>NC_060210.1:80938125-81258437 GCF_021130785.1 Homalodisca vitripennis | reverse complement strand
TTGGTATATCTGCACAACAGAAGACAATTTTAGCATTATTAATAACCCAAAACCTTTGAACAAATATTTTACTTGCTCGTTTTTTATTTAGACAATATCACTTCAAATAAGAAATATGGTTTCCAGAAATATACTTCCACTACTGATTCTGTGTCAAATGGTTTGTACCTTTAAGTATACGATAATTTCAGAATGACTAAAAATGTATATTTAAACGTTTGTTGATTATTTCTGAACCCAAGCAAAGCATATACCCTGGAGAAAAATGAAGTTCTTTTAGATAAATTTAACTACTACTATGATATGAGAGGTAATTAAGTTTAATGAATATTTATGCAGAAAACAGAAAGTAAAAATTTCGATGTTGAAGGGGTTTTTGCTAGAGGTTTCTTACCAGTGAACTGACTTATATTACTACTAGTAGTACTCTAAGAGTCCAGAGGCTGTTCTAGCCCCGACCCTAAACTTACTTTATCATGTTTCTAGTGGAGTATCTGATTATTTTCTCTCTGCATATTTTAAGATGGGGTTTCTCTAGTGTTGTCCCCAACTCACGCGATAGTCTGGAGACTGGTGCTTATGTACTAAGTGATTTACTGCAGCAGTGGTTCGAAAGTAACAGTTTCAAAAAAAGCAAACAAAATTAAGTTATGCTAGTGATTCTTTATCACCCTAAGTATAATTATAGACAGACCATTGATTCATGTTATCAAACAACTTTTTGTTTCTGTCTGTGAATTCTCTTCTCAATTGACGTATCTAGCAGAAGAATAAAGGAATCTTAAATTTACAAAGAATTTAAAGAGAAATATTCTATTAATGGCATACTTTGATTTTCTGCATCCTTACTTGTCCTCTCCTCCATATTAACATATCCGTCTACGACAGACAACACATAGACGACATGTGCGAACAGCGCACAGCTAGTCGTCAAGAACTGCATACCGCTTTGTTCTGCCACGACTCGGTCGGTACGGTTCGCGTGTGACCGTGGTCGGGGAGTGGCTCGGCCGCGACTGCTACCAGCTTCTTCTGGGAACTGGTCGCGGCTCTCGTGGTCGGCGGTCGTCCTCACAACACTGCCTCGCCCGGGATCGAGTTACAGTCCGAGGAACATAGCCTACCTGTTTTACCCACTTCCTAAGAAGTATGTCGTTACAAATACAAGGCCATCAAATAAATAAGCTAATGTGTGTTGAGAACAACTTATCAACTTTTTCTCAACATTCTTTCTTTCCGATAGAGAAAGAAATATATAAAGAGGTAGATAAGACTTTTACATGTTTTTTGGTACATGAAATACACTACAAGAATGTTTGATCAAACTGTACAATAATTCATGTTTAACTTTCAATATTTATAAAAATCCATAAGCAATTTTGTAATTTGCTAAAACATGTTCGACTTAGTTGTAACATATATGGTAAATAAAACAAATTATACATGAAACTTTTTATCCAAACATATAGTTAATTGTAAAACTCAAATTAGACACATATCTACAAGTGTAAATACATCATAAGTTATAAATAACTGTTAACAATAATGCAATCCTTAAGCTCTTTAGTTCTATTTTTTACAACTTGAATATTTTATTAAAGGATTCTTTTTAAACTACTACGGTTTACAGAGGAAGAAATGTTTATTTTTATACTAAATGACAATGACAATTATTTATTAAACATAGTACATAACGTTGGTCTACATGTAGATATAATTAATTCACACCTAGGCTAATCAAAGATTGAATTGTTGTTAGCAAACTAGATGGACATTAGAGGAATTTATTTTTTACAAACTTTGGTACTTTTTCGACTTCAATACGAAACAGTCGTCCTGTCTAATTGACAAGCCTGAAAAACAACAAAATTAGATAAATACACGACTAAACAGAGGCATCCAACGCGATAACACGACCGACAGAAATCTATTCTTTTACGTTCCAAAAAATTACTTTGTCTAAAAAAGTGACCTTGTAATAAGATGACGAAAATTTTGTAAAGTTTTGATAATTTATACCGCCTTGCAACAAGACAAACTGTAAATGAACACAGCACGAATGTATAATCGACATTACATGGTATGAGTGGCGCAGAGTGGCTAGATAGTCTACCAGCGCACGTGTATAGACTAGATAACGACATATGAGGCATATAAACATAAAACCTAGCCAGACAAAACGGAGATAAGACCGTGGCGCCTGCGCTTGACGTCTGGCAGGTGTTTCCAGCACTCCGCACTAGCTCAGCCCTACGTCACTGTCAGCACAAGGGATAATAGAAACGGTAGCGTCGATAAGTAAATAAAAGCTATAGTTTAAAATGTTGCATGCTATCTCATTGAAGCCTGTTACGAGAAACGTGGTTTGGCGTACTCATTTGGTCTGCTGAGGGGATGGAAAAATCTCTTATGTATCTGTTTCTGTGTCTTTAAATATCTATCTGCAGGACACCTCAATAATGACATTAGCTAGAGATTTGAATTTCGACAGTAATCTCAGCGATGCCAGTTAGGCGACACGCGGTGTGCCGTACTTCTGCCTAGTATAAACACACAACATAGGTTTGGGTGAAATCGTTGAAGAATTTCCCATAAGTAATAAATCACCATGTTCGTCGGAATCGAAATGGACCAGTATCGAAGGGTAAAACATATCAACCGATAATATTATATCATCAGAGAATATTTTTAAATTAACACGCGAGAAAAAATAAACGTGTTTGTCTTTGTCTCGTGGATTGACAGTGATATAACTATTATTTTAAAGCATACGTATCTGGTGGATTGTTTTACGAGTACCAAGCTAAAATAAAACAAGTATGCAGTGTAAATTAGCTCTTGTTCCTAGACATATATGCGTAACTGCCCGTCATCAGAAACCGATGCTTGTAGCTTGAAGAGAAATAAAGAATATGGCAGCTAGGAAACTCTCAACAAAAATAATACTCAAATTAATAAAAAAGTATGATTACATATAAATGCTATTTGCTCCATGCGATTCCACAAGTTGAATATGGCAGCTAGGAAACTCTCAACAAAAATAATACTCAAATTAATAAAAAAGTATGATCACATATAAATGCTATTTGCTCCATGCGATTCCACAAGTTATTTCATCTTTTACGTTGTAAATAAGCACAAATATAACGGCCGGCTCTTCAGTACAAAAGTTTCGTGTTGTTTGCTCTAAAACATACAAAAGGTCCTTCGTCGGAGACCTCTGTCAAGGTGTCCCCTGTGCTCTTCTGGGAACTGTTTCCTAAGAATGGCAGAAGGGGAGGGGAGGTGGAGGTGTCGCCATTCATTGTAGGGTCACCTGGGCTCGCCGACGTCCCAAGGCATTCGCAGAACTGCGGTTCGGCTGCGGCCTGCGCGGGCGTGACGGTGCTGCACAGCGAGACAGCTGCCCTGCCCCCTCTACACATACCACCATCATCTCTCCCACCGCCACCGCCACCGGTACCATAAATATGATATATGACCTTTTAGATCCACTCATGAGTCAACACTGACTGACTACTGAACGATTTAATCAGTTGACACGTTCCTGTATTCTGTACTTCCCAGTGGATTCCCCACTTCTTCTAATCTTTACGCCTTCATTCATTAATTCATATCTCTCACGTCACTACACGACAGAACAATGCGACACAATAGTTAAAATGTGGAGTCAGGAGATCTATCTATGTAGGATATATAATATGTGACGTCGCGAATCTAGCGGTGGCAGGACGATGTTGCCTTGACCTGAAGAGGTTCTATCAGTAGTGTACTCTCACTTCGGAACTCCAACCACTCTCCAACTTCACCTGTCCGATAAGATATTTTTTTTTAATTGGTGGGAATTTTTAATTTTGTTAGAAGTTATTTCTTGGAACTCTACTCTACTGCACAGGCGTATTCTAGATGTGGTATCATGAGGCACTGGTATGAACAATATTAACACTTGCTTACACTTTCATGCCAACAGCGTAGATGAACAGCTGTGGGAGTGTTTGCGTAGAATCTAGAGCCCATCGTGTTAAGATCGTAGATCCATATGGTAGACGGACTGTAGGTCCACGTCGTTAAAATTCTGAGGTCATTTCTTATGTTCTTAAAGAGCGGACAATGGGTCCATGGTTCCGACCTGGGACCCACTGCCCGTCTAACGGGTTTCTTTTGATCAGGGTTGACAAGGGATCTTCCTAACACTGCAGTATTTCAACGGATATTTCTAGATCTAGATCGTGGGAGAAAATAATATCAATCAACGGTCAAATATCAATGGTACTGTATAAGAATATTGCTCATTTTTTACCTCAATGGTTAATATCCAACGAACCCCATCACTTTCATTCAAGCTTTCCACTTCAACTCATCAGAACCATACGCACTTTATTTTGAATACTAGTTATTTTAATTGCGGTGTATGCATTTCAATAACAAAAAAACTGTTCAGTAGATTACACTTCTTTTTACAAGAAAGTTTTTTTGCAGTACACCTCAAAAGTTTATTTATAATGTGATATAATTTTGTCAGTACTCATATATGTAAAATAAAATGCCAATACCATTGAACAATATTATTAACAATTTACTCTTAGCATATCTAATTATGTTTAGTTACACAATTTTAATATTCATTTATTTCAACAACCCAAAAATGAATATATTAATTATTGGTGATAAATGGAATAGGTCCTTTTTAATCTGCTAATATTATTATTATATTGTGTGCAGTAATTTCATGTTTTATTTGAAAATTTATATAATTTGATAAATTAATGTGTATTGTGGCCTATTGCCCAAAGTCTGGATAGGCCAAATAGATATATAAATTAAAATGAGTGATAAATATCATAAAAATTGCGTATTTGTACATATGTGTATTTTTAAATGTTTAGTGATGGATATGTGTACGATAGCACTGTGCTGTATATGTTATCCCCATTCAAAGTCCAAATAATATTTAGAAACATTAGAAACATGTGTGTGTGTGTGTGTGTGTGTGTGTGTGTGTGTGTGTGTGTGTGTGTGTGTGTGTGTGTGTGTTTTCTCGGTAAGTTATTATGTAATTTGTAATCCATGATCAAATACGTAATGTAGAGATATAAATATTTAACTACTTTTAATTCTTTATTTTACTTGGCTTACATTGACTTAAGAGTAACAGCTTACAGTAAACATTTATCACATTTGTATAAACAGTAATAACGTCAAATAAAACAATTAGGCGGAAAAGTACATTTTCTTCCAAACTTATATTATTATACTACGTATATAAATAGTAAACTTGTATATACATATTATACTCGAAATTAGAAATGTTAATTTCATTTTAGTTTAATATAGTGTTACTCCCTACTATACAATTAAACTTACGTTCGTAAACTATAATTAATCGTGAATTGTTAATATACAAATAGGAATCCTAATATACGTATATTTATTAGTTGTAAAAGATTATTGAAAAATTGATGACACTTCAGGTTTGTTATTTTAATAAACACAGGATTACAAATAATCAGCCAGTTTCCCTAAATGTGTCATATATTACACATTTAATTCGAATATGATGTAGCTGCTGATAAGACATTACATCAGCTAAGGCTATGTCTCTGTAGACAAATAAGTTTTGTTTTATAGGCCAAGCGCCTCTAGTAATAAAATAGGATGGCTTCATAAAGTTTTAAGTAATGTGATACAACTATAAACGTGGCATATTCGATATGAACTAAATTGTTGTTTTAATTCTTAAAAGTAATAATAAAATAAAAAACTACCCATACAGTTGAAGTGTAAGTCTAAACGCATATACAGCATTAATGGTATCAACGGTGGAACAAGAGAGGGATAATTAATACAAACTTACTGTAGATGAGTATAATTTAATGGTATAATACCGTATTCCTGAGATACTAATATAATGAATAACGTATGGAATTTGTTTAAAAAAATAATCATAATTAGTAATTCACTTTACATGTAATAACTTAAGTGCTGGTATGAGTAAACTGTTGTCAATATTTACAAATTTAGGAGTAAGCTGTGAGAATGTAGTGCAAGCAGCACTTAAATAAGTGCAGGTAGAAAAACTAATGCACATCCAGGCCAGTTTTTAAAAGAAGAATCGGTAGTCCACAGGTACACTGCAGAACACTGACGGCAGTACCCTCGTCAAAACTAGGTGTGGACCTAACAAGTCCAACAATCGATCCAAACGTGGACCTACTGGTTCACCTTTAACCCACGTTTGTAAACCTTTTATTTGAGGAATAATCAAGTTTCATTGATTAATCAAGAATAGTTTGAATGCATAATAGCAAAGTTCCGGAAACGTTTTATAGTTACGTTAGGCCTCGTAAATTTTGTTAAACTAATGACGCAACATTTCGGGACACTCCTCTAACACCTTTGACGTCATACCATTATCGTCTACACTATGTACAATTTACAGTAAAGAAAAAATTAATACGAAACAAAATTTGTAAACTAAGGGTGGTAAATAGGGAGATAACAAAACAAGGATAACTAACTGCACACCATAGTGTATTGAGAGGCAGACTGGTAAGATATATGGTATATTATGTAGATTAGATGTAGAGCGTGAACCAGTGAATCAGATCCGCGAGTGAATCACCAGATGGGAGACCCGCCAACCTACAATGAGAGTGAACTGTGCATGTAACTGGAACTGAACTTCCTATTGTACGAGTAATAAACAATGAGACCTCCGGTCCCAGTAATCGATCAAGCCAACTTCAGTTCCTTCTCCTCCGGACCTCTCTCTACACAACGCGTGCATGTTGCTTCAAATTGTAGTTTTATCTAGGAAATTTCTTCCAAAGGAAGAAACCGTCGATCCTAAGCACGTGCCCGACCCCGTGTTTGTGTAAAATTTGCTAGGCCAATATATAAAAATATCTATGTGCAGTGTGGAACAAAATTTAAAAAGTATTTAATTTTCGTAAGGAAGAAAATAGTAACACTTGGCGCTGGAAATATAACACGGCGCGGGGGACAGAATATAGGTACCGTAGTGGATTTACAAACACTGTTGGTAGCAGTACTGAGGTACTGATTGATCTACGACCCATCCGCTGTCAAGGAGGCCACGGTCTGGTGATGTACTGTCCTACCTGAGCCATTGTGAGAGGGGGCCTAACGTTGAGACTGCACAGTCCTTGGGGTGTGTTCAGACGAAGGAATAGAGAGAGCTTCATTCGTTACACTCTTTGTCGACTCCGAGCAGAGTGAGTTGTAAATGTACGGCGAAGACTAAAGAAAATAGGAACGTTAGGTACAAAATTGATAAGGTTATTATTATTGGTACATAGGCCTAACATGTTCATGATATTTATATGGTAGACTCAGTGTTTATATATTGAACAGTGTTTTGTTGTTAATAAAGTCATTAGCAAATACAACGTTTTAACTTTTTATAATACCTACTCGTACATTTAAGATATATTGGAGCGGCATACTGTTTAAAGAACCCACGCTTTTATATTGTTAAAACTGAAATATCGGTAAAATATAACATAGATTATTCATTATTATGATTTTTGAGAATATTATAATACCTATCGTAGAAGAATACTTTGTTTTAATACTGTTTGTCCCTAAATGTATAGAAACAAGTATTTTATTTATTATTATAAATCAAGTGTTTGTATTTATATTGTTGACTAAGATTAAGTAATTTGTATTTAATAACAGTAATTGTCTGCCTCTCGAGTGAGAACGATTACTACGATTACTTACTCTGTGTCCACAGACAGTGTAGACTCACGGTCGACACAGAGACGGACATGACAGGGCGCCTAAACCAACAAATCAGTGTCCATAAACATTGCACTGATTGATAGCCACTACACGCGGCCGGCGCGCCTGCTGTTGTGATCCGCTTATTTATGCTCTTCTGCTACCCTAGTCTATCACGCTGCTCCACGAACCTACATTTTATTCGGTAATGGATGATATAATGTCAGAGGAAAGAACTCCTTTACCGTAACGTGAAGTTTATTTCTTTTGTATAAGAGAGACATGCAAATAGTGGAAGTGAATATAAAAGTATTTATTATCTACTCAAAAAATTGTTATCACTCAACACATGGTAAAGATATTATCTTAACAAGGATAAGTCTTGTGACGAAATTAATAATGCTTGCCCTCTCCCCCATCCCTCACATTGTAAGTGGTTTAGATGGGTAATTATTACTCAAGACTGTTGCTAGTCCTACAACTAAAATCTAAATATAGCTTGGTGAACCCAGTAGTGATCTTATTCTAGTCTAAATACCCCTAGTAATATAAATAAACATGATCATAGAAGTTTAATCATTAGAATAATTAAAAAATGCGTAGTTGTTTCCATTTCGTATTTTCATATACATGGTTTAATTCGGCGAAAAGCTTATTTATATAGTCTAGAACTACATCTTATTTATTTATAAGATTGGTACTAAGGTTAGATTGGAAACTCTGTTAATCCAAGCAAATTAAATTAGTTTAATACATTTTCGGGGAACAGGGAAAGGTAGATTGAAGATTATAAAGCAATTAAAAGGGTTAATCCTCTAGGAGATAACTATTATAATCTAGACGCCTTTCCTGAGAAAGATATAGTCAGCCATACGGTTTACTTCAAGGTCAAAATGAGAAGTTATCAAAAGATATAAAACGACTATTTTATTCATAGATTATATTTTTCCTAGCTTTATACACTTAAAACCGACCATCAAGTACATTTAACAAGATATAATATAGCTAGAGATGTATCACAGTTTATAACAATTCCTGCAGTGAAACACACTGCTTATATCCCCATGGCCGGCCGGAGTCTGTATAAGTACAATACATGACTCATGTCGCACTGGAGGTGTTAAAGAACAGTTATAATATCGTCAGACAAATGCAAGAGGCAAAATTCCCACTTTAAGGCGTCTGTATATCCCTTAACTCAGACTGATGTAAGATTTATTGATATGTCTGACGGTTGGGTTTTAATGTGATAGCTAAGAGAAACACAACCTGAGAAAATATTTAAATAATAATATAATCCAGTATTTTGATCCAATTTGTTCAAGATTCTATAGATCTTACCAAACTTGATCAAATGGTTCAATTAAATCCAATATAGTTCGATAATACAATTTAGTTCAAATAAAGTTAAATATGTGAATATTCCCTAATTCCATTAACATCCACACAAAAACAGTCAAGTTTATAAAACTAGATATTTGATCGTATGACAGATTATAATTCATGGAAGGAGTATCAAGTAGAAAAGTAAATTATATTAAATAGTTCAAATGTGTAAAAAAATGTGATCTGATGAAATATGTAACAGATCCTCCAATTTCGTCCACCGCCAAAACTAACGCAGATGATCATCGATTTCTTTTTTAGGGAATATTTATTACTCTACCGATATCGAGAATAATCACATTTGGTTGTAATTGCAGATTGTCTCTCAGCTTCTAAACTATTAGATATTATTGAACAATCTAGCCACTATATCTCACATATTTCACGTAACGTTACCTATATTTTATACAAATAAAACAATTTTCAACCACAACTGATCGTTCAATATATTTATCAATTTGATTACATCGGAATATATAGTACAATTACAGTTGTAGTTTTTCTTTAAAACTAAATACTAACATGGTTTAAAAATGTATTGCAGGCCATTGTTTTCGTTATAAACAAACTGTCTAGTTAAGCTATTTACTACGTTACCATAAAGCACAGAATTTTCTATTCTGTGCTCTATGTACGTTACAGCTACTTTAAGCTATAAAACATAAATACAAATCCATTAAATACCATAGAGAACTAAAAATCTCTGATATTAAACAAATAATATTCAACTTACCATTCGATGCTTCTATATCCTTTAGCACAACAATGAAGACTTTTAAAACTGGACAACACCGCATATTCCGAAGAACTCAGTTCCTTAGTAAACTGAATTCCGGGTGTTAAGATTGAAGAGTTTCTTTTGTTCTCATCGCAGTAGTCCACAAGCCCCAAAGACATGGGAAACAAGCAGCAAAAAATAGTAAATCGGGAAAAATACATTTTGAGAAACTCTTCGTGCAAAAAATTAGATGTTAGTTTGTAGCAAAAGTTATTTTACACTAAAATAAATAAAAACCCGCGAGAAAATATATACTTTATCATATCTACAATGTTCGATTGATAACGGGAAGTGCGCGAACAAACGCTATGACGACCACTCATACCTCCTCCACAACGACTAGCCTCGCACTGGCACTCTATGTTCCGATGTTAGTGTTCTGGTTCTGGTCTGTTGTCCAATTCCTGCGCGGGGGGAGGTGGATTGTATATGTGCGTGTGCATGCCATCGGCAAACTTCGGCTGCGTTCGTTACTGTTTCGGCAAGACTCGGGGCTTGCCGTTTGTCATACAACCGAGACGAGCTCCTCACGCCTGAGTTTTAATGGGGCGATCAAGGCAGGCGGAGAGAAAGAGTGGGGGCAGAACCGAGCAGTACCGATAAATCCCGAAAATTCCTGACAAACCCTGTACATGCGGCTGATAGCGACCTCAGTTCGGAACGGTTCTGATTTCTATTATCTTTCGAATTAATGAGTCGTTTTATATCCGAATTAATGAGTCGTTTTATATCCGAACATATCTGCAAAACATAGAAATTATATCGAATTAATTATATTAATATTGAACATTCTTTATAACTCCAAAGACACTTTACAAAATGTGAGATGGTGCACAACGAATAAAATGTCATAATCTCATCATATTTTGCATATAGGCTTAAAATGACGGTAAATATATTTTTTGTGCTATTGGAATATATTCAAATTAATAGGGCAAAAGCAACATATTATAATGTGGAGTCCTTAATTGGTAATAAATAAATTAATAATTACGCTACAAAATCTGTAATAAGAGTTATGTAATAGCTGTAATAAACTAAGAGTATTAAAAAAGAAACTTGCGAGTAAATATTCAACCAAAAACATAATTATAGAAATATGACAAAATCAATGACAACTACCTGACTTAAATACCTAACATAGCACGTGACATCATTAATAAATACAAAATTTTCCTAATTATATTATATTACTGTAACTGACAAATTCAGTTTAAGATCATATATGAGTATATTTTTGGTTTACAATTTTAAACACTTATATTTATGTAAGAAATATTACACTTATATTACAGAAATATTTATGTAATACAGATGATGAAAATAATTTAGTCCTACTGATCTCTAATGCTACGAATATACAGATTTATGATACAATTACAATTACACAAATTTATATAATTTATTGAAGTCTGCCATTGTCACTCAGAACAACGAGACATAAGAATGTTGATAAGACTATAATCGGTAGGTGTTCATTGGCATTATTCGCCCGTCTCTGGCGATCGAAGCCTTGATTAAGAAGTATCTATAATCGAGGCTCGAAGCAAGGGGAGTGTGCGAAAGGGCTTTTATTGTATTTCTCAAGCCTTACTTGTTTGTGCATTGACTCTTCATACCAGGCGTAAGCTTTGTGTTGTCTGTCTGTCAGCTGCTGTAGATAAAATATCAAAACAAATAAACACGAATTTGAACTAAGAGCATACTTCGACAACGAACATGATTTCAGCTTAATACAAGTTGAAATTTGCCCCAAATGTTTTTACCACTGTGGGTGTTACAAGCCCCAACACCCCTCTATTTGGACTAAATTTAAGATAATTTTGTTAGTAATTTTTGTAGATTTAAAATTTGGCTATAGATTATTAATATCATTCCATAATTTCCTAAAATCAATTATTCCACAAACATGATATACATTTCTCTGTAAAATGTTTTCGCTCCCTGAAATTTGCTGAAATTGGCTATAGCCATTTAAGCCTATATGTCCATCCAGCTATGTGCCTAAACTACAAAATAAACCAGCTAAATGAAAATGTGGTTCCTGTTATTGTAAGTCTAGTGGTTATTCTGTGGTTATTAAAAACTCTGGTATTTATACGTTTGAATCTGAAAGCAATTTCATCTTTACAGTACCCATTACAAAATCAATTTCTCCAACTTACATTTGGAAGTTATTGGCCGTTGATTAACATTACATTTAATGAGAAACACTTCAAATTATTTAGTTTAAACATATATATAGTGCACACTCCACACACACCACACCACTGCTACTGTCCGATGAGACGTTCTGAAAATTATTGATTGTTAGTTCTGAGCTATTTATAATTTTGGAGGGAAGACCAGTCAATTTTGGGATGAAACGGAAGTGGCTGGATAGTTGATAAGTCAAGCCAGCGTTTCTACGTCAAGCCCCAACAATGTAATATATATATATATATATATATATATATATATATATATATATATTACATTTTCAAAGCTGGATGCTGCAGGATGCAGCGCAATTAAATTTATTTCATTGAACCTTGATTTTACAACGTAATTAATGGCAGGCAATTACTCTTTTCTACATACAAATAAACCAATACAACGGAGTATATATATGTTGTTGTACCAAATTATTGAAATGTGTTTAATTCAGAGTAGAAGCTAAAAACACAGTGGTACATTTTAAGAGGCTTGTCACATTGATTGCCTGCAATTTAATTGTGCTGCATCCTGCAACATCCAGCTTTGAAAATGTAATTTAAATATATGTATGCTGTACTAAACTACGGAAAGGGGTTTGAAAATACAGTGATACATTTTAATAGGTTTGCCAGGTACTGAACTAAATTAAATTCAGAGGAGTACAGAGCGAGAACGCGCGGACTGCTCATTCCACTATTCTAATACACGGGCTATCTGTAGTTGGCAGGAGGGGGCCCCTCCATCCCCACTCTTGCTCGGCTCTGCCCCCACTCTTTCTCTCCGTCTGCCTTGATCGCCCCATTAAAACTCAGGCGTGAGGAGCTCGTTACAACCGAGCGGATATGAACTAGAGAAACGGAGACGAAGGAGTTGAGCGAGACAGGTAGACGGGATCACGAAAGTCGGTCGGGAACGGAGCACCAGCTGACTACAAGACACCTGGTCGAGGACACTTTAGGAAGATTACTTTTTATTTTCTGATGGTACCAGATTACTATCTTACCATTATAGCATATTTTAAAATAAAGCATAGGTGCAGAACATAAAAGTAGTTAAAACATGTTGAACATAATTAATTAATTATCTGATGGTAAATAACAATGGCATATTCTCTGTGTGAACAATTTGTCTAGATGATGTATCATCATATAAATTAACAAATTTTAGTAGTAGGCTAGACTTTCAAAACCTATTTCAAACAAAAACAATATAGCAACTTTAATATACTCAAGTAATAGGAAAATCAGCAGTTGGTGGAAAAAAGACGGTGGCGACTCGTAAAATAACAATACCCAGTCACGATTCACAATACTGAAATTTCATTATAAGGAGGTTGCGTTTCTGAAGAATGATCTACACAGATAATTTTTTATTCTATTATTCGCCCTTTTATCCAAACAACAAGTGAAAATACAACAAAGTTGTTTTAAATATCTTAAAATACAGACTTTGGTACACGATGTATGTTGAGAAAAGTTTAGAAAAACCAGAGTAACATCAGGCTTGTTTGCTTTGCGATATCTGGGTAAACATTGTTCTCACGATATCCTGAGAATGGCTTATGTAGCCTTGTTTATCCATACCTTGCATATGGAATAAGACTCTGGGGCAGGTGTGCAAACAACCTGGAAAGAGCGTTTTGCCTTCAAAAGAAAGCTGTGCGAATCATTTCAAATTTAAAAAGTTAAGAGAGAGAGAGAGATGTGTGGAGTATTTGTTGTTCCATAACTACGAGAATAACAAAACATAGCGTGATACTCCAAAACACCAACGCAGAGAAGCAAATCACTCAGCTCTCACTTATGTCTTGTAAAGAAAATAGATCGAGCAGTGAAAGAGGGGGTGGCGGTAGGCGTGGTCGAGCTCCTGCACCTCCCTTCCCCTATGCGCAAAAAGTCTTAACGCAGGTCGCTTTCAAAGCGGCTCATCTATAGTTTTCATATTATTCATTACAATATAATAGATATAGACGTACTTTTACTAACATCATCTAGTGGGTAACGTGTACATAACACGGGAAAAGGACTATTAAAAAAAATTGAATCAATTAAAACATTCATCTAAGGTTTTTTCCTATTTTAATCACCCTGTTCCTTTAATAAATAATACTATAAATAAGAGAAAGTCGATCTGCATCCATTAAATATGAGGTGATAGGATCCCCCAACAAATTCTGAATACGATACGACAAATTTTGTAATTGATATTCACGACATGGGTTTGACATGAATATTTTAGTACAACTAAATTAGATTAAAATAATTTGGAACTTCACCTGAAAGTAGTGAACATATCAACATACTAAATTTCTACTTAATGAAAAGCATATAAAGTATATGGAAAGAAGGAAGGAAGGGTAAGAATCAACGTAGTTTGAAAATTAAAGAGAAATTTGTTACAGAAAATCACGTAATTAGTCTCATTTATTCAAACACAAATCATCACACAGTTTTTATTCGTATATTACAATTCTTCTCTTGGCCATCTGAGCAGGTATTTTAAAAATTCATTGGTAAAGTAAAGGTTTCTCTAGTTAAAAATACCGTTAGTTTTAGGTAAAACACGGTTTGTCAAATTTTAAAATACGGTGTTAAAACTAATTTTGATGCTAGATATTTAAAGAATAGATTTTTAAATCATAAGTGTGAACCTCTACATCTACTACTAGGTATCTTTTCCTAGTTAATACCAACAAATACATAATAGAGGATTATTACTAGGTATATTTATACTTTTCTATTGATTATTTATAATCGAAAGGTATACTAAGTAAAATAATCCCTCACAGGTTTACTAGAAGAAGGATTACCTGTCAAAACTCCATAAATAAATTAATTGTAATAAGACACTAAGTTTACGCAATTATTATATATATATAATTATATGGTTCCTATTAAAACCGTACAAATCAGTAAAGAGAAGTATTGTTGTTAAAGATTATTTTGTAAACCTGAAATTAGAAATACAATATTATTTATGGCTTGAATTGTGAAATTGCCATTTAAAAATGAATTAATTGAGAAAGCCATTTACCCACAATAATAGCTGTTTCACAATTTAAATATTTGATATATATATATATTTGTTTTAATAAGTAGTTAACAAATATTTAAAAAGATTTTTTAAGATTGATGGTGCTACAGATTATATTATTTCATATATACAAATGAACAATAATGGCTTATTTTTTTCTTTGTCATTGAATCATTTAAGAATTCGGAATACGATTAAACACAACCGTTAATGACATTGAACATTGTGTTCTATATAAATTGCAATCACAGGTCATCATGTTCACATAGCATAAGTAAAAAACTGTCCCAAAATAACCATATATAATGCAAAATAAAAAGATCTTTTCTGAAGTTAAACCGAAACAGTAACAACTTTTATTCCACGGGATTATCTTTATTTAAACAACACAATATTTGACGAGAAATAAAAGGAATTAGTTGTCTTTATTACCCGATCGGGATTAACACATGTTTTTGCCCGTCCGTCTGTGCGATAAGTTTTATTATAAATGCCCTAGAAAAATTTAGTACATACCAAAAACCTACATTCTTTTTCATTGTATCGACATAAAACTAGAATTAAAACTTGGTACATCGGTTGTTCTTAGTCTAAGAAACCCTATCAGTATCTTTTTTTAATATGATCAAATTACAGTCCGCATGTCTTGTGGGACAACTCTTTTGACAGATCCTTTCATACTCCGTTGTATCGGTTTATAATAGTAACTGAATTTTGAAAACCATTTTCATAAAACTCTAAATGCAGAAAAGCAAAATTAAGTTATATCCACAGTTATTTAAAACTAAAACTTCTAAGAATGTTGTAACATTTAGAGATAAACAAAAAAAATGTGTTATCAAAGGCTTAAAACTAAAAATCCAAAGTAATTATCTTAAAACAAAATGAAAAGTATCTACCAAAATACTGTTAGCTATTAAGTATAATATAATTAATAATGCCACCAACTCTTCAAAATAAATATCTAAATCAGAGAATTATAGGTTGCTGGGGTGAAAATGTTAATATATACAGGTGTTTTACCATTCCAGATGGTGGAAACCCACATCACAGGTTATATTGAGGATTCCCATGACATAAAAAGAACAGAAGTGAAGATGATTAGATAATCATTATTTTTAATGAAGTTTGTGCTATGAGTTGTTCTAATTCGCAATGTGATGTTCCACATGTTTATTTTTGAAGTACAACGTTTGATAAAGCTTCAGGTCAATTTTCTGTAAACATATCATCATAGTATGCTTCTATTCATAAAGGGTAATCGTTAAATTTGTAAAGTACTTCTTCAATTTCAATAACTATTTTTAACGATTCCACGAAAAACTGTATGTATCTTGTTTTTAGCAGAAATATATTTCGTCACATAACTATGGTTAATAATTATTGCATTAGTAAAGAATGTCTCATTTAATCCTTTCGAGCGCCATACGTGCTTAGTCTCCGGTTGTACTATAGAAAAATAATACGTTTTGATCCATTATGGGTATTTTTTTGCGGTGACACTGACTGGCAAAACTGTACGCAACAGACTACAGCTGTTTTTGACACGTTCGTGTTCGTGACACTGCCAACGGTAACCGTCTGCTCGACCTAGTAAGTAGACTAGAGTGTTGTGTTAGGTTATGTTCTCTATGAACTTGCCTTGTGCTAACTTAGTGATTTTGTTGTCGGTTTGTGTCATTTTATTTTTATAATATTAAGATTGCTTTATTTTAAAATAAACTCATTTTAAAAAGTTAATGCAATAGAGTTAAGGCATTTTTTGTTATAGGTATGTTTTGCGGATTTTCGTCAGGAATTCAATTCAGTACTTACAGATCAGTAAAATACAGTACTTTGTTATTTCATATTGTATCGAAATTATTTCAGTGATATTTACAGTAAATTAAGGAATAAGAACTTAGGACAATTGCATACGGGTACATGACATTAAACACACTGTAATAGTTGATTAAGACATATAGAAGGATATTAATCTCCTGCAAGGAGGAACCTGCCAGAACCAGGCAATATATTAACCTATTTTGATGCAGTGGCTAAGGGTAGGCCTTTTAGCATGGTGATGACTCTGTAGGGCAATGCTTTGGGTAGGGTACGATAAGCGGACCCGGTTTTTTATATCGAAGAATGTAATCATCGATACCTAATATCTGCATCTCAAATCCTAGACTATCAATCGATATAAAAGTATCTATAGTCCTCAATAACAATCATATGTTTTAAATTAAAATATGAATTTAATATTTACAGTGATCAAACAAATTATTACAACCAAAATTAGGAAAACCAAAGACGACCATATTTGCTCCTCTGAAAGTTACAGTTGTTTCTTTCCCACAAATCTTATCACAAGTATTGTCATCTTTCAAAGCAATGTCGTGTGGTTTTCTAAAATAGACTGCAATTTTTATAATCTAATGTTACTTATATAAAATTGAAATATTACATTACGAGTATTATTTGAAAGTGTCTACAGCTGTTGATGTAGATTATTTAAGTTAATTGTTCAAAATAATTAAATCAGTATCGATTAATTATATGGATGGTTATCATTAAGTAATATCGTTTGCCAATTTCGATATAAAAAACCGGGTCCGCTTATTGTACCCTACCCAATGCTTTTAGTAGTGCCTTCTAATAGCCTAGTTGTAACCTGGTAGGGCTGCAGTGTAATAAGCGGCCACCAACACAATCGGATAATTGATATTATTGAATGATATAGAATCATCGCTATTCATGACCATCCAAAGGACTGAAAGCAAAATGTCGGTCCAAATAACGTAATAGATATTTCAAAGAACAATATGGTTTGACTAGTTTTCAATCTTGGATTTTAATGTATGAATATTAATATAATTTACAAATTAAATTATAATATATATAGTTACAACAAAACAATAACATTACTTACCTTACATATTTTCAAGGATAAACGCGACTGCTTGTGAAATAAAGGAGACACGTATGTCACTGTTATTGCCACCATTAGTCAGTAAGGAAACATATGATTTTAATCTTGAATTCATTTCCAAACAAGTTTTTACGGACAGAGTACGATAAGCGGATCCGGTTTTTACAGCGCTTATTATAACCATCGATACTTTATAAATCGAATAACATAAGTATCAATTGATATCAACGTTATAAAATACCAAACTAAAATCACATATTTCAAATTAATAGAAATAGTTTAAACAATACGTAATGTCAAATAATAAAAAACCCATAACCATTAATCAAACGAAAAATTATGACGGGTGAACGGGAATATGTCAGTTAATTTTATTAGTTTTCTAAATTTAACTATCTTATTTAATTTAAAAGAAGTTATGTACAGAACAAATTCTGTTTAAAATATGAAATTGTGTGTACAGTCGGTGCAGTTATTATTCTAATTAATTACTATTGGTTGATTATATCAATGGGTATAATAATCAAATATCCTTTGATCGTTTTGACATAAACAACCAGGTCCACTTATCGTACTCTACCCGTTTTTACTTTGAATGACTTTTGAACGACGATGTCGAGCTGAATTACATTGTGGGTTTACAAATGTTAATATAGACAAGCTAACTTTTATGTGTAAAAGAAATCTAATTGTTTCAGATTACATAAAATAACTAAACTTTATTTAGTCTTGAAGACTCTTGGAGGAATTGAAAAAGATTTTAAAATACAGTGGAGTCCCGCTAATCCGAACACGTGTAATCCGAACGTCGGTTAATCCGAACAGGTCCAGGAGGAATTATTTATAACGATAATGAACAGTTATAGGAACTAATTACTTAAAAAATGAAAATGGGTGCATCATTTCGTACATAAACAAAGAAAACTTTAATTAAATAGACATACAGTATTTTATTAAGACAAATTGTGTACGGTACAGTACATAAATAATGAAGTTAAATACAGTACCAAATTGAAACTTATAGGTTAAGTATGAGTTAAATTACTGTTTAAGAAGTGAAATCAAACAAAAATTGGACGTACAGTACTGATATTATTATTGAGTACAATATTAATTGTTAAAAGATATAAATTCAGTTATTGTCTTCTGTCGCATTGGATGACGCGTAGTTTCACCATCGTGTGATAAACATGATATCGGCAGGTGTAGCAGTAGCCTGTTGCTCTAAGTATCGTAGTGCAAGGTTAAGCGCTGCTGCACCGTCTGCGTGTGGCACCAGCTCTCCTTTATCACCCAGGTTCTCGTCGTCCCGTAGCGCGTGGACCCGTACAATATCCAGTACGCTCACATTGCTTAACAATAGAACTCTCACACTAAATACGGTAAATGTGCTTAGTATTCGTAAATACGTTTATTTGTCAAGAAATAAAATGCAACAGTCAGAAAACATATTTTAATAAAAAATGTTGATAATTCTATAACAAAATAGACCCATTCTCAAGTTTAAAACCGTATTTTTCTGTAATTCTGGCTAATCCGAACAATCACATAATCCGAATAGGGCTCGGTCCCAATTAGGTCGGATTAACACATTGATGGACAATAGCGATTGTTATAAATTGTATTAGGTGACGTGCCTGCTATAGCAGTCATGACTACGTTACTGTATATAGCCGTGACTGCTATAGCAGTCAAATACACAAGTGATGTTTAGGGTCATGACTGCTATAGCAGTCATAATTAAAAAATTAATAGGAACTAAACTAATTCATTTCTCAATTATCACAAAACGTTAAGTGATCAAGTAGGTGTTATTTAATTTATATATTCACTTGGAATTTTGGGCAAACCCTTTCCACAGTTGGTAGCCCTTGTCAACCAGTTGTTTACAAGTAGTGACCTGCTCTTTCATAATGCGAACTGTCCAATCACTGTCAACCTGTTCTGAGTGATAGTGTGCATTCTACTGCAGTAGAAATGATTACAAATAGTGAAGATTTAATTAAAATAGTAACAGAAATTTTAGATTTACCGAGTAAAAGTGATGGAGATCCTAAAACTGACCCTGTAGAATTAGCAAGTGAAAGTGATATAGATCCTACAACCAACTTTGTACAATTACCAAGTGAATGTGATTTCGAACAAGTAAGTGAGGCTGAAAGCAACACACATACTAGTGCCGTAAGTGATCACAATATTGAGGCTGTAGGTCTAAATATCCTTAGTTCCAATGTTTTATCTAAAGAGTCTGAAAATGAATACTTTACGGAGTCGGGTGTTTCAAATAAAACAACCTCTTTTGTTGATAGCTCTAGATTATGTTTTTAACAAACTATGGAGTGATGAGATTATGAACATGATTTGTCAATCAATAAATAATTATGGTATTTTGATGGATTGTCGTTCTCGTCCACACGCAAAAGGTCGAAGAATGAGGAATTTTAAGCCAGTTACTATTGATGAGTTGAAGAAATTTCTTGGACTTAGTTTATTAGGAGGTCAAATTGGGTTTTCCCGGTTAAGAAATACGTTTTCTACTGATCCCCACACTATTGTAAGACGTGTGCAATTTTTATAGTGTTCTTTATACTTATTTTCAGGGTTATATTGACTTATTTGTATCATATTTCTTAAAACTTTTACAATAAATTTTATTATTATATTGAAAACGTGATGACTGCTATAGCAGTCCTGACCTATTTAATAAATTTTGATGTGCAGGGTCATGACTGCTATAGCAGTCCTATTTTTCTTCGTTTCCATGCAAACCTCCATGTTACAAGTAGACTAGACATATAGATTTTATATCTGTAGGTCAAGGACTTAACGAGATATCAAAGTGTCTCTCTAGGGACCCTCATAGGCTATGACTGCTATAGCAGTCACGCACTTTGAGGTAGTCAAGGATTTGAAGTGGCGTTAAAGCAGTCACTCATCATGACTGCTATAGCATTCACGTCCGTCAATGTGTTAACGGGACTCTACTGTAGTAGTAAATGTTATTATACAATACTTTTCCAATATAGTTTATTTTTTTGGATAAGGCCTTTCAAAACCAATGGTTTCATCACCAGGTTGACTCCACAAATAAATATTTATATTATTTTTATTACAGTTAATATTAAACCGTATGGTGTAAATGTGCAAATACAAAAATTTTGGAAATATTTCAACTAGTATGAAACGTTAGATATGACTATATTTTAATTTTTAAATAAATTAAGAAGAAAGAAGACTGGGATTTTCAATAGGTTCTTCTTCATTGTTTATGAGTTTTTCTTTATTTCTGTGTATATAAATATATATAGAATTTCCCAAGCATTTAAGTTCATTGGTTTTGTTACTTTTATCAATTTTAAATTTTTAATTGATGTTCTGTATCCTGATTTAATGCAGTGCTTGGCCACAGCAGATTTTTCAACTCTCTCTATATTTTGTGTGTGATAAATGCTCTTTGAATCGTGTTTTTATTGTTCTTATTGTTTGACCAATATACGTTTTGTTACAGTGATCCCATCCAATTTCATAAAATTCTGATTTATTATCATTTGAAATTTTGTCTTTAAAGTTTTCCTATAATTTGGGATAGTTTGTTGCTTGTTCTATGCGTCAGTTTTATTTCTATGTTTTATTTTAAGTTTTACATATTTGGTTCGAGAAAGTGCTGTATGTTGTGCAAATAAATCCTTATTTTGTGTCTTGAGGTGGTCTTAATGTCTTATCTTTTCTAGTTTTCATCTCCTCACTACAAACAGAACACTTTGGATTTAAGGAGCTAGCTCCTTTTCTTGCTGCCATTTAACACATTGAGTTTTATAAAATGAGTTTTATCACCATTGTTCTTGTCGTCATTAGCCTTCTACATAAACAAAATAACATCTGGTAATGACATAATTAGTCTACATAAAGAAAGCTAGCAATGATTATTATGAACATCTATAGCTCAAATTTCGTATTCGATAGTATGGATATTTGAAATTAATAATTATCATCCGATTTTGTTAGAGGCTGCTCTTTATACTGTAGCCCCTTATAATATGGGGTAGTGTGTTTTAGGCAACATAGGCTAGTATTTTTTTAAACAATCTACATTTAGTTTTATCTTCTTAAACTGCCTTAAACAGATTGCTCTAGTATGTTTAAGTTGAATGATACATACAAACAGGCAGATTAGTAAAACCACTCCTAAGATAATGCCTAACATGTGTGCTCCATAGGTGTTAAACACACTAGAGTAAAATTCTTCTATTGGGTATACAATGGCAGTTATAAAAGATCGTATGTATTCGGTTGGGTATACTTTGTTGAGAATGTGTCAATCGAAATTTGTTTTTGTATGCTCTGAGTAAAGTACATTTTTGCAATAAATCACTTTAAAAATTATACATGTACATAAATATCAATCGTGACCAAAATTATGTAGTGTGCCATTTAAAAAAATTTAATTAGGCATATGTATTTAGTTGGTTAATACCCAGATGTATTTTGTATAGAGCCATAAGCTAATGATGTAAACACTACAAATATAGGCTGCAGTGTAATAAGTGGCGACTACCATGATCGAATCATTGATATTCATGACTATCCAAACTACTGAAACCAAAATGTTGAATCTCCTTTCAATTTAATAAATGTCATTTTGATGGAGGCCTATTTCTCTTCACTGGTATATAGGAGTCTACACAAAAACTAATAGTCTTAAGGGACTCTTAAATATTCTTAATTCATTTCAAGTTTGTGTCCAACTAATAAAGTAATATTTCAAAGATTAGATTTTATGCTAATTTCTCTAGTATATTCAAATTTTAAGATGGTCACTACAAACCTGATTGCCAATATTGTTTTCACTTCTTAACTAGCATTTGTATCTTAAAAGGTATCTACTTCGAACATCTTAATATGGAAGCCTTGTATCATCAAACGAATCGACTTTTACAAGAAACACAGCAGTGTTTCCAGGATCTATCCCTTAAAAATCCAGAAACAGAAAAAGAAATACAAGCAAGAATAGATCAAATAACAAGGTAAGTAGTCTAAATTAATACATTTTACTTAAAATAGTACATCTTACTAATACCTCTAAAGTAAATGTAGTCTGTATAACCATTTAATTGTTTTTTTAATTTATCTGTAGAAATAATCCATATTAATAATGGCCTACTAGGATATATTTGTAGATATAAACTAAAATGGTATAATATTATTTTATAATTTACTGTATTCAATGTAATTTCATATGTATTTCTATGGAATTTATTATGGGTGAACCCAAAAGCTTGATTACAACTCATCTCATCATATTAAAGAGGGCAAAGAAATGTATATGATTTTATTTACTGGATGCAGTATGAATGTATACTGCATGAATATTCCAGTTTAAAATAAAGATTTAGAAAGATACTTCAGTATTATCTGGAGGTCACCATTTTTTGGGAGAGTTTTTCGTACCGGGGCCTAAAAAACCATATTATTAGAAAGAACAGAATCTTTTTAACTTACTGTGAAAATTATATTTCATTGTGATGATTGGTTTTTGTTTTCTGCCTTTTAAAAGCAACCAATATCTCCAAGAAGGATGTCACACTATCCCTATATACACAGATAATACTGAAGTACCTTCTTCTAAATCTTTATTTTAAACTGGAATATTCATGCAGTATACATTTATACTATTTGTCATATACTATATAATTAGGTAAAATAAATAAGTACGTATTATAAATATAAAAAAGTTAACGAGCACTCACGTGATCTGAGCTGGAATTTAGGTATTATTTCAAAGTATGTTTTTATTTATTTATTTCCAATCGGAATTTTCGCCATCTCAGATCATATGCCAGATCGACCAATGTGATCATGTGAGCGCTCGTAAGCCAGATCGACCAATGTGATCATGTGAGCGCTCGTAAGCCAGATCGACCAATGTGATCATGTGAGCGCTCGTAAAGCTTATCTCTAACTTTGGTACTACTAGTAAAATACATTTTACCAGCTTCTTCTTATTGGAAACCAAATGCTTAATTTATGAACAAACACTCCAATAAATGAGAAATTTTTATTTTTGTATATTTTGTTTATGTTTAACACAAAAATAAAAATTTCATAAATTAAGCATAATAAGTAAAATGTTTTTGATAAACTAATCTATACCTACATATATCGCGTAATAACAAGTCGTAGATATGGACAGTGGCATCTTCTCGCCGCACCACTTACTTTTGGGAGGCAGAAAACAAGAACCGATCTTCATAATGGCATGTGATTTTCATAGTAAGTCAAATAAAGTCTGTTCTTTGTTCCCAATAAGAAAAACTTCTAAAATTAGTGGCCTCCAGATAATACCAAAGTATCTAGAAGAAAAGTTACAGATAATTATTGACCCTGTCAGTAAGACAACAGCATTTAATTCTGTGTTCTTTAAAAGATATAACAATAAATGATTAATTGTTTCAAAGACTTGTTATATGTAACCAATAATATAATTTTAAAGTACATTCTAACTCTCATTAGATTTTCAAAGACATTCTATTAATGTATTTATTTTTAAAATTATTCTCATTTATTCTTAAAATTATATTTAAAATTTTTCCTCTTTTACAGTAACTGTGAGAAGTTGGATATTATGGTTCACAAAGAACCGATATCCAGGAGGCAAAATGCAAAGATTCGAGTAGACCAGCTTAAATATGACAATAAACATCTTCAGGTAAGATAATTTGTATTGGGTGGTTCAACCCTCGAAATCCTAGATGATGAGTTATTAAACAATAAGAATTGTATGTTGGTACATTACAATTATCACCTGGGATCGGAGACCCTCATAAAAATATATACTTTAAGTACTTTTTTACTACGTACACTTTCTTTATTATAATTTTTCAGTATGTCAAATCAATTAAGATTTTTCATTATACATACATTGAAAGTTGAAGGGTTGATTTTTTAATAAACTTTTATGATAATATTACATTAAGTTACATCTAGTTATGATTATATTATAGTTATATAATCATAACTATAATTATATAGTTAAAATTTAGAAAGACGTTCAAAACGAGAAACAAAAAGGTATAATTGTCAGTATGTCCATCCCAGGTGTTTTAATTTTGTTTAATATATTATTTTAAATTGTGTATACTTGTTGTGTAAGTATTTTTGGTGTTATAATCAAAATGTAAAACTTAAGTTTTAAAATTTCTTATAATTGTTATTATCACAACTAAAATAATATACTAGGAAATTCAGATTCAAGAATTCTTTCTAATAATTTAATTTTAATTCTAAGTAATTACAAAATACACAATACAGAGAAAAAGTTATGTGAATTTAATTTTACAAAATGTGTGTAAAATGTTTGAAATGCTTATAACATTGAATGATTTTGTCTTGCAGCTTTAAATATTGACATGACAAATTCCCGCTACTAGCATCATATGGCACCCCATTTCCACATGAATTATCCCATCCATGCACAATACTTTTTCATGAACAAATTTCCTCTTAAATTATGTCTAAGGATCCAAAACCTGCATGGGAAAATTAGTGGCCATTAGAAGATACCACCATCTTGCCTACAATTTCTAAATAATGAAATCTCTGAAGTTTAAATGCCTGAAATCCAATAAGCTTATAATGGGTTGTCAGAGGGCAAAACAGTGTTATAAAATATATTTCATAGTTGCTTTTCAAACATTTTAGGGCAGTGTGCATATTATGTAAGTTATAAATTACCAGATTTAGTGTAAACCCTTATAATTCAGTATTTATTAACATTATATTTTTTACACTGGAGCCACAGTATGTAACACTGCCACAGTTGGCTATTTTCATATTTACAATTTTATTTCCACTATTATAGCATTGTATTTATGTTGAGTAATAATTGGTAATATTAAAATATTTGACTCACATTTTATAAAAATAACAACAAATGTAACGGATCATTATAACAAAGACATGTTTTCTTTAATATTTTCCAAAGAAATATTAGGTTAGAAAGTGGGTTGAGAAAAATACCATATAACAAAAAAAAAAAAACAATAACGAAGAATTTAACAATAAATAAAATTGATGCTCCACAAACCTGATATTTTATGCAACAAGAAGTGTACCAGCTGTGACTTTTGATGTTTAAAGGGATAAAATACCCCTCAATTGGTGCTTGTCCTTTATTGGTGTGAAACCAAAGGAGTGACCTCATTCTTACCTGTTTCCCGTGTATGTAGAAAATGTTTCTGAACCACTTTTAAGGTACATGTATTCATCCTCATCCAATCAGGACTTTCCCAAGTCAGTGATGGTGACAGAGTCTGCATTCAAACATTATAATTTGAAGTGAGTTAGCTGGTTGATGGGATGCTAGACCAACACATATTCACAATCTATTGATTGAACGTATGCCAGTTAAATATTAGAACTTTGGTGCTCAGCAATATTATGAACTGCATGGGTGGTATATACACTGTTACCTCACCCGTCGAATTGCAGGTGGAATTCGAATCTCCTTTCCAAAATGTGAAATTGGACTTATGACAGTCCTTGAGACAACTACGTTACGCCGGGGTCTACTATGCTAGGGTGCAACCGAATGAGTGGTCCAGTCCATTCAGCGTACAAAGCAAAAGATGTACTTTGCTGAAAGTTAGCTTCCTCAAAAACTCCTTAGACTTCTGGAAGTATTGAAAAAATTTTAACTTATTACTGTATGGAGCTCACAAGTGGAGTAGTGGAATGAATGTGCTCTCGGCCTGTCAGGGCTCCCTGTCAATCACTTTTCATGCATTTCCAAAAATATTGTGCTAGCTAAAATATGAGTAATTTACTTAAGTTTTTGAATAAAATAACATTATGTACAATAAATAGTTATATTAGACTATTATTTTTTAATTGGAACAACTTTATGTTTGCATAGTATTATTAATCATATAGTTTCAGACTTCTGGTTTTATTTTTGTCTATTAGAATATTTTTATTTGTTCGTAATTCTAATGTTCGTAATTATTTTAATATGCTTGTAACATTGCTTAGCCTTTTATTTTTTTCGTTCTCTTAGAACAAGAAGCTTATAAACTGCTCCTAGACCTATAAGGACCTTATGTAGCTTCCGGAGTTACAGGATATTCTGGATAGATAAGGTTGAGGGTAGGGGCCGCCTCCTATTGAGATCCAGGAGGAAGAATTTAGGGCACTAATCTCAAGTCATGTATCTCAAAAGAAGTGGCTGATGTCAACAAAGAGGACATGGACTTGTAAAAATTAAAACTAACATGTACAATATTCAGATAAATTACATATTACAGCTGTGACAGACAAAGAAGATGGCAATGCGTGAAATGAAATCTAGTGGCTACGATATTTTTAAACAGAGATTAAAATTTGTGTATCCTTTTGCCCTGAGAACAATAATACTCATTAAATCAATATGTTGATTCAAACTGGGAACTCTCCTACAACTCGATCCCAAGCGTTAAAACATCTGAGACCAATTTCCAGCTATATCAACAATTTTAGAAAAGATGGTAGTGTGCCAATTAATTACAAACCTAAAAATTATTAATATACTGCACAAAATTACAATCTAGATTTAAAGAAAACTATCGTACCTGCACTGCTTGACAAATATTTTTAGTGATCTAGTTGATGGAAAGTACAATACAAGAGTTAGGTCTGCTTTGTTGATTATTCACTAGATTTTGAGTCTTATCAGTGATAATATGCTTGTAGTAAAGGTTAATTACTTTGGCTTTGGAGAAAACGTGAGCTGGATACATTCATACCTTGGAATTATATGACAGTACCAAAATAGGAAAAGGTACTCATAGCTGCTTGCCAGAAAGCAGAATGTTCTCTAAGGCAACTTTATTGGACCAGTTTTGTTTAATTACACATTTATTACTTTTCCAATGTGTGTATTATTGTACTTCTAATTTATTTGTGAATAGTTATAAGCTGCATTTGTTATATGAGTCGGACGTGTTTTGCGAGGCAGTTGATCAAATAAACTCTGATTTACTCAATGTCAGTCAATGGTCAGAGACCCCACTTCCTATTATTTAGGTCCTTGACGAGAAAACCTACAGATTAAGTTGTATGGCAGTAATTTGGCAGTATATAACAAAGTGAAAATTTTGGAAATTATACTTGACTCAGGCTTCACTTTTAGTGGACATGTAACATATATATCATACTGCGGGCATTGGGTAGAGTTGAGAGTCTAAATGTACCGCTATAGAAATATGCTTTCAAAGTCTGCAAAATTGCTGAAAATGCAGTCATTACTGTTAGTGTTAACATGATTAGTATTACTAGTAACATCTATACAGAAATATTACATCAAGGGTAAATGCTTGTAGAATTCAAAAAGTGCAAAACACAGCCATTAGGCTTACTTTAGTTTTATTAGGTATGCCGAAATTGGCAAGAGAATGTATTCTTTTCTTAGATAGAAATTCAGTTTGGTTGAAATGGAAAATAATGCAGGATTCTAAAAAAAGTAAATGACTTACAAAGTTCTATGTCTCAGTGTTTTGTTATCTTGGCCATAAATTGTCAGCTATAAAAGAGTCATTCAAAGAACCACTTGCCAAGGCTAAATATTTCACATTTTCCAAGGTCTGGAGGAGAATTTCCACTTAATTAGACCCAAAAATAAATAATGACCTCCCTGATGTCCATACAAGTTTCCATACAAGTTATGCTGTTATAAAGGAAATAAAGAGTAAGTACAGCAGCTGTACTCCTAACTCAGATGTCATAGCGAAATTTTCCTTTTTATTATTTAGCGGCTTTTATCATTCTATTAATTACATTGAAATAGATTGCACATTTCTGATTTCAAACGTTTTAGATGAAAGCATGTTAACTGTTTTCATATATATTAAAAATTGTTATATTTATTTTTTGTAATGTGAGTGATTGTTACTTAATTGTTTTAGGTGTGACGTATGTAGAAGTTGCTGAATTATGTGTGTTCTAACCCTTTTGTATGATTTATTTATTTTCACCTATGTAGTTATATATTAGGATGGTTATCCACCTGAGAAAGATATCAGATTGCATATCTCAAAACGTAGTGCTACTGATTTTTTGTATCACTGAATGATGGCAAATGTTCCTTCACAGCTTTTATACCCTTGTTTAGCCTTTTCCAATAACCATAACTGTTTAATTACTTCTAGCCAATTTAGTTTTGTGCTCTTAATATTATGATGGTATTGACTGTTTGGATTTATATTCAAGGCTGCATTACGATCACACCAACATGAAATGTACAGACGACAGCAAGAAGAGCAAGAGAGAGAAGAACTGCTTAGTCGAAGGTTCACACACACAGATCATGATACGTCAATCATCATCGACTATTCGGTTCAGCACAATACATCATTACAGGTTGGTTAATAAGGTCTATCAGCTCTCAACTCTTACACTGCCAGTCCACATTTACAGATTGTGAAAGAACTATTATGTAACAGAACATTAGTTTTATAGTGCTAGATAGATGCAGATAATTTCATTCATAAGCTTCAAGCACATAATGGTGTCAAACAGTTAATAATTAAAATTTATTTTTAATGTAACTTAATATCAAATGCTGTTGTTGACATGAGGTCTTGCACGAATGATGACATCGTCTAGACTGTATATTGGGATTACTGCAAGCCATTGCCGGAGCCTCTTCTTCAATGTGGAGGGTGGGCTTTTCTTTAATAATCGTAGAAGCATATTGATTAGCTTTGCTCCAGCATATGAGGGTTTTTTGAGAAAATAAAAGTTCTGTGGGTATAAAGATTAAAATTGACATTGTGTCTTGTATTGTAGCCGTGAATGTTACCATTTCTTGAAAGAGAAGACCTTAGAGCGAAATCAGTTGTTTCCAAGATGTATAATGAGACTGCAGTTAGGATTCCAAGGCTTTGAAAGGTGTCTCTGCAACTTTCCCCTGATTAAAGACCTGTCATGGATCGAAGAATGCATTTCTAGAGCACCATCGCTCGTTTCAAGTTCTCCTGCTTTGCCCCAAAATATTATACCATATCTGAGGTGACACTCAAAGAGGGCATGGTAGCTTGTTCTTTCGCTTTGGCTCTACTGATGGCTCGAACACGCTTCAAGGCGAAAAGTGCAAAGCTCAGTTCCATGCAAAGTAAATCAACATGGCTGCTCAAAGACAGTTTGTCATTAAGGATCACACGTAAGTGTTTTGTTGAATTAAGGGTTTGAATGTTAGGAGGACTAGTGACTTCATCTTTAAGGTTTTCCATAATTACTTGAAATTTAATGCTGACAAAACCAAGGTAATTAGCTGGGGCAGCAGTCTGATGTGATTATGGTTATTGATCAAGGAATATAAAACTGTGTGTTTTGTCGTTATTCACATGGATTTATCATTGAGCTGGCAGCTTCACATTGATAGTCTTTTTTCTAAGTTGGGAAGTTGTGTTTTTCTTTGAAATATCTTGCATCCTTTTTGGAATAACTTGTTCTAAAGTCTGTTTACCAGGGTTATTTTGTATCTTTGATGTTGTACGGTGTGCTGTTTTTGGGGGGCAGCGTCAGTTGGAAACATACAGAGAGTTTTTCAACTGCAGAAGAAAGCTGTGAGGTTAATATGTTGATCGAGATGCATAGACAATTGCTGAAAGGTGTTTCACAGAGAACGCCTTTTAACTTTACAATCACTGTTTATCTGCTTTGTATGTGTGCACACCTTCAAACACTTGCTTAATTTTCCAGTTCATCAACATCAGTATCCAACCAGACATAAGGATCTTCTTATCTCATCATATCCTTCTCAATTAAACCAAGTTATAACACCAACATGTTCAGTTAGTCCATTGTTTTCCTTGGTCCAAAATATTTTAATAATCTTCCAGATAGGATTAACAGCTATCATTCATTTAAAAATAATTTAAAAACATTTTTCATTAAAAAATGTTTCATTAAAATGTTTATTATATTGTCAATGTTTTTTACTAAACCTAATTTTACATTATATATTACTCTTATTCATATATTACTCTTTTTCTTACTTTAAATATTGACCATGTATGAAGCTGTAAAAGTTCTCTGAATAATAAAATTTATTATTAGCTGTGTAGTTTAGTCTTCATTTGCTGATGCAGTAGTCTTGCGCTGAGCTCACTGCAATGAAGTTGTTCACCTCCAGTGCTTCTGCTGTTTTATTGCTTGACAGGAGAATGGTATCATCAGCAAACATGATGGTCCTTCTATTCTGGCTAACATAGTTGGAAAGATCAGCTGTGAACAAAGCGAATAGCACTGGTCTCAAGACCGAGCCCTGAGGGACTCCTCTTTTGACAATTTAGTGCCTTCGATCTGGTCAGAGTTGTAATATCACATATGGTTTCCTTAAACTCTACTTGCTGCATTCAATTGCTTAGATAGCTTTTAAACCAAGAGTAAACTATTCCAACAACACCAAGATATTCGAGTTTGTCTAGAATCATATTGTGGTCGAGGCATTCGAATGCCTTGCTCAGGTCGAGGGATGATCTATCAATGATCTCTCCAAGAGCAAGTCTACTTAAAGCAACCCTCCAAGATTTTTGAGGATGTGGGAAGCAACAAAATCAGTCTGTAATTCTTGATTTAATCTTTTTAAATCCTTTTTTATGAAGAGGGTATACTTTTCTAATCTTCATTTTAGATAGAAACACCCCTTTTGCCAGAGACTTATTGATCACATTGATCAAAGAAACCAGAAATTCTTCCCCACAAAATTTCATGATCCTTGAAGAGATGTCGTCTACACCAGCAGAAGAGGATAATTTGGTTGCTCTGATGATCGCCAGAACTTAATTTATTGTGGTTGGAGCATGATCTTCAATGATGTGATGATCTTCAACAGTGAAAGTATTATTAATGGGTGTATAACTTTTTTCACATGGCACCTATGACCACATTGATGAAGTAGTTTTTGAAATGTTCGGAAATGTTGTGTAATTCACAGATTGTTTCATCAGCTATATTTAGTTAACATATGGAGTATGTTGAGTTTTTCAATCTTTCTTTCTGCATTTATTATTAATTATTGACCAGATGGGTATGTTCTTGTTTGCAGATTCAAACATATACTTCTTGCTGACAGGATTTCCTTAGTGATCTGAGCTTGAGATCATAAAGCTTTTGTGAGCTGGATATACTTTGTCTTCCAATCTTCCAAGTCAGAATAAATCTGTTACTTGCTTCAGTAAAGGCTTTCTTACTTTCGCTCACCTCTGTGTCATATGAAGTTATTTTAAGTTTCACAGGCTTGTTGCAAGATGTCCTTTATGGGCAAGTGAAGTCCAAATTAGTGACCACCAGAGTGATGAATCTAGCATAAGTCATGTCTACATCGTCCTCCATGAGCACTCTATACCAGGGCTGATAAGTGATCGTTTCCTTGAAAGTGAACATTGTATTGCAATTAAATTGGTGCCAAGTAGAGACAGTTGATGTATTTTTTAATGATGGAAAATTTAAAGTTAATATTTGGTCAGTATGGTCGGACAGGTGTTCATTAATTATTTCTGTATTTACCAGGTCCTGGTTGAGATTTGTGCATACTAGATCAATTGAAGTTTGTGATGTGCTCGTTATTCTAGTGGCAGGGAAAGACAACCTATGGATGCCAAAAGAAGCTAAAAGCTCATTTAAGGCAGATTTATCTCTTCAATCTTACAGGTAGTCGAAATTCAAGTTTCCAACTATGCAGATTCCACGTCTCAGAGAGGGCAGAGTTTCAAGTGCATTATTGATAGTAGGGCTAGTGCATCTTCAAAGGGAGCATCTGGTGGTTCATAGGCACCCAGGATGAGAAGATTTTCTCCATTGATTTGGGAGAGATTTATGCCTGACAGGTCCAAAAGGTACTCTCTTTTAAGATGTTCAATCCCTGCTACTGATTTAGGGAGAACTAATAACACATGTCAGATCACTTATCAAAATACAAGTAGAAAGCCCACACCTATTTTAAAGCAATACTTGCTTACTCACAATGAAGTTCTGATTATGTCAGTTTGTGCAATATCTACAGTGTTTATTAATTTTTCTCATTCTTATTCATAAAAACCTTTATTTTACTTATTTTTTTACATACTATTGATAGTTTACATATTTTGTTTAGTTATATGAGCCTCTAAATAAAACAATCTCTTATAAATTTGGTACAAGTCTGCCTGTGTTATCTCCAAAACGTTAAATAAAAAAATGATAAAGCTGAAATGTACAGTGAATTTGGGACTTTCCTTTATTCAAGGATCTTAACAAAATCCTAACATTTATTATAAAAGTGGGAGAGTAGAGTAAAACATAATTTTTACAATTTTTTGAGTTTTATGGTTTGACACCAATTTAAGAGTGTCGTCAGGAAGGCTGTTAAAAAAAGATATGCCATTATAAAAACACGTGTCTGTAAGAGTGGGTTGAAAGGGATTCAGGACATGCTAGAAATTTATTTCATTAAGTTGAGGGTTTCTAAAATGTACAGGGTCTGTTCAATAAGTATCAGGACTGGTTTCTAAAATAAAAATTTATTTTTTATTTATTTTTGTTTTTAAAGGAGAGACTAATCCCCTTTTAAGCCTTATTCTGTCTGTTCTAATGGGCCACTGGCCTGTGCGAGGATCTTATCAAACAGAATAAGGGGGAGAGTCAATGCAGTACGAGGTTGATTGTACTGGTAAAAAGTGCAATGGTCACAGACAGGATTTGAACCTGCGCTATCTCTAATTCAGACCCAAAGTCTAACGACTTAGACCGCTCGGCCCATCGGCACTCCCAATCAGGTATCATTATAGTTACTTAATAATCTTAAAAATACATTCATCCTGCATTGATACACTTAGTTCAGCACGTCTGCCACTTGTCAAAAGCCCGCTGGAAATTGGTTTCTGGAATACTGTTGAGAACCTTTGTCATCGCCTCTTGAACCGCCTCGATGGAGGTGAACCAATATCCTTTAAGCTCCCTTTTCATTCACAGAAAGAAGAAAAAGTCTGGTTGAGCCAGGTCTGGGCTGCATTACCAGGCTGTAGGAGGTAATGTTGCCTCACCGAATTTCGCCGGCAGGTGCCGCATAACAATCCCACCGTGGCACAACGCATTGTCATGGTGAAGTTTCCAATTCTTCGCAATGGCTGGTTGCATGCAAGTTACGTGATTTTGCTGATGTGTCAGTACTTACACGTAAAATTCAGCATTTACGATATCCCCTTCCACCACTTCGTTGAGGATACAGTGAACCAGTCCTGATTCTTATTGAACAGACCCTGAGATGCAAGAAAATGTTAGAATTTTGAATTAACAGAATATGTCCTTGCAAGACTTTACTTTTCTAAGATAAACACTAATTTGAATTTCCTACTTTTGTAATCTGAATAAAAAAGCATCTGCCGATTTCCCCCCATCCCCCTACACATGGGTACATACTGCCGTTTAAGCAGTCATGGATCACTAAACCTGGAAAGTTAAGCAGTGCAAAGATCAACGAAATTAATAATTTTTCATGTAAAATTTACAAAGGTGGATAGTAATGTGATGTAAAATTTCAACTGGTCATCAAGTTCAACTCTCAAAAATCTTGCAGTCTTAAACATATTCATCTCAATATCCCACACCATCAAATCAATATCAGAGTCGGTTGGTAGGTTTAGAATGTCTAGCAGAACAAGTTCAATATTACATTGTGAATTGTGATGTAATATTGAAGTATCACAGAATATTCAGTACTCAGATAAAATGTTATATAACACATACATTATATCTGTGGTGAAAGCTGTGATTTTGTTATAAACCAAAGAACAAGTGTATTGCATTATTTTCTTGTTAATGAAAATATTACCCGCATACATTTTATATTACATTATATCTCATTATTTCATATAATAAAGTGTTATTATAACTTATATAACTTTACTCTGTTCAATGTCCATAAAAAGCAGAACATTTTTTCACAACTTGATAACCTATTACAAATGTTCACAGATTACTGAACTTTATTAGAGATCATATGAACTTTCCAGGCATAATATACCTGATCATTTTATTTATTAATTACTAACTTTATAAAAAAAAAAAAAACTTAATTTGATAATTTATAAATCTGATATTTTTAAAATTAATTTAGCAATAAATGCTGATTGTATTGAAAGTTTTTAATTTTCAGAATGCTAATCGAGGAGTAGATGACATGTTACGTTCCGGAAGTGGGATCTTGGATAGCCTAAGAGATCAGAGAAACACAATAAAAGGAGCACATCGTAAGATTTTGGACATAGCCAGCACATTAGGTCTGTCGAATACGACAATGCGGTTGATAGAACGACGTGCTCGAGAAGACAAGTACATTTTATTTGGTGGTATGGTGGTGACTCTGTTAGTGGTGATACTTGTCATCATCTACCTTACCTGACCCAGAAATTGGTATAAATCTGTATTGCTGTCATTAACCTTACGTTCGCCCAGATCATATTTATTCATACAGTTACCAATAATTTGATTTTCATTCTCTGGGTTAAGGCATGATCACCTATTTTAAGTCCGTGTGAGAAATTTGGAAATAAATTGAATGTTTGTTATATTTTTGAATCCAAGTGTATACAAATATTCTTCTATTTCGTATGAAATTACAGTGATTTCTTTGAAATGAGGGGGACACTGTTAGAAGTATGCAACATTAGATTATAAAAAAAGATTGTCATATATTTTGTAAATTGGGTTTTATTTATTTTGGAATATAAATCCTCATTTCTATAAGAACAGACAGAAATAGCTAAGGTTAGGATTATGATGTAAAGTAGGAAGATGTGCTACTCTGAATTTGACTATTTACCGGCTCAATTGGATACATGTCTGTCACATAGTTCTTACCATCATATGAGCTGTAGTTTCTAAAAATAGACTTTGCTATATTATTGTTCAGAATGAACTGACCTTGATAGCAGTAAGGTTTTTGAATTAATCTAATTTTTTTAATGGTATTTAACATAACAAACAATTTTATCATGGCAGATACTTTTGTCTTGTGAGAATTTTATATTATGAGAATTTGTTAACAGACAAGTTAGAAAAATTTCAGTAGTCCATTTCTATGACTCAAAATCTTTCTGTATGAAAAATCTTTATCCTTCTAGATAATTTGAGAATAAAATGTTGAGGGCTATACCCTGGCACTGATGGGTGTATGAAGTAGCTAAATAGTGTATACGCACAATATTTGAGAGATGTTTTGGATAGTACATAAAATTACACAAAAACTCTTATTTATGAGGGTATATACATTAATATCTAATGTATGTATATATATATATATAATCTTTTAGGTATATTTTAAGCTTTTTTTCTTACTACTGTAGTTGATATCAGTTTATAGTTATGATACCTCTGACAATGTTCTAATAACTTCTATTTTCTGCATTGATATAAGTTTCAGAATTCTTATACATTTTATAATTAATTGATTAAGGGTTTATTTTTTGAGTGGTTCTAGTGAAATATTACAAACAAATGATTAGCTGTTTTAACAACATCATGTAAATTGTTGGGGGGAAATGTTGTTATTTGCACATTAATTTTTGGCCGATCTATGGGGTATGGTTCTTAGTACATATATCCAATACAATGTTGGTTTATGAGTTGATTCAACTTGTAAGTCACTATGAGTTTGTTCCAATCAGTGGTCAATTTAGACTAAGGTTCTTGAGATTAACTTTTTTTGTAATAAAATTGGTTACATTTAAAAAGAAAACTAATAATCTACAACTCCAGTTCAGTTACAATAAAACATAATTAGGTTGTGAAACCATTGATTGTGAATTAACTGCAGTCCTGAAAGATAACAAAAATTTGAAAAATTAACGAAACATCTCGATAAAATTGATTTATTCTTATACTTGGGAACAAAATACATGTAGCCTACATAACAAATTTTTAAAATATATTTTTCTGACTATGTATGAAAACAAAACAGAAACAGAAAGTCTAGTTTTAGGTCAAACAATTAAATGGAATAAAAGCTACCCACCTTTACTATAGATGGTTGAAAAGAAATCCACACAATATACCTGAGTCAACTTAATCATTTCTTAAATAACTGTGCCTTAATTTGTATTACAATTTTATTTCAATTAGGTACATTTAGTTCACTCAAAGCTAGAAAAGTTTTATTTAGCTACAACAGTAAAAACAGTATTAAGCCTAATAATATACAGCAACACATTTTTCACAACAATTGTAGATTACATCAGAACATTTAACCAAAAAGTTTAAATCACACTTTATTTTACAATTTAAAGTAATGCTATATATTGTTTAAGGTATAAGAATATTGTTATGTTCTTTTTTTATGATGATGGAACGTTTGACAGGATAGTAGGATTCGGACATTTGCCATCATCATATGTTACAAAATGTATAACACAAGGTTTTGAGGATTGAAATCTATCCTCTTCCTCAGTGTGAATATAATTAGTACATGAAAAAAAGAAAAGGAGCCAAACATACCTGAAAACTGCTTGGAGTCCAGACAGGAGAAAATGAACCCAGGCATTGTTACTCCACAGGATGCAAGTAATGAGCACTATCACACATGACAGCAGCACAGGTGAAAGTGGGATACTAACAAGAAAATTGATGTCAACACTTCCTTTAGCCTCCCGATGTGTCATCTGAAACAATGAGACAGGAAGGTGATGGTTGGGAGGTGGAAGGAGAAATGTTGTGTTGTACATTTTGTAACATATAATGATGGCAAATGTCTTAATCCTAATATTGTTATGTGTTATAGTTGATAATATATTCATTATTAGACTTCACTTATCTTTAAAAAGTTATGATCGATTCAGGTAATCATGACAATCAAAGACCACTACAGTATTACATCAGATATATGTAGTTACATCAGTTATATGTTTTAGAAAATTGTAGTCAATAATTTTAGATAATTAAAATTAATATTCTAATTAAGACAAAACTTTAAAAAGTTAACATGTTTGTTACTGAAGTTGGGTAAAGGATTCAGGTAGGTAGAAAATCTTGTTTCTTTTGATTTTTTTGCTTACTCTAAATATTTTGTAGCACTGATGTGCTTATAATTCATTATCCACTATGGCGTTTGATTGTTGATTTGTTAATACTACTGTATATGGCCACCTTGATGAGCAAAATTGTAAGAACAAACATTATTATAAATAACTTGAGGATTATGAAACCCATTTTCTACTTTGTAATGCAATGTCTGAGATGATGAAACTTTTCTCTTTAGATACTTTGAATAGCTAAATGCAGCAAACTTTAGGATAATAATCACAAATAACTATTCTAATAGCATCTTTTAGCAATTCAAAGTAAATAGTTACATAAAATAGTCATTGGTTACTGAAGTAGGTAATACAGGACAGCTTTCCATTTTTATTGTATCTGCCATTATCCATATCTGTTTGAATTATTCTGATCAGTACATGGGTTCAAATTTCCTTAAAAGTTCTTCCTAACAGTATTCTTTATTTCCACCAGTTTCTTTTTTCTTTTTCCAAATCATTCACTGTTGTAGATAAAAGATTCTCCAATATTTATGAAGTCTAAGTAAGAAATCTAATGGGTAACTTTATGGGATCCATAAAAAAATGTGTTTATTGAGTGACTTATGTTTGTATATAACTAAATTATTCTGCCTGGTTTGTTCTCTCACACGTACCCAATCTCACCAAAAGGTCGATTTATATTCATACTGGTGCAATTTGATTTCCTCTAAAAATTGGTGAAGGATTCGGGTTAATAGAAGTCTTGTGTTTCTGGTATTTTTCTTTCTTACTTTAAATAATGGTTGTTTCTTTAACTATTGTAGGAGATCACATGTTGTATCTGTAGTTCTACAAGTAATATTCGAACAGAGAGAAATGTTTGTTGTATCTAGAAGGTAAAATATCAACAATGTAAAGTGACAAAAACATCAAGCACGATATTAGTTGATTAAGACTGAAGATATTGAAATACAGGGTAATTGTTTTGAATAATGTCATCAGTTATCAGTTATTATCGGCTTAACTTTTTTATAGTGAATGTTTTCAGCCATTGTTTTAATAGGATCAGACAGGAGATGAGACTGTTCTTCTAAGCTCAAGATAAATCTCATTAAAAGTATAAATAAATGGTTGTAAATGTTTGCAGAATTATTCAGGTGGCTATTTTAGTTTACATTCCAATTAATTATTTACATGAACTTGTTGTTTATCACGTTTTTGTTGATTTCTTGAGTGAATATAATTTATTAATACTTTATAAAATAAATATGTAAACTATAAATATATTTTATTTACAATCCCAAATTCCTCATTTATTGCACTTTGTAACTTAATAGCCAGCTATAATTAAATAACCTTGAGTTTTTCTCCATAGGAACAGTTTTAAACCTTACATAGTTTTATAGCTTACACACAATAACTCATTAAAATATTGAAATAATTAAGAAGTGTTTGGATGCGAAATAATGATTATATCTTCAAAATAAGATATATTCTATAATTATTTCTATGACTAAAAATAAAGCTATAAAACTGCATGAGGATTATTATTGTTTTTAAGGGAAAAAACAAGGTCATTTTACTACAGCCAGCTCTTCAAGGTGTGACAAGATGAAGTAACCAACTGCTTGAAAATTGTCAGTAAAAGACAAAATTATTGATTGCAACAAAATCAAATGAGTGAAGCAGAGCTTAAGATAGCAGGAGATCTTAAGTGTGATTGCTGAAGTTAGGAATTTTGTGTTCAACTTTCTATTAGCACAAATTTATTAAGGGAAATAAAGCTATGGGAGATATTTCAATAACATTGTGATTTATCAGTAATTAAGAATACAATATATAATGACTTAGAATACAAGTTGTACCTTTAAATGAAGGCAACCAGTTCAAATCTTTAAATTTGATGTATTTCAAACCCCAATAATATTGGTAAATAGAACAATAACATGGAGAATCAGTTATAAAATCTGCCAATTATAAAACTAACATGTTAAGTACATCTTTATGATGGATGACTGTCACCTAAGAAGAGTTGTTAGTTCAAGAACTCAGAAAGTAGAACTCCAATTCCTCTTGTAAGAAGATACAATACCCATTAAAGTGCGGCAAGCAAATATGTCCGTACCATTTGAATTGTGCTAAACGCAATACAGGAGTATCTATATTGTCTTATTTTAGTTTATGGTGTACATTATAATTCATGAAAATACTGCGAATATGTAATGTATTGATTTATGACTGACTGTTGGCCTTGATTTTAAAGCCTTATGAGAAGATAAACTGTTGTAAGTTGTTTTCATTTGAAATTCCATGTCCCACCTAGCGGCTAACTCTAGAAACTCACGCTATTAGTGCGCTATTGGTGAGCAATGCCAAGGGGAGTGTCATAAAACTAGTTCAGAAAACGTAGTTTAGAACTGTTAAATGGTGGATCGATGTTAATACACCCATGCGCACACTTATCATAGCTGCTCGCTGCAACTCTTGATTATGAATCTTGAGGCTGGAACCCTGTGACCGTCTACCTGTCTTGACTCCAAGCACTCCTCTAAAGTTCTTTGTTTGAAGTTTGTTGTTGACGATGGAAGTATTGTGAAGGAAACACGATTTTTCCAGACATTTTCCATCGTTCAGTGATACAATAAATCAGTAACACGATGTTTCGAGATCCGCAATCTGATCTCTTCTTCAGGTAAATCACTAACCTGAGACGTAATTACAAACTAGATTTAAATAACAAATCATAACAGTGTTGTGAATCACGTTAGTCAGCAATCACAACCACCATGTTGTGTGTCAACTTCACTAACTCTAAAACATGCACTTGATAAAAAACTAAACACAATATCACTTATCAAAACTGAACTACAGAATACAGGTCACAATAGGTCTGCATTCGTCAACTAATCACCTACGACTGACCAGAGCCAATAGCAAATTGTGATTGTCACGGCAGAAACAAGATGGCGGCAAAAAAGGAAGGGAACAGAATTGGGCCTTTTTATTATTGGTTCGTGCTAGATGAACACCTTAAAACCATACTGTGACTCCGCATTGGTTTATTACAGATATCTAATTTGATATTTTTGGTTTACTTTTTAGTTCATTTTTCAGAATTGGCAACCAAAGTGGCCTAATCTCGACCGATGGTCGTCAACTGATTGGTCTGCCAATTGAATGTATGTAGCCTCGATTAATTTCCTTTTAAAGAAATGAAGTTCCTGATGTATTATGTTAGGTTTCAGCCCAATTCATATGATGGCCTTTGGACCAACAATGGTGTAAAATTTTTTACTTTTCTGTTAGACCCTTTCTTGTGTTTTCTTTGTGTTCTTTTATCCTTATGCATAATGGTCTTTTTGTCTCGCCTATGTATTCCCTATTGCAACTAAATTTTATACTGTAAACACCGTTTTTTGAATCCTTTTGTTTTGTTTTTACGAGACTTTGTCTTAGAGTATTGTGTGTTTTAAATGCGGTTGTAATGTTGCACTTTCTACGTACTCTTCTAATTTTCTCCGATAATCCCGGCACATAAGGGATTGACATGAACAAAAATGTATCACTATTCCATTTTTCTGACTCAGGAATGATTCTGGTTCATTTGCACTTATTTATTACTAATTGAGGGTATCCATTGCGTCTGGGATCAGATTTAACTTTTTAAAATTCTTCTTCAATCTATCTTTATCTGAGCATAAGCTCTTTCCTCCAATAACGAGTAGGCCATTCCTTCTTTGACAGTTTTTTTGATGGTTTGATTGATAATTTCAATATTTTCCCGTGTGTTTTCTTTCGAAAACAGTAATCTTAAGGACATGCCTATCTCTTAATACACACACATCCAAAAAAGGAAGCTTGTTTTGGACTTCCACTTCCATTGTAAGGAGGATGGAAGGAGAAATACTGTTATTGTGATTCAAAAACTCATTCAATCAGTTTCTCCATAAAGAAAAATAACAAAGATGTCATACACATACCTCCACCAAATCCTCGGTTTTAACTGAGCTGAAGCCAAGGCTTTTTGCTCAAATTCTTCCATTTCCTCCAAGAAAAATACTTATGTGGTTGGAATAGAAAAACGTGTATTACTTAATAATGTAAATGGTGGGATCACAACTTTTGGACACAATGTGAGACTGGGTGTAACAGCCACCACCTGTATTCAAGAGAACAGTTCATTCCAAACTATTAAGGACACTTTTGTATTATCAAAGGACATGCAGCAGCCTGATGGCAGACACGGCTACTGTATACTATAGTGCTAAATGTATAATGTGATTTGTGAAATTGAATATGTATAATATAATATGTATCTTTATATATTTAATAAGAATTGTAACCTGGATATAATTAGACATAATTAGTGTATTATTTTTTAGGTTTATGTGTATAATGCAATATTTAATACTTATAATGTAGTATTTAATATGTATAGTCTATGTAAATATGTAAGTCTTTAAATATGTAATAAAAATTGTCTTTTATTTGGCTACTCTATAAAATTAAAAAAATTAATGGTTAAAATGTGAAGTCATTCTAGCTCTATTATTTGTATTCAATTGTTTTTTTCTTTATGTATTAATAATTTAGAACATGTTGACTAATTCTACAAGATTTTCATACCTGAATGTTGTTATAAAATAATAAAAATATACACATTAACAAGTTGAGTACCTATATTTTCAAATTCAGTATTTGAAAATATATCTAAATCTATTTATTTGGATTGTGATGTTTCTTTTTCTACAAATAAACATAGTGTTAAGTATTTATTGCATTAAATAACTTGTTTTTTATTGCCTAATATGAAAAGGCTACTTTTATTGAATAATAATTATGTATATATTTTTTGTGCAACTTATACTCTATATTTGCCTTTATTTACTAAACTGTATATACTACATTAATTCTATATCTCTTTCTGCGGCCTAGTGCCTACAATACCATTCCTTACTGGATTGAAATATTCACGTACAGTGACAGACCAATGAACCATTGTTTCCCGAATCAGCTGTTTACTGTACAACTCACCAACCAATCACAACGGTTGACTTATCAAGGCTCAATTGCCCACCTTGCAAGCATAGGCACGCTTGCTCGTTATACTCTCGGTCCCGCCTGGGGCACTTGTGTACTCTCTAGCCACTGCTTACCATACTTACTCTCTCCCCCATGTGTTACTCTCTCATTTAAATATTAGTTTATCTTTATTTGTTGTACATAACATTAAAGTCAGTGCTCTGGATTGGCAATCTCTACCAGAACGTCTCTGCTCCCGGACACCCGCGTCTACAGGACTGGCCACAGTGTTATGAACTATTCGTTTGCAGTCGTATTGTGCGTGAGTGAATCCGTGAAGGACATCTTCCGTCTTCACGCCTGCCTACAAGACAGCAGCCTATTTCCACACTTACTGATCACAACCTGGCCCTCAACAACAGCAGTCTACGGTTAGGTACCTCTCATGAAAACAAAGGTAACTGTTTATTTTCTGCACTTTATTTGAATATGCACTGTTCATAAACTCATTATGTGTAACCTGGTGAACTCTTGTTAAAATCAGTGTGTTCAGCGTCTTCACTGCCTAGTGTGAAGTGGTCCTTCTTAATCGAGCCTCTAAAATATTATTTCACGGTTCTCATAACCAAAATCCATTCTTTTCACATAGTTTATACAAGTACATAATAGTTCAACTTAATCTGCTAGCGGCCACAGTCCTAGACACAATGTAATAATTAATTGTGGTATTGCACAATTGGGCTTGCACTTTACAGGTGCAGATTATGGATTTCCACTTGACGACTGGGTGAGCTATTCAATTCACGAGATTTTGCACGAACACCTCAATATTGTTTCAGAGGTCTGAAACGGTCAACGGCTCGTAGCAAAAGAGCAGGTAGACAGCCAAGCAGTTCCGACTGCCACTGGCTAACCCCAAACATCTGCTGGCCTTTCTTACAGAGCTCGTGAATTTTGCAGGTAGGCGAGGGGCTATTTGGCTGAAGCGATGGTTGCGGCTCTGGTAGCGGGTACGCAAATCACGTAAAACTGTGTACAGTGGTTGTTTATACCTGTCCCATATTGATGCTATCTATCTTCTCAGAAGGATTCATAGTTAAAGCTGTCGGGAAGTAAATTAGATTGTGTCATATGAAAAATCAGTGCTATTTTTTAATCACCTATAATTTTTTTTGGTACTAGCATGTGGATACAACCGTAGGACACGCCCACGTCTACGTGTAAAATCAGTAGAGCTTTTAGCTGTTCCATGGTAACTAGTCTAGGTCACTCACTAGACTTGCTGTAACCATTATAAAATCTGCCTGATTTTACATATATATTTTTTATGTCTAATTATAATATTTGAGTTCTAATTATTTACAAAATAGAGTGAAGTTTTCATATAAGACGATTTGCTTTTATCTTTAGTGGAATTATGATCAGTGTTGTGGGATAAAACTTTAGACATCTTCAAAGAGAAGCAACCAGAAGTTTATGAAAAATAAAAATGTATATCCAGGTAAAAATAAAAAGAATTTATTTATAAAACAATGTATTATATTTTATAAACAGTTGAAAACATATATATATATATCCATGTATATGCATATATTTACATGAAATAAAATAATGAGTTCCACAGTATTTATCAAGAACTTGTTTAGTGAGCGCTAATATTAATAGTTATAAATGGGTATTAATATAATTTACATACACTAACTAGACAATTTTACATCTATTCATAATTAAAAAAAAACACATTTACATTTCTTCAACTATCATTCTTTGAACACTATCAACTTTTTTCACAAACTAATATACATTATTCTTATAAAAAATTTTGAACTGATGATTAAATACAACAAAATGTATTAAAATACAAATATCATGTGAGGTAAGGTCTATTTGTAATGGTAAATGGTCTTGTATCCTGGCCACTAGTCTAATATACTAGCCGTACACAAGACTGAACACGTTATACAACATTTTTGGATTTTCATATAAGGATTAACAAATTTTACAATTTAGGAGAAAAAACTTAATGATAATCTACGGTTGACTTAATACAGAGAATGCGTATGACCTTGCTTATCTACTCAACAGTTTTCCATAATACAAATAAGCAGAATATATCAAGCAATAAATCATAACAGAATGCATCACATACATAAACATAAGGAGATGAGAAATTTAATATCATTGACTGAATCTGATAATTTTCAATTGGCCACACTGATATTTGAAAATTGTTGGGTCTGACTGCAGTGCAATATAGCAATAACCAACTATTTTAGACAAGCAATTTATAATGTATATGTCTTTGTATAAATTAAATAACACGTTAAGGAATTAAATATTAAACCTTTCCCAGGAATTCACCTCCAATCGCCTTGTTGACAGGGAGGCTGAAGCTGAAGTCCGATCGCTACCACGTGGTTTATCATTGTTCTCTACTTTGTGCTGCCACCTTATTAGCCATTTTTGGAACTGCTAATGGAAATAGTACTGTTGTTCTTGTTCATTTCATATTGTTATGCCTAGTGATGCTACTTAGGAGTATATATGAAATGTTTTATCGCTCTCTACATTGACAGTGACTTAGCCGTTAAAAGTCCTTCCCACTTCTTTTGCTATTTTATGGAATCATTACACCTATTTGTAATTTCGTGCAGCTAATGTTCTACTGACATGTTATGTTGGTTTTATAGTTCTTTTTACAAATGGGTATTCATTTAGATTTCGTTTACCTTATAGACTTAATATTTTTTCATATTCCACCATGCTATAGAGAACTTATAAAATGTACAATAATGTATACCTATTATAATATGTAACAGTTTTGTTCTAATAAAATTGTTAAAATAATAAAAACATGAGTGTGTTCTTCTGAGGAGTGGTCCAGTGGTGCCTAAAGCATGTGGTGGTAATTCAACGGGAGAGGGTTAAGTTAATAAAAATTAAGTGAATTTCAGGAAGCTAAGAGTTATTAAAATTGATGATAATTATATATTTACATCACAATTTTTGTCATTACACTTTTTATACATACTAAAACTAACTTTACAATAAACCTAGTATATAAATGCTGGGTAAAATGTGTAAAATCATTTTGTATATAATTAACTGAATATAATTTTGATTAGATTTGAGATATTTATTGAGGTAATGACAGCATTAAAATATATTTAACTATCTAAATAAACTTTTTAAATTCTTACAAAAAGTGTGGTACAAACAAAATGATGAAGCCTGGCATGGTATATATATAAAAGAAATGGTACAAGATATGAAATAACAACCTTCTTTTCTAATGTATAAAAGAACTTAGAACAGGAGGAACAATGGGAAAGAATTTTTTGTTCCCGAATGTATTTTGGCCTTAAAGTACTTAAAAATATATTTAATCAAATATCAAATGCAGTACTTACAATCCATTCTCATCTATTTCTCAGGTATTGGACTACTAAGATTAAACTCATTTGTGATAATTAATGACCATAGTAAGTCTAACAAAAACCAAGCAATTATTTTGATTAATTCAATCAGGGTTGAGTCCTGCCAGACTCTTAACTTCTTTATTTAAAAACAGTCGCTTTGACATATTTCAAAATCGCGTTGAAGCCAGAACAGGCACAGAAGATATGTACAGCAGTTTTATGATATTATTTAAGTGAGTTGGTATGTATGCAAACAATACAACTGGATATAATAAAAACGAATTCCAGGATTTAGTTATATTAATTTACAGAAATTGAAAAAATAATTTAAAAACAAAAAATTACCTCTATAACTGTAAAAAAAAAAAAACAATTATTTAATCGTGCATACTTTGAATTGTATTATAACTTTCTAAAACTAAAATTAGTAATTTCAAAAAAAATTTATCTAAATTCAAAGCCCTTTTTTAAGGAACATGTAACTCGGATATTTAAAAACTAGGATAAAACTGTGAATGCAATAAAATATCCTAATATATACCTAAAGGGTAATTAATGAAAAACAAATCATCATTGTTTAACTCAGTGATTCGGATAATTGGAACTCAGACAATCATATTTCAACTGTACCTAAACCTTACCTCTCCAGCTATTCCATAAAAATTATCAGTCACACATGATGGAGTAGCTTAGGCAATGGTTCAATATTACAGTTAAGTAACTGATACTACACTTGCAACATTACAGTTTATTTACATCCCAATACTGTATTTATGACATAAATTAAATGTTTCTAAATTACAACTAAAATACATATTAACAAACAGCTCTCGATGATTTTAGACACCAAAGATGTTTAGATTGTAATTCATTTCACAACACAAATTGCCATCCTCTCTGAAACAAAAATAAGACAAAATGTTAATGCTGTTGATTAACTCAGTGACTCGAATAATTGGAACTAAAACAATCATACTTCCACTGTACCTCCCTGGCAATTCCAGTTTTAACATGCAAGGAATTGCACTTATAGTTAATTTTTGTTGTTCTCTGCATCCATTTTGGCAATACTGCCTGAGACAAAACTTTAAATAAAATTACAACTATTGTAATTTATTATATATAGTAAATTTAAGTTCCATTTTTATTTGATTTTCTTTTGAAGAATACACACATTTCTTATTTATATTATTAAAAAGTACATACAAAAATTTTCACACATGTGATATTTTCTAGTGTAAATTTTAAGTAAGTTTGTAAAATACGTGTCTTTTTACAAAGTTTTATATGCAAATTACATTTAAATTAGCATATTATAAAAATCAGTTATTCAAACTAATAACAGCATTTTTCAAAAGTGATGGAAGGAAATTCACAAATAATGAAAACAATAATGTGAGCAACTAGTTTTTGCATCATTTATTACATTTAGAATAAAGTGGGTGATATCTCTCACATGCCAGGGACTGATTGCATTACCAATAAACAAAAATAATGTGTCTATTAGACTAGGTACAGGCAACAAGGTCTATTGTATCTAGAAAGTGGGTGAAATATCTCATGTGTTAAGGACTGATTACATTATCAATAAACAAAAATAATGTGTCTATTAGACTAGGTACAGGCAATAAGGTCTATTGTATCTAGAAAGTGGGTGAAATCTCTCATGTGTTAAGGACTGATTACATTATCAATAAACAAAAATAATGTGTCTATTAGACTAGGTACAGACAACAAGGTATATTGTATTTAGAAAGTGGGTGAAATATCTCATGTGTTAAGGACTGATTACATTATCAATAAACACCAATACATTCAACTTGTAAATAGTAATGTCAGTGTATATTTAGATATATGAAAAGTGACCCGGGTGTATTTTGAAACAACTTTGGGGGGTAATTTTAATATTGATTTGGTGACTGATTACACCAAATCTTATCAATGGGACTTTGCTAGGCTCTTGAGGCAGTACAATCTTCACATGACGAATCAGTCGCGTAGTGAGGATTTTGGCGCCATGGAGCGACTCAGTCCCTGGCGCCCCTTCCCCAACTTTTTTACCTACATGATCAATCAGTGCCGACAGTTCACCTCACTACCGTAACAAACGTTTCTTGGCCATCATTTCATCAGCAATGTAAGGCGTCTTTGACCAAACATCATTTTTTATAATAACTTACAGTTTACTATTCTTTATAAAGTTTTGTTCCTTGTAAGAGACCTAGTTTACGTGTATAGCAATATGTATTTAAATTCCAATTCAATTCCATAGGGTTTGGAATGAAAGTACAAATTTCAAAATATTTAATAAATATGTATTGAAACCCCTAGTTTTAATTTGAGTACATTATCTAAAACGTGAACATAGTAGTTAAGTAGTTACAAAACCAACTCGCATATTACTATCTTAACTAATCTTCTTTCGTGACTTCATGCTAGCAAACTGTGTTATTGTGTCGTCCAAGTTGATGTGCCTGGCTCTGCTGCGCTCTATAGATATGGTTGCTAAGGCACTCAGACGTTCTTGGGACATGGTGCTGCGAAGATAGTTCTTTATCAGTTTAAGTTTTGAAAATGATCTCTCTGCACTTGCAGTTGTAACAGGTAGTGTCAAAAAAATCAAACAAGCATTCACAACATCTGGAAAGCTGGAACCAACTTGAGCACGCACTATTAAAGTATCTGCAAGATCCCTTGTACTTTTGAGTTTTTTCCACGTGACTTAAAAAAACAAGTTTTTAGCCTTACAAGCTGTGGACCTAAGTTAAAGGAGATGTCATCTTGGTAGTTTAATATCAAAATTTTGCTTGATTCTAAGATTTCTTCATCACTTGCTCCAACTAAAAAAGAAGGCTTCAGACATTGGAAATTACTAGTACTGTGAGTAACAGCCTCAAAACGCTCTGTCAGCTGTGTTGTGATTATGTCAAGGCTACGGCAGAACACCTCAACCCGGAAACGTTTCTCATTGTCTTTAATAAAGTCATCAACTTGCACTTCATCAAACATTCTTGTCTTCTTTTTTGTTCTTGAGTCAATGAAATGTGGTACAACTTTCCATTGCAAACAAAGCCTAGTTGCATCTGCTTTAACTGTTTGCCACTCATTCCTAAGTTTGTTAATTTTTGTTTTGAGATTTAAGAGCATTTTTGTTGCGTGTTCCAAATCTTCTTCGGTAGTCTGTCTTTGAAGTTTTTTTTAGAAATTATGTCCATAGTTTCAAGCAACACACTTTCAATAACTATCAATATTACTGTAGGAAACTGCTCAAAATATTTTAAAAGTGATTTAGCTTGGTTTACTTCTTCTTAGTCTTTACCTTCTAACGTTAGGAAAGTCAGTACTTTCATTATGTCAAAATAACCACATCGAAGAGCGTCGACGGCTTGATTTCTTGAAGTCCACCTTGTTGGACACACTTTCTTTAAGGTGTTTTGTAACATAGCCGACTTAGTCAACAGTGCCCATCTTGATATAGTTTTAAAAAATACATAAAGACTTTGAACATTATCCAAAAAGGTTCTGATTTCAGAAATGTTTGATACTGAATCGTTGATTACCAAGTTAAGGGCATGAGCACAACAGTGAATATACTTAGCTGCAGGATTTTTTTGTTTTATTTTTGCTTGAAGGCCTGAATATATACCACTCATATTAGCAGCTCCATCGTAGCCTTGCCCTCGAACTTTAGGTATATCTGAATACTTTTCTATGATATTGAAAACAACATTTGATAAGTATTCTGATTTATGGCTTTCCACTTCCAAAAAGCCCCCGAACGCTTCTTCTATGACTAGTTGTACTGGCCTGTCGCCTTCGTCAGTTTTTATCTTTATATAACGAAACACTGTACTCAGCTGGTCGGTTTTCGCTATATCTTGAGTTGTATCAAAGATAATAGACACATAGGGACTTTTTTCATTTCTTCCTTGATATCTTTTTTATCTCTCTGGAAATCAGGTTGGATCGCTCATTTTGAATCTGAGGACTAAGGTAGTTAACACTACGTTTTGGTAACTTAATTAAATCTGCAAGGACCTGGTCATATCTTGCTAGCATATGTATTATCTCAAGGAAATTTCCTTTCGATTTAGTTGCATCTTCATCGTCATTACACAATCTGTGCTCTCTCAGTGGTAAGTCGTTTGTAGCTAACGTAATAATGACGTCCACCACTCGCCTTAAAACTTGTCTCCAGTAATCAGTGGCTTTTTTAATCTCCTCCAGATTCTCACTATCAACTGTTAGGCCTAACTGCCAGCGATAGTGTATTTCACACGCAATTGCATGACTTTGCGAATCTTCTTCATGGTCTTTTATGTTTCGACCTAAATGTGTCCAATCAGACGTACCTTTCGAAAATCCCACATCAGTATAGGCCATATTGAAAAGCCAGCATGGCTGACAATACAAACATTGAGGATGTTTGAGTAGCATAACTAATTACGTTTTATTCTCAATTGGTTTTCTTTATTCTTTTGAAAATACCATTTCTCGTCAAATTCCCTTTTTTTATTTCTCTATTTTGATTCTTTTGGAAATGGCCCTTTAGGCTGATGAGGGCCTAATTTTATTATTTGCCGTTTTTGTTCGGCTGTAAGAGTGTTTTCAAAATTACCCGTATAAGAAGAACTTATAACTGCTGTTACATTTTCTTTAAGGTTAAACTCGCAATCGGTACCTTCAGCTTTAACTAGGCCTACCTTAGAAAAAGTTTCCTGAAGACGGACGTGGTCTTCTGCATCATCAGGTAAGCCTACAGGTGTTTGCTCCAAGTCCTCATCGCTTGTAGGTACTTGTGAGCTACAAGTGGGTTCTTGAGAAACTGCAACTACTGAAGTGTCCCTCGAAAAGTAGGTAGATAACGTCTTTACTTTCTTAAGTTCAAGATTTTCTGCGTGACTTTTCTCTAACCTTCGTTTCCGATACTCAGCACCACTTAGTTTTTTTGACATTATATACCAAAGGTAATAAATCAACACCACACAAATCACATCACAACAAAATAAATAATATAATCAATACTTTGCACTAACGCTAAATCTGTAATCACTACGCAAAGGTAAATTGAAGTAAGTCAATCACTCGGTGGGTCTGTACGGACGCCTTTTGTCTCAGCCAAGGTCAATGACAGACTGACTGACACAAAGACACTGCGCGGCCGTGATGCGCGTGGAAGGGGCTGCTTCCCGCCATTTTATCGTCCGCCCGCAGGCCGCCCCCCTGTCGCCCCCGCCCTGGAGCGGTCGCTCCACTCGCTCCTCTGTCGCTACGCCACTGTGACGAATCAAACTTCAACTAGAGATAAAGCAGTTTTGGACAGTATGTTTATTGATCTGTCATGGAGGATATAGTGTCTCTGTTGAACAGTTTTGAATATCTGACCATGCTTCTATATTGTTTAATAGTTTGGAATCAGATTCTTCACAGTTACCTGGCGAGCCAGGACGACCGGTTTTAATTACGCCTATAAATGAATGTATTCAAGGCTACTCAGTTTTTTTTGGCTGAAGCAGACTGGTCATGCCTTCAGCAGGATCTAAATGCAAAAGATATTTTTAATTTGTTTTTCGATATTGTAAAAACAGGGTATGAAACCTGTTTCCCAGTAGTTAAGAGAAATGGAAAAAGGTTACAAGAAGAAGAAACGCCAGTGGTATAATAAAGATCTTATGGAAAAAAGAAAACTTCTAATGACATTTCATGGTTTAAATAAACTATTGAATACAGAGGAATCTCATAAAGCACTATCTGAATATCAGTCTCAATATAGAAGACTAATGAGAGAAACAAAGAAACAGTTCACTGCTGAGAGTTCTGACAACAAATGGCAGCATGACATCTACCAGTTCTCAACCTCAAGTCTCCATGAATCCTAACCAATTCAACAAGCTCTTCACTTCTTCTGTAAGAGAGGCAGTCGAGGAATATGTGGGTGAGACAACTGCTGCGCTGGATCTTCTCAACTCAAGAATCATCACAGCTCCAATGACTGTTTCTCATTTTGCAAGATTCACATGATTTATTATTAATCTTATGTTTGAAATAAATGTTTTGTCATGTTATGATACAGAGCTAGCTTAAACCTGCATGAGTAATAAGAATATAAGTCATAAAAAAATTAGTTTACACAACACTGTTTGTTTCTCAGAGACCAAACAAGTAATCCCTAGAAACACCAGCAACAAAAAATTCTATTACATAAACACAAAAAACTTCAATTACAAAGTGTTCAAAGTAATAATAAAGTATAAATCAAAATGAAAGCATAGGATTGTTTTATATATTTTAAAATAATGATGCATATTATAAATTTGAGATACAGTTGAAGTAAGATAATTTGAAACTCAAGAGATCAATAAAACAAATTGAATTATTTGAGAGCCGAATTCGCTTCAAATCACCAAAATCAGAGCCAAAGGACTTTAACAGCGATGGCTGGAGAGGTGAACACACACAGTGGTTGGGTGCAATGGACATTAGTTGCATGAGTGAGGTGATGTATACATAATATGAACAGAAAATTGCCAGAGAGTGGGAAGAAACATCTCTCGAAGAAAAGACTTTGCAAATAAAAATGCAAAGTATTTTTACAGGTATACATTTGATATGAACTTCATTGGTCCAGTAAAAACAAAAATTGAACAATAACAACAATTGTTCTTTTTTGTTAACAATTTGATAAACAAGTTAAATATACATTTAAACAATTAAAAAGCCAGTATTCATTTTTAAGTTTTCTGCAAAGATAAAATAGAAACATACTCTACTAAGAAAAATATCCTCTCCTTAATAAAGTCTAGAAAAATAGTCTATTAAGTACTTTATCACAATGTATCTTAAAATTAGATAATTTAAAATGTCATATTAAACAAACTCAGTCATTTTTTAATTATCAGTCTCAGGGAGTAACCTTACCTTAAATGGACGATCCTGATGGCCTGCTGGGTTCATCTTCGATTTCTACAACACTTATATCACTTGACAGATTTTTTCTCGTTGCTGCATATCCTGAAAAATACAATGGAAGTGGATGGAAATATTCAATTTATCTATTAATAACGTATATATATATTATTAAAGTATCTTCAATACTTTAAGCAAACATGAGGTACATTAATAAAGTTTTAAGATTCTTTTTGCATTGAGAAAAAAAAATTTCCTATATTTACATAATTTTTCACATATCGCATTGGAAAAAAATTTTAACACTGTATCTAGAAACCATTCTAGAAAAGCATTTACAGATATACAGAGTGTCCCATTAAGAGGTTTAAATGTTTGATTTTATATTACTTGCTCATTTATGCACCAAACATTTTCTAAAACTCTACACAATTCATTAAATAGGTTTTAAAAATATTCTGTGAAAATTTCAGCTTTCTCGCAATAGCTTCTAGATTGAGGAGTGACTTGTGTCCTGTCAAACATTTGTGTTTTTTGTTGTTGTAATTAATGAAAACTATTAATTGAATTTGACAGAAAAATTTGAAAATGAGTCGTGTTTCTTGATTTCTGATTGTTGGAGACTTGACCATGTGACCATTTTAAATAGATTAAACCACTTTTTTATCTGCTCAAGACATCATAGTGAAATGTAATGCAATGCACATTTAATAACATACAAAATACGAGTGTGTGCCCGACTGTGTAGCAAATTTCTGGTGGTGGTCTTGGAAGGATCCCCCTCTATTCCCATATCCTGTCCGAGACGGGAATTATATGCCAATAATTAATGGCCAGCAAGAGATCGGACACTATTATAACAGCCTTCGTATGAATATTTAAGATGTTTACCAACTGCAGTAAACACATTATTACGACGAGTGATAGTATAATTCATTGCATTCAATAATCCAGCAGAAATCCTATAATTTATTTTAATCTAGAAAAATAACAATTCCAAGAGTTATTGGTTTTGGTTTCATGATCAATTAAATTTGAAGCACTGGGATCATCCCAACAGAGTTTGAGTATGCTCTAAAGTGGTCAAGTAGAACTGAGAAGACACTCCTGTCTACCATTTCTATCATTTGACCTCTATTGTCAGAGAAACAGAGCTTCTACCACTCACCACTTAGCGACCAGCTGTACTGGTGACCATCTTGACTTTAGCACCATAAGAATAATGTTGAACCTAAAATACTTTTACATGCTTAATTAATTTTGATCCTAAAGTGAGTTTTATTTGACTTAATCATTTGAATAATCATAAAGTATACATTTAACAAGAAAATCTAAAAAAAACATTTGGATTAATATTAATCATTTCTTTAAAATGAGATAACAATATTTTTACTACCAGAATATGTGATTAAAATTGTTTGAAGTTTAATATTCTTCTCATGGAGTAGTAGTTTCTCATAGCTCAGTCTTAAGTACTCTATTATTGTAATGTAATTGCACTATATTGTTCTTATTATTTTTATTATTCAGAGCATTTAAATTCACACAATACCATCAAAGTACTGAAGATGCTAGATTAGTGGTAGTCTGCAGTAAATATATTATTTCTTGAAGCACATAAAAGTAATTTAACTTTAATAAATTAATATCTTTCTGACAGAAAAACTGACATGTCAGCATAACTTTATTACAAAGGATATGACGTTTAATCAATTATGACAGTACATTTTGTTTGTCGTACCAAATTTCTTATAACTAATAATTTTATCAAAGCAAGTATTGAGAAATAACAGCAACATATTGTATTTTAAATGTTTGCACAAACTGTACATATGCTTTTTATGGCCTTTTCTATTGTTAAATTTAATTTATATTTTTACATGTGGTGCATAGTTTCAGCTTTAGGAGTTGTAGAAATATAACTGAATTTCTTGTATTAGAATGATGTAGTGCTAGAACCCAATTGTTATAACATATTATGTGTACCTCTTATAAAAATTCATAATCTGAAGATATGCTGCTTTATTTCATTAAATATATACATATATAACATATAAAAATATACTATTAACACATAAAAAATGCTAATTAACAATTTAAGTAAATTGGACTAACATTAACACATTATTTGAAATACTACTTACTCTTTTTCATTTCTTCAAGCTTTCTTTTTTGAATAGCACTCGCATTTACTGCATTGGTTACAGTTTTCTCTTGTAACTTTTGTTGTAGAGTCATTTGTTTCCTTTGTTGTAATACACTAATTTGTTGTTTAATTTTTTCTTGTTGCAGCTGTTGCTGAGTTTTTTCTACTTGATTTATTACTAGGCGCCCTTGGGGTTGTGGTCTACTTAACAGTTTAGTTGTAGATTGCTGACGAACTTGTTGAGGCTGATTTCCATTAGAAGTAGATTGCATTGGTTTCACGGTCCTAGTCACTTCAACATTTCTTTTCATCAGAGACTGGATACTTGAAATGGGTTGTCTATTTTGAAAAGGCTGTTGCTGTCTGTTTTGTAAAATTTGTTGCCTATTTTGAATGCGTTGTTGATGTTGTTGTTTAATATTGTTGGCTTGTCTACTGTTTTGGACAGAATACTGGCGTTGTTGGCCAAATAGAATAGGTTGTTGTTGGTTCTTGACAAGTTGTTCTTGTTGCCTATTCTGTACAGATCGTTGTTGTCTATTTTGAAGTGTCTGTTGCCTATTTTGAATTGGTTGTGGAAAACCATTATTAACTTGTTTCTTTTGATTTAGTATTCTTGCCAAGTTGGCTTGTTGTTGCATTCTCATTTGCATGAAATGGTTTGCATTTGCTTTTATATTCTCTTGCTTTTGGTTTTGTTTAATTTGACTGTTTCCCATTCTCTGGGTGGCTTGAGGCTGCACATTTTGATTATAATTGTTTGCCACCTGACCTCTTTGTAGGTTAAACATCTGATCAGGTGTTGGCATCATCTGGTAATTCTTTAATCCACCTATTTGCGATGTACTTGTGTTTTGTTGTGGCTAAAACAAAAGAAAAAAGTGAGAGAAGCATACCACATTTAAAAACTAGTACTACAAAAAGCACTCTATAAACAAATGGGAACACAGTGCAGGAAATACAATGAAATAATCGCATTTCCTTTAAAGTTTATGATTTGAGTAAGCATGAAGGCTTGAGATGAAAGAAAGACAAAGGAAGGTCAGTACTTTGTATGTTGTGTACAAAGGGTCCACTAGTTGAACTCAAACCACTAAGTTTCAATCTATAAGTGTGTTGGATATATTAAGTTAATTATTTTAATAATATTGTGCGAACTACTATAGTTTAGAGTTGAATGTAATTTTACAGTCAGTAATATTAGTTCTATGCAACTTCAACCCATTTACCTATTACTCGTTAAATGGACCTAGACTAACCACTACATCATCTTGATTTCAGATTTCCAGTATTCTTCAAATTATCCTGGCATACTGTGTTCCAATACATTATCAGGAGACCTTTAGAATTATGGTTATGTCCAGTTGAAAAAATTGTAAGTTGAGAATTCTGTATTTTTAAGAAGATTTAATTGTCAGTGCCTTTTTACTGTTTCTACTTGTAATGTGCTGAGCCTAAAATTGCAGCCTGCTCTGCTTTCAATATTACAACATATATTCCTAATGCCTGTTTTACAGGTAAAATACTTTTTTATTTGCGAGTTTCATTACTATTTTATTTTGTCATAGGATAAAGACTAGCCTGTAAAATGTAAACAAAGTAAACTTAATACTTTGTGAAAAAATGGAGAATGTGTTGTGATTAATAGACTATTAGATGTCTCAAACTTGAATGGACTCCTAATAGCATATGGGACTTACAACTACACAAAATGGAACATATTTTGTGTCATAACATTTCATTAATTTGCTTCAGTTATTTACTTAAGGATGCATTTAAATTTATACTCATAAAAATTATGAAAACCATGCATTGCGTGGTTATGCACATTTAAATAGCATAATACTCAATATATTATGTTTTAATAAACGTTGGAGTGAATTCCGACCACCTCTAGGAATATAAATCTACTTCATTGAAATTAATTAATAACTAGGAGTCAGTTAATCTACAATAAAAATTAAATTAAAATAAATCAGCCATTTATCAGCTCACAGTCATCCACTTTCCATCTGTTCAGTGAACAACCAATCAGCAATTCCTTTATGAACAGCTAATGCTCCCAAAGGTGACTGTTATAATAAGTAAATTTGGCAAAGCAAATTTATTCTACAATGCAGGTGTTGTTAGACATTATGAGTGGATACCTGTGTGATGTTTGCTTAATCAGATACAAGTATAAATCAATACAGTGCATTACTTGGCAGCCTTAGTTCTACATAAAATGTACTAATATGCCTGAAAATGAATGCAAGACATTATTAAAAACCTAAAGCTGAGAGGTGAAGCTGCTCCAAATGCACTGACAGTTCATAACATGGTACACCCAATCTAGAACACAACCTATGAGATAGTGAGGAAGTATGTACTCTTCACAATATCAGCCAGATGAGTTCAAACTTAGTCAAAATATTACTGAACATTCAGAAACTATTAATCAAATCCAGTAAAAAACAAAAGGCTCAGACGTCATTATAACATTTAGCCGAAAAAATACAGCAAAAGGAAAAAAAATAGACAAACTGGTTTAAAGATTAAAGGCCTGAAATTCGGGTGCAAATTATCATGCAAATTCTTCTATTTAATATCAACTGAACCATTAATCGTGACAAGATTTTTAATTTTTCAGCTCAAAACAAAATTGAAATCCTTGATAAGAACTGTTTGCTAAAGGAAACTATCCAATCTTGAACTACTAAAGATCATTGATTTAATGAACAAAAAATAATTAACTTGAGCGAAAGTACAGTGAAGACTCACAAAATTATTGTAAATTGTTGATGTTTTTAAATTTGACTTGGTATGTTTGGAAAGACGAATCATAGCACCTCGCAGTATCTAGGTGGCTATAAGGCTCGGTTCAAACAAGCAGGAATAGAATTAAGGCTAATCGCAGTTGCTTGCAATGATAGTTCCTGGCCCGTGTACAAAATATGTTCGGTTCACTTGTGACTGTGGCGATCTGGCACAACTGAATACAATACTCAACATCCACAAATGCGCTAAGCTCAGTCTGGCATTATTTGTAACTCGAATACCTTACTCTATGCTTAAGACGGACATGAAAATGTGTTAGACTTGTTTATCACTTAATGTTTCCAACTAATAACAAGATACTATTTCACCTGGAATATTCCATAGACAAATGAACCTGATGTCTTCTTCATTGACCAGCGTTGCTGGATTGAAAGCGTCACAATAAAATAAATAACTAACTAAATTTTACTATTTACACTATTTACAAATGCAAGTGGCGGCAAGGCTAGGCTATGTTGCTCGCGTTCTCGAAAAAATCTTCGATTGAGTAGAGAGGGTTGGCTAGGGACCACTTCCTAAGCCTGCATTCAAAGTCCCTGCTCTCAAGAGCTTTAAGATGTTGAGGGAGGCAGTTGTACATTCTTACTGCTAATGCGGGGAAACAATCTCTTGTCATGCTTAGCCTACAGGAGACTGTATTTAGTTGTGAGCTGTTCCTCAGCCTGTACGCATCCTGAGCTTCACCCCTAGTTCCGAAGGCTGCAAGGTTTTCCTTGACATGTAACAAGCTGGCGACAACATACTGGCTAAAAACCGTTAAGATCTTAAGTCGGTTGAACAAGGGCTTGCAGTGATCTAAGAAGCCTGCAGATGAGATGATACGCACAGCATGTTTTTGCAGCAATAAAATTTCAGCACATCCAGAAGAATGACCCCAGAGAAGCAAACCTTAGAGAATGTGGCTGTGAAACAGCCCATGATATATAGTGACAAGATGTTTTTCCGTCAACAGAGGCTTCAGTCTGCGCAACAAGCAGGTTACTCGAGACAGTTTCTTACTCAGTTCTGCCACATGCCCGTTCCACGTAAGTTTGGAATCAAGAGTAAAGCCCAAAAGTTTGACACTCCCCACTGTATGGTTAGCTAGAGATAAGGTGCATGTTAACTCCTGCGTTTTGGAAAGGTTTAGACTGAGTTTGTTGGCTGAAAACCATTCCTTAGCTCTGTCATAGACTTGGAGTGCTTGAGCTCTCGCATCTTCAGGTGTGGCTCCCGCTTTAAATTTAAAGCGGGAGCCACACCCCCCCCAACCAACAGATGATTGTATTGGGGGGGGGGAGAATCATCTGCGAACAGAAGTACATCACCCACCAACTCTAGGTCATTAATTAGTACCAAGAAGAGCAAGGGTCCGAGAACTGAGCCTTGAGGCACACCGTGCATAACAGGCAGCGGTTTGGATGAAGCACCGTTAACAGAAAATATTTGTTCTCTTCCCTCCAGATAAGAATGGAACATTTGAAGAGGCTGCCCTGTAACTCCGTACAACTCAAGTTTTCCTAAGAGTATACTGTGGGAAACACAATCAAAGGCCTTGCTGAGATCTGCAAGAATCAGCGCTGTTGACTGCTTTGCTTCAAATGATTCCAACACTTCTGCCACAAGTTGACGCACAGCAGTTGTAGTTGAGTGCTGACCTCTAAAACCATGCTGTGATGCCAAAAAAAGATGGTTCCTATCCAAGTGATCGACTAGTTGCTTCTTCATTACTGTTTCAAAAATTTTGCTGATAATAGGAGTCAATGAAATGGGTCTGTAGCTCTCGATGATCTCAGGATTACCCTTCTTGTAGACCGGTATTGTATGTGAGACTTTAAGTGCCTTAGGGAACACAGCAGACTCCAAGCAGTAATTCAGAACCTTGGCTAAAGGGGCAGCAATGACATCTGAAACATACTTTAGCACAAGGGTTGACAACCCATAAATATCCTGACTTGATGAATTTTTTAATTGACATATTAACCTCTCTACCTCTGCAGGACAGAACGGATTCCAAGTTGAGAATGGAAACGGCTTAGGCCTATTACTCATGTGGCCAGATGCCAAGGCCAGCGGATCCGTCTGGTTACATGAAGATATTTTATTGATTATATGTTTTACTTCATTTAACATTGTAGTATTAAATTGATCAGGGCTGGCATTACACTTGAGTACTGGCTTAGTCTTACAGGTTCTATTTACCAGATCCCATGCCGCTTTGCAGGGATTTGGGGCCGACTCAATTTTAGACATGTTGAAATTCTTTTTAGCTATATCAACCTGTCTCCTGTAGATCCTTTTGGCCCTTAAATACATGCTATACAATAAATCCCTGTTTTGACCAGCTACAACCTTATACCTGTCATGCAACGCCACAACAAATTTCCTAATATTTTGAAGTTCAGGCGTGTGCCAGTCTTTTTGGGACTTAGAGATCGGCCCACCCGACCTGTTGAGATCAGCACAATACTTTGGTTTAATGAACTTAGCTGGAAAATCCTGTCAAAGATACCATAAAAAACATCAAAGAACAATTGGAAAGCGGTCTTTGGATTGACATTGTCAAAAATAGCAGACCAGTCTGTATTTATAAGGGCTAGTCTAAAATTAGGAAATTGCTCTACATTTATAGGCCTAAAGCTATGATTGTAGGTGCTATGCCAACTAGGCCTGCTTTCAGTGCCACTCACCAATTCAATGTTTACATCTAGGACCACCGGGCAGTGGTTGGCAATTACAGGGTCTAGAATTGATGTTGAATGCTCCCAGGAATTTAGATTAGTGGCGATAGCATCTAGACAGTATTGACCACGAGTTGGTGACTGCGATGTTATGTAAAGGCCGTAGCTTCTTAGTAAGCATAGAAAACGATTTGACAGTTCATTTACTTCATTAAGGTGTATATTGAAATCACCCCCGAGAAAGACTAGCCAATTATGTTGTCTAGTTAGTTCAGCCCTGCATCTGTCAAGGTTGTCAAAGAACTTTTGGCTATCACGCTTGGAGGGTTAAAATACAATTTCCGTGCAAGACTTAATACGTGAATATGAAGGCTTACCGGATTGAGGAGGCATGTTACTGAACAGCAACAACAAGGAGAAATATATCATAAGAATATTGTGATGAAAGGGCCCCAAAATCTCTCTTCGTCTAAACATTTAAGGGAATTTTCCCGCCAATAAGCCACGGTATGGAGTGGGGAGTGTAGTGTGTACATTGGATGGTCGGCAGGGCAGACAAAGAGCAGCGACAGGACAGAGGTGACCATGACACCAAGGAAGTAGTGTGGTGGGACAACGAGTGCCCTGGATAGGTCAGAGATACCAGTTAGTTGAGAGTGAATTATATTAGAGAGGGCATCATACATCGTCATGTAGTAAATACTCGTGTGACTAACATTTTTATATAGTTTCCCTGCCTACCCCCCTGCATCACTTTTCTAAAAGGGGGTGCGTAATAATGTTTTCTTATCAGCACTAATAGTTTTGTATGGCAAGAGGAATAAATTTAATAATGATTTGGTTATTTTACTAACGGAAAGCCTTACAAACTGTACACCTAAATATCAGTAATAACTCTTGCGTGATTTGTACAGCAAATCCAATAAAATACACATTATTGACAAACCTTCTTCCTTTATTCATAAATTAACATATAAGTACACATTTTTCTCAAGTATTGTTTTAAAAATGAACTAAAAGAGTATATTAAATGAACTTTTTCTATATTTCATCCAATTTATAATACCATTTAAATTGTATATACTAAAAATGTGTAATAATAAATGTTGTTAAAATTAAAATTCTTACATGGGGCATAAAAAATGAATAGGAATAGCTTGTGACAAATGAACTTGCAAAAGGTACCATATTTGCTACTACATCGCTAGAATTGCAACCGATAGCTGTGATTACGACGCTGTCGTCTGTGATCTAGTAGTGATAGGGTTGTTTGCGTAGCATCTGCACGCTGCTGTTGGTTGTGATTGGCCAGTTTGTGTGAACCTGTTCATTTATCATGTAGTCGTGACAGGACCGATCGTTGTGAGCTACCATGATTAGGCTAGTGCATTTATTGCTTGTGTTAACCGGACCTATGGCCATCTTAGACAAAGTCGTAGCAACTACCTATGTTGAAATATTTACTCACAAGTTGTGGAGATTTTCACGGCTTATAAATTAAATTTACAACTTTTAAAGGATTTTTCAAGGTGGACAAAATTCACGGTGTAATCATGGTTTTCATGGTCATATGGGGACCCTGTATTAAATAAATAAGTATACAATAAATTATGTTTAAATGTAAATCATCAAAGTGATGAACTTTTCTAACCTGTTGGACAACTTTAGCAAACTGTTGGGATTTTTGGACAGCCATAGCGTTGACTTGGAACATGAGAGTTTGCAGCATCGCATTCATTTCCGCCTCTGAGGAGTTAGGATACTAAAACATAAATATTTACATTGACATTACAGGAATTCCATCGCCATTTTTTAACTTTTAAAAATGGCTGGTATTTTTGGAAATCCTGAAGTTGACTTGGAACATAAGAGATTTGAAGCACTCTGACTAGAATTTAAGTACTGAAATATACATATGCAAATCATCATAGAACTCTGGTTATCTGTTAATTCATTGAGGTAATAGTTATTTAACACGTTCGCTACCACCATGTTAAGAAAAGTCTTATACCTATAGACCAGCCGGCTCAAATATGAGCGGCACGGTTTCTGCCCGTGCACCGGCGACCCAAATATGCGCCGCTCGGGGTACCTCAAATAGACTGACATCCCATATTTGCGCCGCTGTTTGCATGCCACTATTATTGCCTTGAAAAATCACTGGTCTATTTTAGAGGCTTGATACTTTTGTATTGGTCTATGGGGATGTCTGGCTCACATGTAGGACGCTTGGTCTCTGGATATCTTAAAAATTACGTCCCGCACAGTTGGTAAAACTTGTTCATTGCAGCCTACACTGTTCTTGTTGTAAACCTCACACCACGGGCTTTTTTCTTCTGAACTACGGTTGAGGTTAAGTTTTGTTAGTGTTTAGAAAGTATTGCAGAACAAAATGGAACAAAATAAGAAACGTAAGCTTGTGTGTACTGAAGGTGAAATAGATCGTGAGCTGAGTAATAGTGACTGTGAATCTGACTCAAGTTCTTTGTTTTCATCAGATGGACAGAGTAAGTACGTTCCGAGCTCTAATAGTAGTGATGATAGTAGTGTAGTAGGACAAAATGAATTGTTTGACATTGAGGCTAATGAAATTGTAAATAAGTCCAACATTGTCACTGATGAAACTGAACAGTCTCAAAATAGTTTGGCAGATGACTCTAACGTGCAGTTCGTAACAAATGAAGTTCACAATGCCTACGTTAGTTCAGTTGGTTGTTGGACCAACACAAACAATGTTCCACTAGTTCACGAGTTTACAGGTAAAGAAGAAATACACTTACAAACAACAGATCCCGTTGAAGTTTTTGGTGCTATTTTTGACAACGTTCTCCTAGAAAAAATTGTTACTTGGAAAAATAAGAGAGCATCAATCATTCGAGGAAATCCTCTTCCTAAACTTGCATTATTGAACGTTTGGGAGAGTGTCAATATCGAAGAACTTAAAAAGTTTTTGGGTTTGTGCATGTTGATGGGTAATGTAAACTTACCGTCAATAAAGCACTATTGGTCCATAGATAGCCCATACGAACATCCTACTTTTGGGCAGACAATGTACCGTAACCGTTTTGAGTGCATTTTAAGATGCTTACGGTTTTATGATCCAGACACCGACAACACAAACAACAGAATGCATAAAATTGAAAACGTAGTAAACCATATCATAGCAAACTGTGCTAGAGTTTACAGTCCTGGTAAGTCGCTTTCATTGGATGAAGCTATGGTCCTCTTTAGAGGAAGACTGTCGTTTCGGCAGTATATAAAAAATAAAGCAACAAAATATGGGATAAAACTTTACGAGCTGACTACATCAGAAGGATACATTATAAATATTATAATTTATCAAGGAAAGGGGAATCTGATGGACACAGATAAAGGCCACTCCTTTGAAGTGGTCAAAAAGTTAATGAAGGACCACATTGGCAAAGGCCACATGCTTTTTCTTGACAACTTTTATAATAGCGTTGAGTTAGCGGAGTATCTCATGAATAACAAGACATGAGTGGTACTTTGAGGTCAACTAGAGCTGGTAATCCGGAGGTTGTGGTTCAAACAAAGTTGAGAAAGGGGAGATGTTACAGTTATGTAGTGGTGTGACAAGAGAAATGTGTTAACCATTTCAACATCGAATGGCCCTGAGATGGAGTTGGTAACAAACAAAAGAGGGGAAAAAACAATGAAGCCTAGCATGGTTGTCTGCTACAATAAAGGCATGAGTGGGATCGATCGCAGTGATCAAATGATCTCGTATTATTCCACTCCCAGAAAGTCTCTGTGATGGTACATCAAAATTTGTTTCCACCTGCTAGACGTCTCCCTGTGGAACGGTGTCTACATTTTCTCAAGGCTTGCCAACAAAACAACCTACCTGAAGTTCAGGGACATCGTAATAAAAAATTACATTCAGATAGAGCCCATGCCAAGGAATCCTCGCTCTAGCCACTCTTCACAGTCTGCCCATACTCCCGTGAAGCTGGAAAAGCGTCTGAGATGCCATGTTTGCAGAGAGAGAAACCAGAAGAGGAAGCAAACATTTTATACCTGCACCGTCTGCAGAGACTCAAATAACAAACCGTTTGGCCTGTGCATGCCAATTTGTTATAACCAGTGGCACAATAATTAGACTACGAATGAGTGAGCACTTAAATATAATGTAACGTGGTACATTCTGAATATTTGTGTAAATTTAATAACTTATATAAATGTTCACTTATTTTGTAAAATAGTTATGAGATATGGGTTAACAGTCGTGTATTATGTCTTGTAGAGTAAAAAGAATCCCATTCATTTTTGTACCATGAAATAAAATAAACTTTATTTCTACTTTATTTTCTTATATTATACTTTTCTAAAATTAAAATTCTTGTAGGCCTATAGCCAAATAAGATATGTATAATAATACATTCAATAAACTTATATTTATATGACTCTTGTTTGAGCTTTTGTACCATGAAATAAAATACTCTCATAATAAGATATGTATGTTTGATTGAAACTTACCCTAAAACCTACAGTAACTGAGCAAATAAATAGTGGCTCATATATGGGACACTTGGTCTATGTTAAGATTTTGATACTATACACCGAACGTCCCACATATACGCCGCCGTAAAAATTACGCAAATCAGCAATATATCAAATAAGAACTGTACAGACGTACATTTTAGGTTATTTTGTTGAATTATAGCTCAATTCAACAATATTTTATCCTTGATCTGTGGTTAGTCTCACACCAATTATTCTCTGTCTGTGTAGAACAACCACATTTTGTAACGTTGGTATGTCACGGTGACCCGGGCAGTGCTAATATGCGCCGCCTGGTAGCGAACGTGTTAAGCCTCTGCTGGCCTGGTGGCAGCAATTAATTTTGCTGAAGATGTAGGAGTTTTTTTGTATTTTTTGATCATGGTATAGCAATGCAATTTGAAACACTTATAAAAATGGGCCTCTATATTGTTATATAAAGTTTAAATTAATGTTTTATGTATATAAAATAAATTTTTACCATAATAACAAGTATGAAAGACCTTGAAACAATTTTCAAGGTACAGCAGTACTTGGTACTGTTATATCACTATTGTTGTAAACCTACCTTCAGTCGAAGAGATCTCCGAAAGAGTTCCTGCTGACTCATATTAATACCGGGAATATTTGAAGTTCCTGAAAAAATAAAATCTGTATCAATTTAAAGTTTTGCTAACCCTATTTTATTTACTATATTTAAGTATGATAAATTGGGAAATGAATACAAAGCAAGGGCCATTAAAAACTTTGCAGTTACTTTGTCCCACATGTTTTATTGACCATGTGTTATGATAAGTGATTGTCATGTTAATTATCATGATTGAACTATAACTTTAATTTATATAGTTCAAAATTTGTAATAATCAATGTTTCCCCAATTTATAACAATGTATATTTTTATTTTACTAGCGCAATCAGATACCAGTAAGATTTATATACTCATACTTTCTTAAAATATAAAAGACCAAAATCTTAATTTGATATATTTTTCATAGTTGACATTCAAAGAAGTACTGGAAAAATCCCACACTAATGAAACCAAGCTACACTAAAAGAATGTATGAGATTTCAGGTATTCCACAATTAGTACAGCCACAGCGTAACTGGCTTCCTATGCTTTATTGCTTTATTTAACACAGACATTTTTAAACTTTTTAAAATTTTGATGCTGGAGTAAATTATTTTGATAGCAGTCTTGCAATAGGTTCTTGAGCCACACATGAATGCTTTATAAGAAGGTGTCTTTTTAACTTACTAATAACACTCCTTAGTTAGATAATTCTTTGCCACAAATTAGGCAACAAGGTTTTGACTGTCCCTACCAGGTAATTGAAAGTGAATGATACTTATGACAATATCACTATCATTATCACCAATTTCATAACAAAAAATCTAATTGGAATGAGAACATCACTGGTACTGACACTACAGGGTGTTTGAAAAATAACTTTAAAACTTTGAAAAAATTCATATAAATTTATCCAAAAAAGGCGTGGGGTTGGTTATTTGTTGTTTTAAAGATAAACACATCAAGTTTTGTTTTGACTGAACCAGAGCGTGCTAACTGTGTGTTTTGGTTTTAAGAATAGAAGTTAGCAATATCAGTTCAGCGTAATTTCTGTACCCAGTACGCTAAAGATAGATAAATGTTTTGTAGACACGAGGTGTTCAGTAAAACATTAGAAATCATCACGCCACCCAAGCACATCTGACAAAGTCATTAAGCAAGTGAGACAAAGTTATGTCAAAAGCCCTAAACAATCGACTCGATGTACATCTCTTGAGCTGCAAGTCCCCCATTATACAACGGTTTGGCGTGTGTTGAGAAAACGTTTGGATTTAACACTGTACAGAATGTCGCTTTTACAAACAATTATAGAAACTGATAAGATTGCCCAGAAGAACTTCTGTGTGGATATGTTAAATCGATTGGATGATGAAAATTTATTCAAAAACATAATTTTTTCTGACGAATTAACTTTTCACTTAAGTAGCAAGGTTAACAAACATAACTGTAGGATTTGGAGCTGTGAATATCCACATGAAACATTGCAACATGCTTGTGATAGCCTTAAGTTGAATGTGTTTAGTGTGTTGAGCAAGAAGAAACTGTACAAAATCCTTTTTCCAAGAGAGAATCATCAACGGGAAAGTGTACCTGGATATGTTGCAACTATTTTTGATACCACAGATCGATGAGGATGACCAAGAACGAAATGCTTACTTCATGCAAAATGGAACACCACAACACTATCTGACTGATGTCCGGGAACGTCTCAATGACCAATTTCCAGGTCAATGGATTGGCTGTGCTGCGCCCATTGCATGGTCCTGCTTTACCCAGATCTGACACCACTATACATATTCTTCCGGGGCTTCATCAAGGATATGGTGTATATGTACCTCCTTTGCAAGTCATTCTATAGGACCTTAGACCAAGAATTTACATCACCATTGAGTAAGTTATACCTGCAATGCAGTGCGAATTTGGGAAGAAATCAACTACCGATGTCTGCAGGATAACCAACAGAAGCCACATAGAACATTTTTAGTTGGTAAAAGAAACTTGATGTGTTTTTCTTCAAAACAACACTAAAACCAGCACTGCACCTTTTTTTTGAATAAATTTATATGAATTTTCAAAGTTATAGTCTTTTTTGAAACATCCTGTATGATTCAGTGATAATCATTTAGTTTGTCATTTTATTGTTTGATCGATCCCCTGCATTCCAAGCTATCGCTGCTAGTGGATAAATACTGAAGTATCACATGGGACTAAATCAAATGGTACTGGCACCAATACATTCTACTGGGTGAATATTAAGCTACTAAAATAGCGGGACAGTATTTTCCAGTTAAGAAGCAACTGTTAAGCATAATATATATCAATGTTAAGGTTCAAAATAACTTTTGATAATTAAGCTACTCTTAAATAGAAATACACAGAAATTTACAGCACACCTTTTGGGATTTATAATTCAACAAACAAGATTCTCTAATAGTTATTTTAATTCTAAAATTCTCAATTTTTTTCTTCTTTTGGGTATGTTCCTGTAAATATTTATTGTTCATAGTTTTTAATTTATGTTACCCATAGCTCTACTTCAGATTTAAAACATGAAAAATTCAACTATGTACAAGACAATTGAAATATCTGATTAAATATATGACACAAAAAACGTAATAGTACTGTGTTCTTTTTTAGACTCAATATAGATATTCATTTGTAAATGTCTGAAAAAATAATTTTGCACAAGAGATAAAGCCAAAGTCCATTTCCTGTAATCGGGAAATTGATGTACATAATTATAGTATTTGATAAATAACAACAATAATCTTGAAAGGTTGTTATTTGACAAGAAATTGATCAAAAAAGTTTGTAAGGCACCATTATGAACAATGGCAAAACAAATAATTAATCCCATTTTGTGAGACACTTCTATTCTTATTTTTAGACTTTAATGTTTCAAAACAGGATTTTAATAAATGTTATTACAATAAAGTGTACTCTGAAGCAAAACACAATTTTTGCTTAAAATATACAAGAGCATTTCAGTGGTATTTTTATTTTACTTAAATATTTATTGAAGTACACAAATAAATGTTTTCATTGCATATATTTTAAATACCTCAGATTTCATACTCTTTCATTATCATGAACAAATTGTACTATCTCTTTAATGTCAGCAATTTGTTTCTGAAATATAATCAGTTTTTGAGTATGTAGACGACTAATTTTATTCCTTAAAACCCTATCATACACATTTAACTCAAGACTAATGTTATGACTGTATTGAAAAATAACCTGGTCCAGGCATATCTATTTTCTTCTTGTCATTCTGAAAATCTTCCCATGCCAGTTTACGCTCCTCTTCATTGAGTTCCTCCTCTACAATGTTCTCTAGCAACGAGTCATGCTCGTGGTACTTCTCTATCAACTCCTTGTACTGTGTCAACAATTCCGCCATCAGTCGGTCCTTGGGCAAGGCAGGGGTGGGTCTGTTCTCATCCCCCTCTTGTGTCGGGGGTGTAAACCTGTACAGTTCATTGAGATCGTTCATTGAAAAATGGCGGTGGACTTGCTGCTCGTCTACCACTCGACTTGACAGAGACTGCTTTGCTACTTGCCGATCGTAGACCTTCTCTTCCATTGTGCCCTGGAAATACAAATAAAAAATTAAACATATATGTTTTCTAACAAAAGTAGGTTTTCATACTTAACAGGCCTATTATCATATTATAACTCAATCGAAAACCGTTCAACAATTACACTTCATATAAACTATTCTAGGATCACATTTGGACCCAAACTTGTGTAAGTTATGTTCCCAATAAACAATAAATTGTGATAACTCCTAAAATCTAAGGTATGTGTGGGAAATGTGTCTGATAACCTTATAAAGATAGCTATAAAAACTGTATATTTCACATAACATTATCAATGATATTTTTATTATCATCATGTCAATTAATACTGTAAATATTGATGATGGCTCGAGTTTCAATTTCACACCAATTTTTAGGACCCTGTTTCAGAGGTTGGACAAAATCTTGCCATCATTTACTTGAAATAGAACAAATAAACAGTTTTTCATTTCTGCAAAAGAATTATTCTCGCTAAATGAACAGTCTTAATGTGTGATTCAAGTTACTGATGACCCAAGAACTGTCCAGAGCAGGATAAATTAGCAGATCTATTTTTATCTCTTTACATTATAGGACAAATCTGATTATAAACTACATTATCAATGTTATTACCTCCGAGTTTAATCAGAACAGTTTATTTGAAGATAATTGCAGAACCCAATATAGCTTTTTCAATGTATTAACATTTTTGTTATATTTGTAAGCAATTAATGATTATAAATAAAATCATAAAGATATATTAACCCATTGCGGATCGTATTATATTGGCGCGCGGGCACGAATTAATTTACGGCAACGGCCGTACAAACAGCAATGGTGCGCCACATTGTATCACTCGCTATTGTATACTAGAAAATTCAGCTGTGAAGATATTCGTTCAGATGGAACATGGGCCTTCTGGGGTATCCATGATGTAGGAACGATAACACGCGAGCAAGGTTCCGGGGTGGCAGGGATGATGCTTGAATCATAGTCTAAATAAAGCGGCTCGAGCGAAGCGATTACAACATCCGGGCCATTGTCTAGACTAAACCCGCCAACATGTACGTCTGCATCGATTAGTTGTGTCACTAACCTCAAAAGTATTATAATAACAACTAAGGAAAACACCCAATCAGAAGCGCTAAAAAGCAGAAAGTAAACTCATATGAATGATTTTTCAACTTCGACATACAACTGCGATCTGTAGGATATTTATAAAACTTTTGAAAACTCTAAACATAGACCGTTGTCAAACACTTAGACAAGTGAAGACGATCGCCCGATCTATCAGACACTAATAGAACTATTTGGAGGGAAACTTAAAAGCAGATCGCTTTTGCAACCTGAGCTCGTCATCGTGCCGTTAGACCCGGCCGCTGCGTGACGAGCCCAGCTCGTCAGTGATCCGCAATGGGTTAATAAATCATAATTACTGAAATAATTTTGGCAACTTAGCCTTCAAAAACAATAAGTTTAAAAAATACATGTTTATAGAAATATTTTAATATAAGAAATTAAATCACATAAATGTTGCATAATGTATTTTATAATTTTCTATCTAAATTTTGATATGCTATCTTAAATTGTTCATAATATTACTAAAATCAGTAGGTCTATATCAGATTTACATAGTCAAAATAGAGTGTATTACTTAAAAAATATGACTCCTATCTCAATAAATTAAATTAATTGAGATGGTCTTACATGAGCTATAAATCTGTAGACATAGCATGGTTTCTTCTGTCCAAACCTATAAATTCGGAATATACTTTGTACATCATGCGATGGGTTCCAAGAGGCGTCAAAGATAACAACTCTATTGGCACCAGTGAGGTTGATACCGAGCCCTCCAGCTCGGGTAGATATTAGGAACAGGCGGGCCCTGTAACAAACTGGCTGTTACTGCATGACCACTAGCAAATTCTTCCTCAATCGATCACTACTAGCTTGTTTTATGCATATACAAAATATTTAGTATAATAAATTATTATTATAATAGTAGTTAAAAAAACACACACACACATACATATTTATTTATTTTACAAATTTTGTATGTATTTAGTATACATTTATATATATTTCACATATTTATTTATTTTACAAATTTTGTATGTATTTAGTATACATTTATATATATTTCAAATTGATTTTATAAATTAATTTTAAAATGATAAAGACATATCAATTCAGTTATGCCAAATATAAATGGTTTCTCTTTTCATGTGTTTGCTGTAAATTGCATAAATTTATTTGACATCTTTTACTTCTATAAAAAAAAAAAAAAACTATTTCAGACAGCTCAAATGGTTCCCAGGGTCTGATTCAGAATATTGATATAAGATAAAAACATTTGTCTAAATTGACTTAAATTGAAAATCTCTTTATTCATTGGATATATATTTTGTATACATTAAATAGTGCCATAAAAATTACTCAACTAATATACTATAAACTAAGAGGTTATAATGTTATAAAATACTCTAATCCTATAATCAATCTTATCACAAATGCCACAATAACTGCAGCTTTAGCCATAACATAGATTAATTTTAAACAGGACAGAAATAGTTTTAATATAATATTATTATATTATATTATATTACAGTTAATAATATTATAAATAATTAAAAAGAAACATTTTTAAACTACGGAAATATAACAATAACAATAATAATATATTTCAGTAAACAACAATAATTTAAATAAATACACAAAACAATCCAAATAAATACATAAACACAAATTGATGAGTTGCAATTATAAAAAACTCAGCTCAACCCAGAATTATAAAACTCGTCAAATGAACATTAAGATAAAGAAATTAAGTATAACTTCAATTTTTTCATAAATATTGCATTATTTATCTCTGCAGTTATTCTTAATGGTATTTTAGTTAAATTCCCAATTAGTTATAGTTCCCATATAATTAGTGTTTTTCTCATAAAACTACAGTCTATGTTTGTCCAGTGTAATACCACATCTTGTACTGTACTTAATGGCTCATTCTTAACATGGAAGAGCTGTTATTTTTTACATATTTTATACTTTCACACATATATATATATATATATATATATATATATATATATATATATATGATATAAAAATTACCTAAATTCAAAACTATATTATGTTATTATTGTTAAATTAACAACTATTCAAAACTTGTTTATATATCAAAATTGTATTTACATTTAGAATGCTTATTATCAGGTGTTTCTTCATTTGTTTGTTTATTTTATTCTGTGTATGTTTTAAAAGTTACTTGACAAAGTTGTTAATTATAACGAAATATTGTACATTGAAAAATTGTAGTTTATATATATATATATATATATATATATATATATATATATATATATGATTTTATATATATATATGTATATTTGCTGTAAAAATCTTGAGCTCTTTAAAAAGGTCTCTAACACTATCATATTTTTCCATTATTCTAATACTCCTTTTTTGGAGTTTGAGATCAATATCTAAGTTTTCCTTGATGGTTGCCTCATACAAAGATATTCCATACAAAATATCTTTCTTAGGCCTCCCATCTATCTAATCTGTATTAGGTTTCTGTACAAAACTTAGTATCAACAATGGGTTTAGATATCAGCCAGAAACTTTGCACATACGTTTAGTAAAAATAAGTATGAGATTACTGGGATTATGAAAATTGTCCTATTCCTTTTAAAAATGATAGCCGTTAAATCTATTTAATGCCAAACTCCAAGAAAACTACTGAGTGTGGGTAATTAAAAAAGACAAATAAAAGTTGTTGCTAAGAGTTGCCTATGTCGTATAGAACCGTAAATCATTGTTTCTTACATTTGATTAAAATCGGACATTGTTATAATTCAGAATGAAAACACAATTTATGAGTTCCTGGCTCCACCCAAGAATGTACGTATGTTTTCATAAACCCTACTGTTATTCAAGTTTTGGCAGTGGCACTCTGACAACTAGTCATATGATAGTAGTTGGTTATTTTCAAGCTCAATAGTAAAGATCTTTTAGTGGACTACATTAAATTTATATTTAACCATATAAATGATTTACCAAGCGGTAATATCAACATTGGTTTAAACTGTAACTAGATAATTGAACCCAAGTTTTGGCAGTGGCACTGTGACAACTAGTCATATGATAGTAGTTGGTTATTTTCAAGCTCAATAGTAAATATCTTTTAGTGGACTACATTAAATTTATATTTAACCATATAAATGATTTACCAAGCGGTAATATCAACATTGGTTTAAACTGTAACTAGAAAATTGAACCCAAAATCTTCTTTCTAATGGAACGGGTTTTTAATAACTATCACATACAAGTAATACATATGAACAAAAGCATAGATAAGGAAAATAAACGTGTCTGCACCAACCTGAAAAGAAAGAAGAAAAATTCTAATTGCTTGATTAGTTTTCTTATTGATATCTATTACAACCAGTGAACTTGCAAGACAGGATTGGAAGAAACTTGTTTATAACAAAAGAAACTATGAAATTGACCTGGCGTTGTCCTCACGGTTGAAGGTCTTGCACCAAGCACTCCTGTTCTCTGAGGAGGATGACCCATCCAACCGGAAGTAGTCTAGTCCCCGGGTCCAGCAACCTGTGTGATTCCCAAGAGTCTGGTCTATGCGGTTTTCTTCTGTGGCCTTGTCAACTTTTTCCAAGAAATACTCAATCAAGTCCAGTGAAAATAAAGATTGGCTGAATACCAACCTAGAAAAGATAATTTTAAAAATAACTATATTGTGTATAATAATTGCATTAATAATTTGTTTGTAATAATTTTATTATCAACACGTGAGAAATTGCAGCCAATTCCCAGACATGAGAGGTTGCATGGATATAATTTTCTAATGCTTACTTTTTTATTATTTGTTATTTTCATTCAATAGAGGAACTCGGTAGGCAGTGAGCAAATAGGCCAAAATATCAGTTTTTCGTGAATAAGACACTGAAATTGAGGAATTTGAATAACTGTATCTCGGAATATACGAATTTAAATACTTTGCATATAAAACCTTTAAAATACATATTACAAATAGAGTAAAATTTGCACTATGTGTGAGGTCACAAATGAGCAAATTTCTGCATGTACACAGCATATACACTATACAGGGTGTTTAAAACTGTCCAGAGATCTTTTGGGGATTTACTGTTTGGGTCAAAGCAAACAAAATATGTAATGTAAACATAGATCAGAAATTCACAGTTTTTTTAAGATTGTATTATCTATTTAAAAAAAAACAAGTACAGATAAAAAAATTTAAATTGACTCAGTTAATGGGTTTGCAGTTTCAAATTAAGAGATTAATTAATAACACATAACCATATTATGTTTAAAGATGGTGCATAGTTATTAATTTAAAACCCTAATAACATAAAAACTAATAAGATTACAAATGATGTACAAATGTTAATTGTCCATTATCCTGTAATCCCTTCAAACTATCCAGTGTCAAATAATGAAACAAATATTTTATGTAATTAACTTCTTTTTTAAAAGCCTTTGGTTTTCAGGATACTGGTTGTATGCTAATAATTGTTCATTAATTATCTACAACCATAACAAATTGATGAAAGTTCATATTAAAAATAAAGTATGTATTCAGGGTGGTCTGGGAAGAAAGAAAAACATTTAACAGGTGGTTGTAAACCTATAAAGAAGACAAAAAGTTCGTACAAACATATGTATGTAAATGCTTTGTTAGTGAGATAAGGCTAGTGAAAGATTTTGCCCAGATTTCCACTCCAAGGATAAAATAAGCCTGGACTGAAACCATTAGAATGGTAATTTAGATTAACATTTGATCGTTTCATATGAATTTTTACCTTAAAAAGTGAATAAACTAGGTCCCAGAATTGTAAGTCCCTTAGTTTATAAAATAACTTGTTTAAAAACAAAAATTTACTATAAAAAAACATGTTTTTACATTTGAGGCGCTATAATTTCATTAAATGGATAACAAATTCATATAATCTATAAAAAAGGTTGTAAAGAATTTAATTGTCAATAGTTAACAAATTCTAATTAACTGAAAGAAAACAAACACTGAAAAAAAGCACTTTGAACAGTCTGAATGCAATAACAACAGCTGTTACTGTAGCATGTCAGCTGATCACTTTCGATTAAGTTTATATTCATTATTTTATGACTATTATTAATTAGGTAGTACTGATCATTGTTACTGTTGTTGGCTGCTTAAACACAGTATGACTATTCGTAAGGGTTTGCTTACTTTGGTTGTGATTAGTTTTATTGCAATTTTATCTGTGAAAAAAATTAATTTCAAATTCTATTTACTGTTTATCAGTAATTTTACACATTCACGATGGACGTGTGCCCCATCGGGTACACGCGATCATCACAACTGTCGTCGAGAACCGGATCGGGTACATACCAGGCTTTTGTAAAGCACGTCATGCACCCAATGGGGTACACGTTGCTATGCATTTCCTTATTGTGTTTTTATTGTTGGCCTGTATTGGTGATTTGTTAAATTTTACCACCTGCCTAAATAAATACCTCAGACTATCGTGTACCCCATTACATGCGATTAACGATTGCTAATTTTGAAAGTTAAGTAACTTTTTAGGTACCCCTTGGGATATATGGAGATATATTGAAAATAAAAACATATAAACATATTGAAATTATTTTGTTTGTACAGAATTAATTGTGACGCCTACATATTTTTCTCGTTATACTTAGACGTTTTAACATAAAAAACACAACGGTAAATTAAATTAAATTTAGATCTAGAGACTTACTGGCTAAGTTTCACATTTCTTTTAATAACGCCTCACATCGAGTACGCAGATACGGTTTTTGTGCATGGCTTTTGTAATGGCAATGCTAAAACTTCAATTGCAGAATATTAACGTCGGTATCCTCAACATAGAGAACCAATTCATAAGGTATTTACCAGGATTTATAGTAATTTTTGTGAGAATGGTTTTTTTTCAAGCACAATAGTTTCATCTTATCGGGGGGGCTTTAACATGAAGATGATGCTAAAAGTATTCTTCAAGCAGTTGAACGTAATCCCAGTACAAGTTCGTGGAGAATATCTATGCAACTTAATATCCCGGAAACTCGTGTGTTACGAACTTTACATTTACACAGTTTGCATCCATTTCATATGAAAAATGTTTAGACAGGAGACAATACTGCGCATTTGCAATTCTGTAAATTGATTGAAATGCATCGTTGAATATTTTCAAGAATACTTTTTACTGATGAAGCTACATTTACTCAGGATGGTGTTAACAACCCAGGAATTTCCATGTGATCAGATGAGAATCCTCATACTACAATGGACAATAAATTTCAGCACATATGTTTAGTCAATGTGTGGTGTGGTATTGTAGATGATGAATTAATTGGCCCTTTCATGCAGAACTCATACACAACTGACTTGTAGCAGAAAAAAGGAAATATGGAATTTTTACGTAATAAATTGTTTACTTCTCTAATTGTTCCACTTTTAACACAAATTATATGTATTTTCAACATAACGGAGCTCCTCCACATACTGCTCTTCGAGTTAGAAAATTTTTAAATGAACGCTTTGCAAGGAAACTGATTGCTGCTGGAGGAGTTATTAACTTTACCCCACTGGACTATTGAATATGGGGTTGGATGAAAAGTGAAGTTTACAAAGTGAACGTTAATACACAAGATAAACTGATTACTCGAATTTTTGATGCTGCATAATTACTAGGAAACATGTTAAGAAGTGTATAGACTGTAATAATAAAACAGTTTTTTTTTTTTTTTTGTGATACAAGTAACATTAAATTTGAATAGATTAATTTAGAATTTGTTTGCTATTGACTTTATTTACATTAATTTTCTCGGAATTAAATTCTTTACAAACTTTTTTATAGATTATATGAATTTGTTATCCATTTAATGAAATTATAGTGCCTCAAACGTAAAAACATGTTTTCTGACAGTATATTTTTGTTAAGCAGGTTATTTTACAAGCTAAGGAACTTACAGTTCTGGGACCTAGTTTATTCACTTTTTTAAATCTAAACTCATATGAAACGATTAAATGTTTTATTTAAATTACCATTCTAATGGTTTCATTCAATTCTCAGAGTGAAAATCTGGGCAAAATCTTTTGCTAGCCTTATCTAGTTAACAAAGCATTTCCAGATATATGTTTATATGAACCTTTTTCTTGTTTTTAGGTCTACCTGTTAAAATGTTTTCCTTTCCTCCTGGACCACCCTACATATGTACAATTACTGTGGCCACACTCTGATTCGGTTCTAGTTGCTTCTCAAATAGAGCACATATTATTCTCAAATATATATCTAAATGGACTCTCGTTCACTAAGAGGTTTGTATCTAGTGATTTGGACAAAACAATCAGCAGTCCGCATTGTTGTGATTCATGTGTTTAAAATGTTATTGATGTCTATCTGAATAGTGACCATATAACTGGTCATTCATAAAGGTCCTCAAAGACAGGTTACGAAATTTTATGCAGTCATATAAGAACTTCTTACACAATAAGTCACACACAGTTTAACAGTTGTTACCTATTTCTTAAAAAATACAAATGGATTGATTACACTAAATACACTAACAGTATAAATCTATTCCATCTAATAATTCCATGACAAAGAATAAAAATATTCCCATCATTACTTACACTTTATCTTCTATCATCTCACATTCTCTCAGTATTGCAAACAGCAAGATGAGCTTTGCACTTTGATTGATGTCATCTAAATGTTCCTGTTCTACGATGTCCTTCCACCATGCACTTCTACTATCCATGGGTTTTTTCTTTATAATTTCTTCTGCCTTTTCGTCTTTTTCTTGTTTATCAGTCTTTTCTTCTTTATCTTTATTTCCTATATTCTCTTCTTGATTTTTATTTTCAATAGTCTCTTCTTGATTGTTATTTCCTGTATTCTCTTCTTTATTTTCATTTCCTATGTTCTCTTCTTTATCTTCATTTTCTATATTCTCTTTATCATCAGTGCTTTCTCCCTTGTTCACTTCATCCTCCACAAGATTTACTTCATCATCAACAACCTTTCCTTCTAATTTTTGTTCCGTTTCTTTCTGTTCTAAATCAATAATATTTTCCTTACAAGAATTTTCTGAATCCTCTTTATTATGTTCCTGTTCATCCTTTGTTTCTTCTACGAGGTTTTCCTTTTCAACAGTGTCACTTTTGTCTTCAGCAACTTTTACTTCATCTTCATCCGATGAAATAAGGTTTATCTCTGAAACACAATGGTTTTGAATGAAAATGTAGTGTTTCTTATAGTGGTTAATATTTATAATGGAATTATTATTACTTTTATTTTCTTTTGCATTCTCTACTATAGTTTTAGAATGAACTTAACATAACCAATCACACAATCTTTTGTTTGAGTGATCATTTATGAACATTTAAACAAAAAATTATATTACAATAATTTAACTTGAGGAAGTTTATATTTAGCAATTAGCTGCAAGTATCACATCAATCAAACACTTAAGAAAATAAACACTTAGTGGTTTTGTCTCGTTGTCTCAAGTTTTTACCACAAACTTAGACAAGTACATTTTTAGTTTAATATGTGGTATTTTCTCCATTATTAACCCTCTAAGTGGCAAGCGACGTCTGAGACGTTCTATTTACGCCGCCGTGACGTGGCAAGCGACGTCTTAGAAGTCGCTTCACATTGCCGCTTATTGCTAGGCAACCGATAATTATTTTTATGCCTAGTTTGCACAGTTGCGTTCACCACTGAATTTCAAATACATTTCATATAGTATCATCAACATCATGATGAAATAATCCATGGTACTAACTGAAATAATCCTAAGTTTTCTCCCGCGGTCTGTGGCAAAACTAGCTGAGTAGGCCTACGTGACTGTTTCATTTCTCTTGGCTTGTAATGATCATTTGTTGTTGTTTGATGTTGTGTTTTACAATATTTTACAATGGATGTCAATCTAGGAAGTAGTAGTATACGTGATATATTACAAGGTGAAGAAAGTTTAGATGAAGAAAGTGATTTTCCTGTCGAAGAGATACCCGATAATATTTCATTAGCAGATATTGTAAGTGAATCAAGTGAAAGTGAATCAAGTGATAGCGAATCAAATTTATCTAATTCTAATGTACCCCTCATACAAAGAATTCCACGACAATGTAATTGGGTACGAGTGTTTCCTCCAAAACCAAATAAAAATATTGAAGCTAAATTCAGAGTGAGACATCCAGGTGTCAGAAATTGTCCACCTAGAAACTTAGGTAGGCCTATTGATTATTTTTATTTATTTTTTACTCACTTCATTTGGAATCTCATTACCAATGAAACCAACTTTTATGCTGCTAAAAAGATAAGAGATAAAAGAAATTCTGGTGAAATCCGACAGTTTTCTAGGCTGAAAGATTGGGTACATATTTTGGTAAATGAAGTGAAAGTTTATGTGGCCTTGATATTGAACATGGGATTAGTTAGGCAAAAAAATATAACTGATTATTGGAGCAGAAAAGGCAATAGACAAACTCCTTTTTTCTCTAATAATATGTCTTTGAGAAAATTTCAGTTGATTACTTCCATGTTACATGTTGGCCGCTCAACAACCGTCGCACGCAATGATCCAACTTTTGATCCATGGAATAAAATCAGAAGCTTTTATGATTACATCAATTTGAAATTCAAAGAACATTTTGTTTCTGGACAAAACTTGTCCATAGATGAGTCTCTCATTGCAATGAAAAACAGATGTGTATTTATTCAGTACATGCCTAATAAAAAACATGCCCATTACGGGATAAAAAAATTTGAAATGTGTGACAGTGAGACAAATTATGTTTTGAATGTTTCTCTGTACACAGGAAAAGACTTTTTAACAAATGAACCAGGTCCTTTTACTCAAAAGGTAGTTTTGGAACAGTTGACTTCTTGTGACTTACTCAATAAAGGGTATCATATTTTTACAGACAATTATTACACAAAACTTCCATTGGCCCGTGAGTTGCTAAGTAAAAACACTTTTATAACAGGAACAATTTATTAATAAAAACTCCAAAGAACTTGCTAAAAGTATTGTTAGTGCTAATTTAGGGGTACAAGAGAGCATTTATTACAGGCAGGATGACATTCTTTTGGTAAAATACAAACAACAAAAAAACAAGAAAACCTGTTATACTGTTGACAACTGGCTGTCACGCAGAAGATGAATTGGTTACGAGCAAAAGTGGGTTACAAGCAGTGAAGCCCGTTGTAATAAATAATTATAACTTACAAATGGGGGTGTTGACAGTAGTGACAAAAGCATTTACCATTTATCATGTGCTAGACAAAGTAAAAAATACTGGAAAAAATAGTGTACAACCTAATTGACACTGCAGTATTCAATGCTTACATCCTATACTCCAAAAATTCAGATAAACCCACGGCAAGGGATGATTTTGTTGATAGTATAGTACAAGGACTGGTTTCCAATGATACAACTCCTTCACCTACTGTGGCTCATGAAAGTCAAAGCGCCCATGAAATTGCCCATTTAGATGGGAAAAATCAAAGAGTGTGCATCATTTGTGCGAAAGACCCTAATGTGAAAAGAAAAAGAAGCGTTTATTGGTGTCCAGGGTGTAACTGCGGTATTCACCCTCTTTGCTACCCTAAACTCCAGCACTTTTATAGGCCTTACACAACAGGGAGGAAAAGGCAAGCAACTTCTAGCGATTCTGACTAGAAAAAGTGTTTTTTCTAGATTCAGTTTTTCCCTTATAACTTTTTCAGTGTTGTAAATAGAAAAAAATATTATTGAAGGTTTTTTGTTTAGAATTAAATTGTGAATAAAGTTTGCATTTAACATAATCTCCTAGGAATGACATTTTTAAAGTTACAGAACGTAAAAATAAAAAGTTTGGTGGAGAAAAAAACGTTTTTTCGAACATTTGTGTGGATATCATAAAAAAAGGTTAAGGTATGTAAAAAATAACTATACTATGTTATTCTGTAGTTTATTACGAAAAAATTGATACATAACAAGCATTGCTCATATTAGAATTTGCATTTTATTTTTAAATTATAAGATAGTCCTTGATAGCTTGACTCTGAAAAATAGCCCGCCATTCCAGCAACATATTACCGCCACTTAGAGGGTTAAGCAAAATTGCTGTTTTTGAAATTGAATTTCAGGTAACATATTCAGATATACTAATGATGTAGTGATGTAGTCAACTTTCACATTAAGTTACATAAGCTTTTGATCCTCTTTATGTTGTGTATAACTTACTATAATATATATTTGAACTATTTTATCTAAGCTCAATGTTTATATAAATAGCCTGTATTTGTTTGACTTAATTATATATAGAATTTGACTATAGTATACTTCTAAAAATGTCCTAGTGACAAATAATTATTAGATTGTGATTACCTTAGTAATATATTGTATTACTTGTTGTATTTCACGGTTTTGTATTATTTAAGAGAGAACACGTGTAAGCTGCTGTTCGTGCACCTGAGACAACTTATAAAATATAGAAGTCAGTTTAAAACTGTTATTAAATAAATAATATTTATATATATAAATATTTATAATGGAATTATTATTACTTTTATTCTATTTTGCATTCTCTACTATAGTTTTAGAACAATCTTAACATAATGATATATATATATATATATATTTAATCACAAAAAGTACTTGCTCCGCCGGGAGTACTTTTTGTGATTCAATGTTTACTGAAATTAAATAAGGCTATTGCCATTTATACAATTTAACGTATATATATATATATATATATATATATATATATATATATCTCTGTTAATACCATTAGTTTGCAAGTTATATTCAAGCCGTAATGGTTTTTAAAGTAATATTGCATTCACAGAAATGTTATAAAATTGTGCCACTGATATATTTTGTCTCAATGCATTTGTCCTGTTTCATTAGGTTATCTGTTGTAATTTTACATAAGAATTTACTAAGCGAGTACCATTTACAGAGTTATGGTATTTCCTACTCAATTTCATCATCTCCTTGTTCTTCTGTGGACTCTTAGTTGACCAACACTGATTACTAGAGTATGTTCAGCTGAATCTACTAAATAGCCTGAACTTTATACATGTTTAGTTTTTCAGTTACCGGAAAAATAGGTACAGTAATCAAGAAGTCTCAATTTTAATGTTACTCTTCTTTTTTACTTGAATTTCTTAAAGCTGTTCAAGGGAACACACATAAAAATAAAGCCATGCGTGGTTGAATACACCGTAAAAAGCTGCAACACTATAAGATTTTAATGGAACAATCGTAAAACACACTGCAAATTTGCTGTAACAATTTAGTTAATAAACACACATTATTTTAGAAATTAATAGTTTACGTAATAGCAAGGTTTTAGGAAAAAATAATCTGAAAATCTATTGAGTAAATAAGTTACTTATTGAGTTTTTGTATCAACAATCTATATTGTAGATAAAGATGTCTATAAAAACAAAACCAAACAAAATCAGTAAAACAATTAAATTTTCGGTTTTTTTATAAACCATTAAGGGGAGCCCGTCGCGAAAATATATCAAAAAATGGATATTTTAAAAATCATATTTTTTAATTCTATGTATCTTCCAGATTAAGAATATATATAACACTTTATAGTTATTATATTTCGTTATTGATTTAAAAAATTGTTAGTAAACCCTTACACTCAATTTTGAAGCTCGCTCTAAGACTGGCCTGCGTTAGGAGTGAAGCTAGGTCTACGCTACACCCAATACTTGGGTGATGGTGACTCAAAGGGTTTTGCAGCGGTTCTGGAGAGTAATCCATATGGTGATAATGTTAGTATATGTAAGTTAGAATGTGTTGGACACGTACAGAAACGTGTAGGCACCAGATTGCAGAATTTGAAAGAAAATAATGCGTGAAATTGAGCGATGGTAAGTTATTGGCAGGAAAAGGAAGACTAACAGATGAAGAGATAGACCAGTTGCAAAGGTACTATGGCTTTGCCATTAGGAAAAATACAGAAAGCGTTGAGGCTATGCAAAAAGTGATATGGGCCACCTTTTACCATAAATTGTCTTCTGACAAGAAGCCTCAGCACCAGCTGTGTCCTAATGATAGCGAAATATGGTGTCAGTACAATAAGCAGAAACAAACAGTAGAAGCCTACAGCCACAAACACTCTTTGCCAGATGCTGTCATGGATTTGATCAAACCTGTTTTTAGAGATTTTTCAAATCCTAATCTTTTGAAACGGTGCTTACACGGGAAAACTCAGAACCCGAACGAGAGTCTGAATGGTGTTATTTGGCACAGATTGCCAAAAAACTGTTTTTGTAGAACTAAATGTAATTAAATTAGGTGCAACTGATGCTGCCATGTGCTTCAATGAGGGATCCATAGCCAAAACTAATGTCCTCAAACTCCTGGTGTTTCAACCCGGAAAGTTTATGGTCGAAGGCCTACGGAACATTGCTAGCGAAAGGATAAAAAGAGCCAATATAGAAGTAAGAGAGGAAAACAAGAAGAAGAGAGTAAGAAGGAGGCATTTTAAGAAAAAAAGAGAAAATAGTGAAAGTGCTGATTACTGTCCTGGTGGATTTTAGAAGTAGTGTTTAGATTTTTTTGACTTTAAACTCAATTTCCAGAAACCTGTGTTTTTTAAAACTTAGGTACCATTATTTCAAAAACTATTCAACGTATCATCTTCAAATTTTGTACATACCTTCTCTATTATATGGTGAGCAATGCCATGCATTGTTGTTAGATTTTAACCAATATAGGATATAATAAAAAAAATATAACTTTTTCACCGGTCATTCATTTTTTAAGCAATGTTTAGTTTTGTTTTATAATTTGAAAAATTTATGCAATAACACTCAAATTGCATGAAATTATGCCTTAAGTAATAACAATCACCCACAAAAAATTTCAAGTCTGTATCTTTAATACTTTTCAGTTAAACGGTACCTATGTGTCGTTATGTTTCTCCATATAAATAGCATGGGAGGAGCCTTCGCGACTGGCTCCCCTTAAGGGATTAATACAGAGTTTTTATAAGGAATATGACAACTGTTTTTGATTTTCAAAAGAACGGATTGGTTACTAGAAGTATGATAGTGTTATGTAGAAAAATAAAACAATTTAATTTGTAGTATTGCAATTTAATGAATTTTATCATTTTATTAGTATAGTGATATTTGTACATCTGGTTTGACATGTGCTTTATATACAGGGTGGAAAAAAAGTATGGAAACGCTCTCACTAATTTTGTATGGCTTCACTTATACAAATTAAATTTTGTACATCACCACTTGTATTAAGAACCTAGTTTTTGAGACCAGTGAGGACATTTTATCTTTTCAGGGGGACGGCCCGTGAGGAGTCGGACAAAAATCTTAAATGTAAGCATAGGCCGAGTTTGGTATCAAATTAAAGGTCTAGTAAAGAGAAACTCATTACCGCAAACCGCACTTAAAAAGGTTGACCCTATCCAGAGTACGGGCCGTATGAATTTCATGACAAAGAAATTTAGTAATTTTGTCTTGTGAAGTAACTAATTTACTTTCAGTAGTATGTTTTATGTCGCTTATGTAAATTTGAAAAACAATTTCCAACAAAAAATTATTATTTTTACCTCTACATTTGTTGGATAACAGTAAATAGGGGTTTTCCTGTCTTGTCTTCAAGAAACTGAGAGTATTCAATAATACCACCGTAACTCCTTATCAACATGAGGTCAAGGTCCAGTCCCTCCAGCCCTTTTATATCAGGCAAACATAAACTGGTTTAGGCAATACAAACAGTACTGTCACAGCAAAACTCCACAGTTTTGTATTTTTAATATCAGCTTGGTTTTTAGTCTACGTTATAATTTCGTCCACGTAAGATAAAGTTAAAAGTCTTCACTAGAAGGTACTGCGATAGTTATAAATTTTTTTACTTAAGTGTTTACATTTTATTCTACTAGTTTTAAAAGCAATGTCACTTAGTGAGTTTGAGAGAATCACGCTGCTTATGATGCGTGGGTATGGATATCTAGTTTGTCCCTATGAAGAAACAGCGCATTTGTTTAATGACACTTTTCTTGATAGACCCCCAATTAGTAAGTCAACAGTGTTTAAGACAGTAAAAAGATTTGAAGAAACTAGAACAGTCAAAGATCGCGAAAGAAGGCCTAAATCGGCAACAAATAAACAAAAATCTTTGGATGTACTCCAAACATTTGTTGAAAATCCCAGCACCTCGGCCAGAGTGGCTGCAGAAGATCTTGATATGAGCCATACCTCAGTGTTGAATGTTTTACACAAAAACAAGTATCACCCTTTTAAAGTAACCCTAACCCAAGAACTTGCAGAGTATGATTGATTTTGATCGAAGGACTGAATTTTGCGAAATAATGATGAGAAAGTGTGACGAAATTCAAAATTTTTTAAGTTCGATATTGTTTTCAGATGAAGCTACATTCTTTGTTAATGGACAAGTTAATAGGCATAATTGCCGTTACTGGGCCGACCATAATCCACACTGGACGATAGAAGGCCACACACAAAGGCCTCAGAAAGTGAATATGTGGCCTGGAATAATAAACAATAACATTGTAGGACCGTTTGTGATAGCTGGAAATCTAACATGTGAAATTTATTTCAATATGTTGACAAATAACATTTTGCCAGCAGTGCGTGCTCTTCTTGGGGCAAATTTTAATGCAGTATGGTTTCAGCAAGATGGAGCACCGCCCCATTACTATTTGCGGGTGCGCAATCTGTTAGATGAAGTGTTTCCTAACCGTTGGATTGGTCGCAGGGGTACCGTTGAGTGGCCGGCTAGGTCACCGGATCTTAATCCACTAGATTTCTTTTTGTGGGGCTTCTTAAAAGATAATGTGTATAAAACTAAACCAGCCAACATTGAGGAGCTGACAAATCGTTTATTAGAAGAAGCAAAAGAATTACACCCGAGATGCTTCAAAATGTGACTGCAGTAGGTTTTTATAATAGACTAGCTCATTGCCAACAAGTGTTCGGAGAGCAGTTTGAGCACCTCATTTAAAAGGTATGGTTATTTTTTTTTAATACATAGATAATTTTTAATTTAATTCTTTTGGATAATTGTGTTCCATAAAGTGTCATTTTCAGTCAGAACAGTTTACTTGAGACTGTGAAATTGCAGAGAAATAATAATTAATCAAACGTTACTTATGAAATTCAAACGGCCCGTACTCTGGATAGGGTCAACCTTTTTAAGTGCGGTTTGCGGTAATGAGTTTCTCTTTACTAGACCTTTAATTTGATACCAAACTCGGCCTATGCTTACATTTAAGATTTTCGTCCGACTCCTCACGGGCCGTCCCCCTGAAAAGATAAAATGTCCCCACTGGTCTCAAAAACTAGGTTCTTAATACAAGTGGTGATGTACAAAATTTAATTTGTATAAGTGAAGCCATACAAAATTAGTGAAAGCGTTTCCATACTTTTTTTCCACCCTGTATATATATATCTGGGACTTCAACCCGGATCTCTCACTTGCCGGGTGAGTGCGCTACCACTACACAACAGAACCCTTACTTCTTACGATTAAATTATCTTGTATTTGGCCATTTCCATCACTCATGTGTTTAATAACCAAACAAACATATGCCGAGTGAGTGCACTACAAATATATATACAGGGTGATTCATGAAGTTCTCCCCCCACTTCTACAGCAACATTGTACTAGTTAAAAATAATGAAAAAATGTTATATAAACATAGGTCCGAAAACGCTTCGTTAGCGAGTTACAGCTAGCGAAAGATTTCGCCTGAATTCCTGGGTAAAGAGTAAAATAAAGCCATACTGAAACTTTTGGAAAGGTTAATTAAGTAAGAAATATCGTGGATTCTTATGTATTTTTACTGATAAAGCTAATAAAATAGGTTTCAGAACTGTACCTGTAGTAGTTTTTTTGAGGGATTCAGGGGTTAAATGCAAAAAATTGGGGCACGAAACAATGTTTTTTTAAGTTTGATGTACAATAACTTTGTTAAATTGGTAATAAATACATAAAATCAACAAACATTAATTGTAGAGAATTTAATTCTGAGAAAATTTATATAATCAAAGTCTAAAATAAAACAGAAATAAGTACCAAAAAATCGATTTTATTTAGTATAATACATTTACTAGTTTTAAGCAAAATTAATCAAGTTGGGCCAACCGTACGCACCTTTTTATAATAGATGTTCGAAAATGAGGCCATCATTATCAATACATTTTGCAGCACGTTTGTGTATTGCTTTTGTTGCGTTTCTTAATTTTTCAGGACTTCCCTGTATCTGCACAGCAGAATCCATAATACGGGCAATTAATTCATCACGAGAATTCGCTTTTGTCTTGTATACAATGTCTTTCATCCATCCCCAGATGCAATAATCCAATGGAGATAGATCTGGTAATCTTGGTGGCCAAGGGTGAGGCCCTCCACGACCAATCCAGTGTCCAGGAAATTGATGATTTTAAGTAAGCAGAAACGGCACGTAAAAAGTGGGGAGGTGCTCCGTCATGCTGGAAGTACAAATTTTTGTCTGAGATGTAAAGGAACATTCTCTAAACAGCTGCGGCAACTCTTCTTGAAGGAAATGCAAATAGAACTCAGCATTTAGGCGTCCAGGTAATATGAAAGGTCCAATCAGCCGATTGTGCAAAAGCCACACCAGACATTGACGCTTAAATCGGTGTTGAAAGTTCTGTTCCACTACCTCATGTGGATTTTCTTCTGCCCATGAGTGTTCATTGTGCAAGTTATTGACACCATCCCGAGTGAATTTGTGCCTCATCCGTAAACAACATACGCTTGTAGAGTTGATTATTAATATTCAAAAAGTTGCAAAACTCCAAGCGAAGCGGACCATCCCCTAGCTGTAGATGTTGAACCTTTTGTTTATGAAACGGATAAAATTTGTTTCGATTAAGTGACCTCCACACCGTTGACTGCGAAACTCTTATCCGCCTAGAAATACGTCGTGTACTTACACCTGGACTGCGATGAACAGCATTAATAACAATATCATAATCAAGTTGGACAGCTCGTTCATAATTGGTTCTAGTACTTGGTAGTGATCCTGTTTTCCCGAAGAGTACGAAAAGTTTCCTGAAATTGTTTTGGTATCTGGAATCCTCCTATTAGGGTAACGTAGTTCATATTCTTCTACAGCAGCTCTAGCATTACCATTACAGTAACCCAAAATAAAAACCATATCAGCGTATTCCTCTGATGTAAATAAGTACGGCATTTTTTCGCTGAATAAACAATCGAATTATAACTCACAGAAAAATTGCATTTAATAACACGATTCACAGAACCCGATCTCCTGGCTGTAGCTTGCAAAACACCACTAATACACAGTTCTAACGTAACAGTACAGAATACCATTGTTGATCAGCTGTTATTCGTGCGTTACCAACTTAGAAATTAATAACACAAAAAACTGCATTTCGATGATTAGCAAACAATAATGGGAAAATGTTTGCTTTATTTATTTTCGAACATTTGATGTAAATTTTTATTTAAAAAAAAAAATACAACGTAATAAAACATGATATTTTTATTTACAAACAAATTTATTTAACAGCTAATCTTGTTTTCTCAATTTATCTCATCATTAAGGAACAAACATTTTGTTTTTGTTTTATTTTAACTAAATACCGTACGGTATTTCTTTATAGCTAGTAATGTATTATACTGAATAAAATTGATTTTTTGGTACTTATTTTCTGTTTTATTTTAGACTTTGATTATATAAATTTTCTCAGAATTAAATTCTCTACAATTAATGTTTGTTGATTTTATGTATTTATTACCAAATTTAACAAAATTATTGTACATCAAACTTAAAAAAACATTGTTTCGTGCCCCAATTTTTTTGCATTTAAACCCTGAATCCCTCAAAAACTACTACAGGTACAGTTCTGAAACCTATTTTATTAGCTTTATCAGGTAAAAATACATAAGAATCCACGATATTTCTTACTTAATTAACCTTTCCAAAAGTTCAGTATGGCTTTATTTTTACTCTTTACCCAGGAACTCAGGCGAAAATCTTTCGCTAGCTGTAACTCGCTAACGAAGCGTTTTCGGACCTATGTTTATATAACATTTTTTTCATTATTTTTACTAGTACAATGTGCTGTAGAAGTGGGGGGAGAACTTCATGAATCACCCTGTATATATATAAAACACATGTTCCATAATATGAATTCTATTTTTGTTACTTTAAATTGTATTCTGTAGCCAACATCCTATTTGTAATATACAGCAATTAATATTGTACATTATAATTGCCTTATCTAATTTGCCTAAAAATGTATACTATCTATAATTGTATATCTAGTTATATTGTTCACTGAGGTTAATATACAGTTTTGTCAGAAATGTTCATCATAAGTTTGCAATTTCTGCATTATACTTATTTAACTTTAAATATAATACTAAATACAAATTAATACACTACGTTTAAAAAAATACAATATATAAAACAAAAAAATTCACTTGCAAATGGGCAAAATAGCGCAAGTCGTAATGTGCAGAATGAGGGTTAACAGTGTCTATGTTACGAAAGTTAACTGAAGTACTATTAAAATTATGATAAGTAGTAGTTTTTGATACTTGAAAAATAAAAAGATTTATTGTTTGTTTTTAAATTTCGTACCTGTTTCAATCATAGGACAAATATTTGGAGTATCTTTGTTAGCAACTGGTTTTTCTTTTGCTTTGTTTTCTTTTTTCTCATTGTTTTCATCAGATGAAGAAGAACCACCTGAAGATAAGCTCAAAGACGATGATTTGTCATCAATAAAGTCTTTTATTGACCCTTCTTCTTCTTCAGATTCTTCTAATCTCTAAAAACAAAAAAACTAATTAAAAATATATCTACATTACTACATTATATTACTGTAATTACAATACTAATAAGTAAGAATCTTTGGCAACTTTAAAATTATTTAAAATAAAAATAAAGCTCTGTTTTCAGATAATGTACTCATTGACAAAATTAAAATTTGTCCAAAGAAAAAATTAGTTCTCTTTTGTCTTGTTATTTTTGTTTTTAATTCTATTTATTATACAAAAGTTAATTTAAAATCTTTGAGTGTATTAGACATTGGATAACCAAATTCTAATTACAATATATATAAAAATGAAATTCCTTTTTTAATTCATCCAGTAAATTTTAATAAAAAATAGAAAAACTCAAATTGTTACACATGCTCAGTCCCAGATTCTTAATTATAAAACCGGAAACATGAAAATCAAATAATAAAGTTGTTAACCCTTTGCGCTCAAAAGGCTAGCAGCACTGGCCACACCAAGGTTGCAGACAACTCGCGTTAGTTTTTCAGTAGTTTGTCCTCGCAACTTGTATGCCCAGTACAGATAGCCGTGCTACTTTTATTGACAGCTCGGCGGTCATATTTGTTGTTTGCTTCCCCAGATCAGAATTGTTTTCAATTTCCTCTGCGTTATTTGCATAGTAATTTAAAATATTTAAAGAAGAAATTTACAAAAATTTAAAATTTATTTTTAACAAATCTTTTTAATACAAAGATAAACATACATTTTGGAAATGTAACTCATATATGTACATTGTTAACAAAGAAATGTAAATAAAATGTTATAAAGTAGGCCTTTACAGTTATGATATACTAAGATATGAATTACATTTTTTTTCATGTAATAAAACTTTTAAAAATACATACCTATGTGTAGTCAAGAATAGTTAGCACACAAGTAAAGTTTTCTAGGTTTCTATTCCTTCTATCACTTCAGTGTATAGGCCCACTACGCGTCATTCGTCTTACTTGCACAGTCAATGTTTAGAGAAGAATTATAGGCTAATTAAAAATTACATTAAAAAGTGCTGCTCAATAGGTTTCAGCACTCACCATTCATTATAAAACAAAGAGAATATTATAAATAACTGCTATGTTTAGTGTTATGTTAAGTGGTGCTGCTTACGAGCTATGGACGTATTATACCTTGGCCAGTGCAGATGGACTTACAAGCTGAGATAACATTACGGCAAAAACTAATCCACGCTCCCGACAAAATGGTGGCAGACAGTAGAGCTAGCCATACGAGCTCCAAGGGCAAATTATAAATACTGCCTTCGAGTGCATAGGGTTAATACATGTTTTAAAAACAGTGCAATTTTACATTTTTGAGTAAGTGTGCTTATTCGATACAACTATTTTGAAAGTGTAGAAATTAATGCGATTTTTTATAATTTACATAGTTTCAATATTGTGAATAAAATATGCTTAAATACATGTGTGAGTTATGAAATCAAAAACTTCTTTTACTTCTAAATAATGAGTATTTATTAAATTTACTACATGTAGAATGCTGTTATTGTTACCTTAAGAACCAACTCAGACATATTTCATTGGTCAAAACCAACAAAAGAGATTTATCTACATACATAACATGTACTCACCTGTTTCTCCCTCTCCTTTTCTGCTTTGTCAGTGCTCATCTTGAGGACACGGGGGTGTGTCCAGATGCGTCCAAGGGCCTGCCAATCTGAAAACAGCTGACTGCCAGTGCGGGTGTGATTGGAGGTCTGGCTGAAATTGTCCAGATAGAATTGGTAGAGCCGTACTTGCACCTCTGTGAGCCGCAGTGAGATCACGTACTCGTGCTTTGGTGGCAGGAACGGTGTCAACACACTGTAGTCAAACCTCTGCACAAACATGTCTCTTTATTGAATTCATATTGTCACCGAATTTACCGACTTCATTTTCAAATGGACTTTTTATATTGGTACATTAAAATAGAACTGAATTCAATTATTATGTTATTGCCAATAATAATAATATGATTAGTAAAGTGGACATTGGACAGAAATGAGACAAAAGTACATAACAGCTATATAAGAGCATATGACACCCCCACAAAAATTTTCTTTTTTTAACTATACGATTAACTTTTTATTGACCACTTGAGTTATATCCAACTTTAAAACAAATTATTATAAATCTTTGTATTCAATACTGACATTGCCATCATCTGTCTCATATAAAGTAACTGTACTATTAATCAGACTCAAACTCTCTACATGGAGTGCTAAGGTCATACGGCTAGTTTAGGATCTGAGAGCCAATAATCATACAACATGAAATTGATAGACAAATTTATCCTAAAAAGAACTTGATCTCAGCTGCATTGGTTTTGGTGGGAGTTGAAATCAATAGCTACCAAAAGGAATAAAAATATAAAATGATAATTTTTGAACCACATCACAGCTTTTTAGCTTGAAAATTAAAACCAACGGTACGTAAATAATATAAATGTCACTGTCAGCTGATAAAATAAAGATACAGAAAGTTGCTATTTTATGAATTAGTTATGTACTTGCCATTTCAATGCACTGTGATTGTATTTAGACAGACTTAGTTCCTTTATTGGCCAATATGGTAGTCTTGTATTTTTATTGCATCTTTAACCTGTTGAGGAGTGGCTGAAAGTGGTTCCAAAAGAGTGCTGATGGTTTTAACCATCCATCACGGGCTTGTTAAAATAATCAATATTACAGTACTTTACGGTCTCTAGTAACTTACTATTTCGACTGTGAAATGTTTGAAGTAATTATTGCTGTAAGGTGGTGGCTCCTGGGACAGAATATATAATCACAGTGTCATATCCTTGCACCAAGTCTATTTATGGGTTATATTTATGTAATGTAGGTTAAAAATATGTAGGCAGCACATGCATTAAAAATTCTAAAATGCAAATCTTTACATCATGGACTTCCAAATCATCATCAGACAATACTGGAAACACATCTAGCACTGAGAGAAGAGTCTCCAGTCCCGTGTTAGCAGCCACTGCGCTTGTCAGGTCTCCACTTCCCACCACCTCCCCCTCTACCACCAAGGGAAAATGGCTGAGGAAAACTAAAATGTCGCTTTGTGTGCTCACAAGCAATATGTAATGAACGTAAAAGAAAAGAAACTGCATATGAGTACACTAAATATGAAGCAGCACTTTGCGTGTATCCAAATTTCAAAAATTATTATTTGCCAAAATTCTAAAAAAACTAAATATACAGTTTTAATGCCTAGAGTATCTCCCAGCAGTTCATTAATAATAAATTTGCTTCATGTCAGGTTAAATCATTTAAACCAGTTTAACAAGGTTTTGTTGCTAAATAAATCTTAGAAATTAAAATGTCTGTTGTATGGTTGCTTGGTAATCTATTTAAATGTTCACCCAACCAGCTGTGTGCTTCAATTGTCATTTGGCTTTCAATACAATGGTTTTTATAGTGAAGTAGAATACACACATTTATCACATGTTCTTACTATTATTGTCAATTCTCAGTTTAGTTAGTTTTTATTTTATTTTTATTACAATAGTGATTCTTAAGACATAAAATGAAAGAAGATGTAAGAAATTTGTCACACCATTGATGTAAATCACACCCTTTTGTGTACAAAAAATATGCAACAGAAAAAAAACAATTTTTATTTCTATTTTCAGTTTAAAAGATATTCAAAATATTTGTATATAAAATTTTGTGTCTTTAAAAATACCTTAAAATAGAAAAGTTTCTTTTATTTATCATCAATATTATCTCTTTAGTTCAATGAGAAACAAATAAAGCATTATCAGTTTTCCAAAAATTAAACATATAAATTTTAGTATAAAAAGTGAAATTTGCCTAACAGAAAGAAGTTCCAGATACTTGTAATAGAGAGGATTGAAATATATAATAAATAAGAGTTATGATTACATTTTCTAATCTTGGTTACTATACCTGGACAAGACCTTCCAGCATCTTGTGTAGGACATGAGCTCTCCGCTTCATCACTTTAACATCAGACTCAGTAGAGTCTACAAACTGCCCATTGGTTATTGGGTTGACAAACTGATTGAGAAATTCTTTTCTGGTACCGAGCAAGTTAGGCTTCACAAATTGCACCATGCAGTGGTCTGAAAAATTAAAAGCAAACTAAAAATATTTTAACTATATATATATTTCTTGTGTGCGTGTGTATGTCAGTGAACTCCTCCTAAACAACTGGACCAATTTTGACAAAATTTTTTAATTTTTTGAAGGGGATTCGAGAATAGTTTAGATTTACCTTCAATCCGGCAGACTAGTATGCTATGACACGTAATACAAAGTGAAATGATACTTAACAGCTGTTAATACTTTCAGTTGAAGTTCATCAAAGAGGCAGAAACATTTGTTTACATTTAAAATTTACAAACTTATTGTTGTAAAGTGCTTGGTCAGTAGTGTAATGCATATTGTATAAAAGTTGCCTAATTTAAAATTTAGATTGCACCAATGATCAATAAACTATCTAATGTAATGAAAATACTATTAAACGCTGTTATTAAAACCACTTAATTTTACAAAGCCGTGAATGTTTGCACATAAGGTAATCGAATTTGGTTAGATCGAAGGTAAACGAAAAGAGCCAAAAGAAGACACTTTATGATCGAAATTGGTTTTTGTTGATACATTTTCTTGATCGGAGCACAAGGCAAACTCAATGACACTGGAAATATCTTGGACAGAAAATTAATTTTAACAGACCGAATTTGATTCCTTATAATCTAATTAGTTTATCGAGATTCATCCATATAAGTTCACTCTACTGAATAACTTATCAACACCTAGCAATAAACAACAAAAGATAGAGGCAGGAAATATGGTACAAACCTTCATAATGCGTCTAAGAGGCTCACGAAGGAATGACTGTCAATTATCTCAGGAATGTTCAGAATGTGATAGAAAAAGAATACGTGAATATAGTGTACTGTTTTTCAACAGGAAATTGCGTGCAAAACCGCGGGCAACTGCTAGTATATATATATATATATATATATATATATGTATAGGGTGTTCAGTAAAAGAATTCCAATACTGTGTGATTTTGTTCTACACTAAAAAATTAGCAAAAAAAGTTCATATGAAGGTATGTCCTAAAACCTTTAGTTTTTCGTCTATCTGTCTGTATGTGTTTTTATAACAAAAAATTATATCTTTTGAACCAGTTAAGATAAAGTTATGAAATTTGAGAATTGCATTAACCTTTGGTAGACCTCTTGGAAAAAAATATTCACAAAATTCTTTTAACTGTTTCAAAATGGCGTCTGTTTAAAATATTTAAAGTCAAATAACAAAAATACCGGTATAGTTATAAAAAATGCACAAGATACCAATTATTTAGTCATTTTTATAATAATTCCAACGGTACCTTTTCAAAGAAATCCATCCACACACAAGAGCACATGATCACTTTATAGGTATGCTTGGAGCAACTAAGATTTTGTCTTTTCATAGGCATCAGCTGTTTTAAATCTGTTATACAAATTGTACAAGTTATCAACTATTTTGAAATTTTTATGATAATTCCAACTGTATTTTTTCCAACAAAATCTGTCAACACATAAGCAAGCATGGTCACATTAAAGATACGCTTGCACAAGCCAGGAGCAACAAACAACTGATACCTCTCAACTGGAACATGTTTGGTGCTCCCACAAATTATTATATAATGGTTCAATAAACACAAAATCAAAACCTCATTGCTAATATTAGGACTAGTATAAATTTCACCATCTCACTTGTTACTACATAAAGTTACTATAGTAGCTCTTTTTCACTAACTGTCTACGAATTGAAATTATCCACTGCCCTTACATTCCTTAAGGTTGTTCTGCATTGGTGTGCCAGTGAGCACAATCCTACGCAAAGTCTTGATCCTGCTCATGGCCTTGGACAGCACAGTTGACTCATTCTTTAGCATGTGGCCCTCATCACACACCACCAGGTCTGCTCCTACAACAAGAAGTACAAGTTGTAAAGATTTCCAGAATACTAACACTTAGCCTAACTTTTATTTTATTGAATGCCTACATGTCAAATAAATTCTAAACTGCAAGAAGAAAACCAGTTTACTGATGGCCTGCACGAGATATCAGCATACAGTCCATATCTGAGTGGGAAGGAAAGTGAGTAATACTGCAGCTGAAGCTCACTTGGAACACAGGTGTGCAGGAAAAGTTTAAGTAATCTAAAAATAAATATAACTGCCTCAAGTGGGAGGTATCCAAGGTGGATTTGATGTGACCCCTGGCCTCTATTATACAAGACTGTGATGTGAAGACTCCATCCTCTGCCACTAACACAGGATGAAGCAAGTTAGAGTGCTCTTTCTGTCTGCTCGTTATGTAAGGAACTCAAATAAGCAAGTGGTACTAACTCAGGTGCTCAAAGAAAGAACAAGTTAATGGCTGCAAGAACACTCCAAAAAAAGAAGTCATCAGGATCAGATGGCATGCCCAGTGAAGTGTTGAAGAGTAAGTGTACATGAAGTACTTCTGAAAATGTACAGCCGCTCTCCGTAGAAAAGTTTTTCATTCCTAAGATCTGGAAATTACAGAATTTAGTCTGATCAGCAAGGAGGAAATGGATTCAAGCTCTCCAAGCTAACATTTGTGTATGCTTAATGTTGTATGGAATCTGTTGGGAAAACTCCTCCGGCTGTGACTTAGTTTGAAATATTTATCTTGTTTTATAGTAAAATGTAATTAAATTTTTCAGTTACGCCTTCAGTCGGCAAGTTTCTCTTCAAATTTTAACTGAATACATTATACTTGTATCAAGACTTTTCTAAGGAAGTATTACCAATGGGCACTAAGGAATATCAAACTGCACACTGTAATACATAATTAACAAGGAATGCATACCAGGATCAACGAGGGTTCGCTGGAAGTCATTTTTCAATTTCAGTCTGTATTTTTTAGTAGCTGGATTTGTGAGAATGCGAAACAGTTCATAGCCCAATATCATCACTCCACCCATTTCATGCCACTGCAAGAGTTGTCTAGAGCGTTCATAATCTCTTTTATGCCTGAAAACACAAAATCCAAATTTTAAATTTAATAAGTTTGAATTACAAAATCAATTGAAAAGCCATTACAAGTATTTTGCATTAAATTATAGCCAGTGCTCAATTTCTAGACCTAGAGGTGGTGGAACTGTAACCTCCAGGGGTTTGGGGGTATGAAGTATCTCTCGGAAGAAAGACAAATATGGGAACCTCCCCAGAAAATTTTGGAAATAAACAATCTCAATACTGTGTTATTTTGCACTTCTGAGGTGGAGGGAAAAATTTGCCGTGTAAATCAAAATTGCTTATTTTTTCAGAAAGGTACCGGAAAGTCAATATACAAATTGTGTCAGGTCACTTGGTTTGAACAGAATATATTTTGATGTTAATATAATGATGAATGAAAAATGAAACTGAAAATGAAAAATTATGTCAAGAAAGACACATTTATCACCAGTGAGTAAAATAATCTATTTAATATTTTATTAAAGAGTACAGTGTCCATTAAGTGACCTAAACTGGCCGTGGCAAAGTTGGATAACTTGGAAAATTATAAAAAAGAATATTATTATATTAGTTTTAAAACTTAATTTCCATGAAAAAAAAACTTAAAATACATATGTAAAAACTGAACAGTTTTATTGCATGGTTTAATATTTTTATTCCTAATGTAAAAAATGCACTTACTTTGTGAGATGAAAGACCTTGATATCTCTGCCACCTGCCACATCGTCCAACCACTTGTCAAACTCGCTATACCAGTTGAGTACAGTGGAGAGTGGACAGACCACCAGTACAGTCTTCACATTAGTATCCTTGTGCTTCAGTATCGTGTGTACCAGAGATATCACCTGCACAATCAATTTTATACAGTGTGAAAACTACAGGGTTGTGGTAAACTTCAACCTTCTAAACAATATCACAATGTCCAGTCACTTTTCAAAATCAATATACCAGTTGAGTACCGTGGCTTGCTTCAATATTGTATGTATCAGATATGTCAACTGCTTTACATTAGCCTTCTGAACAATACCACAACTAATATGGTTTACATTTTCATTAACACATTCGCTACTAGTGAGTGAGTGGTGACACTCGGTACATGACTTAGCCCCACTTGGTAACCAATGTGTTAATACAAGGTCTTGGTATTCAGTTTTCCAAATTTGTAAATCTAAATTAATATTTACAAGATTGTACAGTAATTATGATTAAACATTATTATTCTATATTAATAAGTGTTTGAAATTAATTCACACAATAAATATTTATCAATGCTCTAAAGTGTACCTGGAATGTTTTACCCAGTCCCATGCAGTGAGCCAAGATGCAGCCTGAGCCCTTCTTGGTCTTCAGTTGACTTAGAGACTCGAAGCAAGAGTCCCACATAAACTTCACTCCTTTAGCCTACAACATTTTGTTATGTGAATAAAAATAAAATATACAATAATAAAACTCGCAAGTACTAAAATGTAAAATTACAATTATAGAAGAATAATGTTGATCTCTCCGAGTACCTGTCTCTATGTGATGGTAACCTTAGGGTGGTGAAATAAAGGAACTCAATAAGAAACTAGACTTTAAATATTTACCTATTTATTGACTGGGCGTTAGCGCAGCTTTAAAAATTTCACTTGTGTCTTTCTGTTCACAGGATATCTAAAAATTTAATTGAAGTATTGGCTTGAAGTTTTGCCAACTAAATCTGTCAGTTATTCTTTGAAAGTAAGCTATTTTATTACAGCGTCAGATTTTTGAAATTATAATCAAAGAAGACAAACATAAAACAGTACTATATGACATTCTGAACAAGTCAAACCATTTGTGACAAGTACTTAGTAACTGTATAAAATTTAACAACAAATTAAATAGAATTATATCGTCATACCACAACCTAAAAAAATCTGTCGTCTGCAGATGGTAAATGAAGTTCAGCTAGTAATATTTATGTTTACACTAGTGTAAATGACTTCCTAAGAGTATTGAATTTATGTATAAACATTCATTAAGGGAACTCACAATTATTCTACAAAACAATAACTTTTTAAAACTTTGATATTAATTTTTTAAATTCTGTTGAAAGGTCTTGACTAATTTAAAATATTAAATAAAATATAATATAAATCATATTTAAATTAAACTTTAAACTCTGCGACTCTTACTAGTTATTTATTTTTTTACTAGCTTCAAGTGGATTTTTCTTTTATTATTTTCAAGTAACTTTTTAAAATTATAAACATTATTGAACTAATTTTTGTTTTGTTGAAATGAAATATTACCTATCGAAAAGTGCTTGTTTAATCTTGTTTCAGGCAGTAGAAGGATAAGAGCCTGACATTTGCATCTCTTGATATCAGTCACTGATAGCTCAGAGGATAAAGTCTGAGAATTCTGTGAAAAAGGTACACAGTTCAAATCCAACTAGTGTAAAAATTTTTGAAAGCTAAAGGGGTGATTTATGATTTTATTTTTTTCCTTCTTTCTTTCTGGGTGCAAATAAAAAGAAGAATACAAACTATTTTAGGTATTTTGTATATAAGATGCTTTTAAATCAGTTATTTCCTGTTTTTTATTTGTTAAAAAATAAATGCAAGCTTATACTGCCTGAAGATATATATCTAGAGGCAACAAGACGAAAAGTAAGCCTAAACACTGATGTGGTAAATGCAAACTGTTGGAAGTAACTGCAAAGTTGTGATACGTAGAAATGATTGCTTACAGTATTATCACATGAAATGGACTTCACTTAATATTAAGGATCTGAAAGAATTGGACAAATCTAACATCAGTTGGTCTTGTAATAAGTGTATGAATAAACAACTAGGTAATAACAAAGATGAGTTTTATGACACAGATTCAAATGATACACAATGTAGAAGTAAATAAAGAGTTTAAAGAACAGGTAGAAAACTTAACTTTGGTCCTCTGTAGACTGAATTAAGATTTTATACGCTAATTACATTTGTAAAGCTAATAAAGATACAAAAATGTTAGAAATAAAAAAAAAAAAAAACTCTTTAGAAACCATAGTATTAAGAAAAGAAGAGGATATTATTAAGCTCCAGATTAATTAAGGGGACTACAGTATAATTTAAAACTCTCAATAATAAAAACATTGAAGGAGAATTGATAAAGATATTTTAGTTATTATGTGTGGGACTAAATATGTAGTTAACAATGAAGGGGATGAAGCACTAATTAAGAAAACTCTTGACAAATGGAAGGAAAGAAGAATGTAAGTTTGGACCTTCCAAAAACAGATATGACTTGGTTGACTAGTCTTATTAATATGGCACTCACAGGACTTAAGAGATAATTATGTCAATGTGGTTTTGGTAGAGGCGAGTAAGGCAGAGCAATATATGCATACATTCCATGGCATGCACCTCAATCCAAGTAGTAAGAGATGTTGGCAGAGATATGTGAGGCAGCAGAGATCAAAAGCTGTCAACGTGAGAACATATCTAGACCCAGTACAAAGGCGGTGGGAAACGACCTACCACCAGCAGGGAATCATCAGTTTTCAACACTACTGACCACACTGACAAACTCTTGAGTATTTTTCAGATCAATATACAGTCCATTACAAATATATTGTTTTCCTTAGAGTTAGTGTTAAGATATGTTAAGGTGTAAAGTGCTAACCATTGATGAGCATTGGCTGTCTCAAGATGAAATTTCTCTATGCATTCCAGCTGGGTACATATTAGTGATATTATATAGTTATTGTAGAAAACCTCCTTATTCTAGATGTGGATGTGGTATATTTGTAAACATAGATATAGATTTAATGTCATTGATTATAAATAGAATAATGTGTTGTATAACTATTTGAGGTATCCATTATTGTTTTGAATGGAATTAATACCGTTGTTGTCACCATTTATACACCTAAGCCAGATGTATGTATGTTTATTTATTTGAAATTTTGAGTAAATGTATGACAAGAAAGTACAATTAAGCAATAATAATAATAACAGGTAATTTTAATGCTAATGGACAATGCTATAACTAATGAGTTACAGAAAAATGTAACTGTGAAGTATTTAAACCTAATCTGTCAGACAACGCAGGAGTATTTGTAACATTTTATGACTTAAATTTGAAAAAAAGATTATGTATCATAGCATAAGAAATATTAAATTAGGTGCAATAGCAAACTTTAAAACTCAGCTTTAACAAATTGATTGGTTGTCACTTAGATTGTATAATAGCATAGAGGAGGCTTTTAGCTTATTATTGATGTGTTGTCATCAGTTGTATATAATAACTGTTTTAATGTAAACAAAATTGTTTAGAAAGCAAACCAAAAGTTAAGTGATTTACACCTGAACTAAAGATAATGAAAGGGGTGTTAGTTTTGTATGATAGGTTTATGAAATGTAATAATATTGGAGATAAAGGCTCAAAAAATGACTATACTATGGCAAAAAGAAATTACAAACTTAAAATACTCAAGCAAAGATAGCAACAAATAATACTTACATTGATAATGCAAGTAACAAGTAATGCAAAGTAACAATGCAAAGCTGCATGGAATGTCATCAAAGCAGAATCTCAAAATAAAAAAATTAAGTACAGAATCACTGGTTAATTCTAAACAACTTAATGAATATTTTGTTCAGGTTGCATCCCAGTTAAATGATAATGGTAATAGTGGAAATAATAGTGAAATCATAGCTTTAGAGTTTTTAAATCAATATCTGTCTAGTTATAGTAATCTAATTCTTTTATAGTTTTAAGTGAAGTCACATTACAGTATGTGATGTTTTAAAATTTGTGTCACAGCCAAACTTGACTCAAAGTGAGGACAGCCATATTATATGGCTTTTCAAATAAGACCATTAAAGAAATAATAGTTATTTAAGAGCCTTTATTATATTTGTACAATGTGATGCTTGAACAAAGTATATTTCCTAGTGTTTTAAAAGTAGTCAAAATGATACCTCTAGATAAACAAAGCAGATACATTATGTTCATCCTGTTATCGTCCTATATCTCTAGTTCCTATTTTAGTTCCTAAAACCATGTACCGGGTGTCCGGAAAAGAACTCCCTAGTTTTGGAAATTACTCATGATAGTATTAGTTTAAATGGATGAGTAATAATCCTTTGGTGCTGTAGAGTATATTTGTATGTTTTAGTTTCGAACGTTGGCAATAAGTTTGGTACACCTGTTTGACCTTGAGCGTAGTTTTACCACACGCCGCATCCAGCGCTCAGCGCTGTCAGTGCAATGGCTACTCCGCAGCAGAAAGCACAATGTGTTATGAATCAATGAACGACCGAATTGTTGGACCTTTTATTTTTGCAGAGAAGACAATAACTGGTGATATCTACTGCAACATGCTGAAACTGTACGTGTTTCCACAGGTGGATGACATCGAGGCGGAAAAGGGACCGGTCATATTCCAAAAAGACGGTGCGCCGCCCCACTACAAACAATGTGTGCGCTCAGCCTTAGATGCCCGTTTCCCAGGAAGATGGATGGGTAGAGGTGGCAAAATCGCATGGCCTCCAAGAAGCCCTGACATAACACCATTAGGTTATGTCAAGAACTTTGTGTATTCAGAGAAGATACGTAACATTGACCATCTTCGCCAGAGAATCATAGCAGCAGTAGCATCGGTCACATCTAATATGTTAACTAATACCTGGAGAGAGTTCGAATATCGCTTGGATATCTGTAGGGCTACGAATGGTTCACATATTGAGGTGTACTAGTGTTAAAAAAAAATTATTTCATTACCTTTCATTTAATGTAGCAGTCATTGTAATTTGTATATTGTACAATAAATAAAAAGAATCCAAAACTAGGGCGTTCTTTTTCGGACACCTGGTATACCTAGTTATTTGTAGAAGGTAATAAATACTAACCTGGTGAGGCTTCATTTTAGTAACCAAGTCATGGTCCACTGATATAAGTTCTGTCTTTGTCTCAGGATCAAAGTCTAACACCAGTTTCTGCAGTACTTCTGCTTCCTTGATCTCAAACATCTCATTAAACTGAAACCGATTAAACTTGTTGTATATGTGCATTGATAAGAACTGTTAATAACAAAAACATAATTTTATTTGTAGGAGGGAAGATGTTATACCTTAGTGAGTATATTTTTTAATAATAAAACCAGACAAATATTGGTGCTGTGAATTATAAATTAAATTGAATATTCACAAATATTTAGGCATTGTGATTTATATTAAAAAACAGTCACACAGTGAAATATCAGTGCTTTACATATTTGATTATGTGATTCTATTTTGTAACCCAAAGATTTTCTGCAAAGATAGAAATAATTATAATCTATGTCTATTAAGTTTAAATTTTAATAAATTTATCTTATGTAGTGCAACTATTTAACATCTGCAATAATTTGTAGGTTTTGTTTGATCCACTGTAAGCTGCTTACAGTTGTAATATGCCTGGACACCTCAAGAAAGTATCTGGACAACGACTGAGTAGACAACTAACAGCGTGGCTGGAAGACAGACCCTTCTACTCAGTGAAAGAATTCCTGGAGAGAGCCCTTGACTAAATGAAGACCACATAATGAATTTACAAACACTGACTATTACACTCATTTATAACATTAACACTTCTTCTTGACCTTTGTTCTGTTCTCTAAGAATATGTACAATAAAGAAACCAAATAAAAAAATATTTATATTACTAAATAGTACATATATTCCACATCTTGTACAGGTAAATGATTTCAAAGGATTTGTAATGTTATAAAGTAATTATTTATTGTCATAAATTCTTGAAATTCTTGTCATGCACTTCTAACTATAATGATGATGAATATTTAGATACTGTGATACAGTTTTCAAATAAGTTACTATAATTTCCTGGTATTTCTATGTAAACAATCTCTCACCAGTTTCTGGCGAGCAGCGATCCGTTTCTTCCTTTCCTCTTCTTCCTTTGCTGCTGCTTTAGTAGCTGCTGCCAGTTCATGTTTTGTCAACACTTTCCTGATGTTCTTACGCCCACCTTTCCCAGGCGATTCACCCTGTGTGCTCTGAAAAAAGTGTGTTAAATTAAAACTCTTACAAACAATATTAAAATGTTATATTTAATGAAATTAAATATGTGTGTTATTTAACTACGAAAACAAACAGATTGTTAACTATTGTATTGTATTTTTAAATAGTTGTATTGATTTTTAGCGTATTTTACAAATTAAAACATTGACACACCACTGGACATTATTTTGTACTGGATAAAGATAGAGAGTTCTGGCTTTTGGCACTGTTTTATTTTATATGGGCCTTTAAAATATATGAGGGTATACATTTAAAACTTTGAACTAACCCCCCCCCCCCCCAAACATCCATTTTGAGAGGGGATTGAAGTTTCCATATGAGACAAAAACCATGATTCTTAGTCCTATAGTGATCTCCCCATGGATATTGGTTGATATATTTATGTGTAAAAGTTAATATAGGAGTGGGTCTTTTGGGATGGATACCCAGTATAAAGTGTGGTAGGAAGTCACCAATGGTTTAATGTGTTTAAAATAATTATACATACAAATAAAACTTCTGGGTATCAACAATACTTATAAAAGTACGAAATGTGTTCAAAAAGTATCGCGAATTTTGAATTTTCGCGGGTAACGTATATTCGAATTTCGATTTTTTTTGTGGCGTTATGTTGGTACATATGTCTCTCACTTATTTTGACATTTTGGCCATTTTGAATGTTCAGTTAATTGTTGACAGCTGCTTTGCTTGCACGTGTTTTGGTTCGTCTTCGATTTTTACCTATTCAAAAAAATGGAACAAAGAACCTGTATCAAATTTTGTGTGAAAAACGAAATTAAGTGCGTGAATGCACTCCGAATGTTGACTGTGGCATACGGAGAAGCCACTTTGGACAAAAGCAATGTTTATTGTTGGTACAAAATGTTTTCAGAAGGCCGAGAAGATGTGAACGACGAAGAGCGTGCCGGACGCCCGAGCACTTCAACAACAGACGAAAAAATCGACGAAGTGAAGAAAATGGTATTAGCCAATCGTCGAATCACCGTTAGAAAAATTGCCGAGGACCTATGCATATCGATTGGCTCGTGCCATTAGATTTTAATCGATAATTTGGGCATGAGACGGGTCGCCGCAAAATTTGTACCAAAATAGCTCAATTTTGATCAAAAACAGCATTGCATGAACATTGCTAATGAGATGTTGGAATCTGTCCGCGACGACCCGAATTTGCTCCAGAGGGTCGTAATTGGTGACAAATCGTGGAAACCAAAGCTCAATCATCTCAATGGAAGCTGCCGCACGAACCAAGACTGAAAAAAGCACGCCAAGTCTGGTCGAATGTGAAAGTTTTGCTTACAGTCTTCTTCGATTGCAGGGGCTTGGTGCATCATGAATTCTTGCCACAAGGTAGAACGGTGAATAAGGAATATTACCTGCAAGTTATGCGCAATTTGCGCAAAGCAATCCGCCAGAAACGCCCGAATTTGTGGAAAAACAAAAATTGGCTTTTGCACCATGATAACGCCCCTGCCCACACATCGCTGCTTGTACGCGACTTCTTGGCCAAAAACAACACACTAATGATACCGCAGCCACCGTATTCCCCAGATCTGGCCCCCTGTGACTTTTTCTTGTTCCCGAAACTGAAGAGGCCCATGAAAGGATGACGCTACGCCACGATTGACGAGATAGAGACAGCATTTAACAGTTTTCATCACATCAGGGAGACAGTCCACAAGGAGGAGGAATAGAATCTTGAATGGTAGTACCAGTCGAGTTTTACATCAGATTATACATCTTAATTAATAGAAAACAATACATCAGATTTACCCTAACTGAAATAGGGGAGTTTCAAAGTTTCAGTTCAATTATGCAATGTAATAACTTACTCTTATTAAGTGATAACATTACATAATATACTAGAATTAGGTAGTTATAATGAAAAATATGTATTGAAAATATTGTTCCTAGTGTCTCGTGATAGTATTGAAATCTGTGGAAAAAAACCTAGTAACAACAGTTTTTAATACATCAGGAGGTATTTGTAAAACTTCATTAATGATGCACTGGGTTAGCTCTTCTGTGTTCTCAGGTTTGGTAAGATAAACCCTTTGTTTTACATAACCCTATAAAAATATTTCTAGAGTATTTAAATCAAGTGACCTAGATGACCACTCTCTTGCTCCCTTGTGTGCTCTCCAACAATCACAAAACTCTCAGTCCTGCAATGTTCACATTTGTGCAGCATAATTAAGTGGTTCCCCATTCAATTAAAACCACACTGTTATGATTTCTGCCTGAAAAAGTAAGTAAAGCTGGTACAATTGTATATCTCAACATAACTCATATGAATTCCCATTTAAATTTCTATTTATTATAAAAGGCTCAACTATATGACTGTGAACAAATTAACGTATTGAGATTTCAGAGTATGGCTCACTCTCATCAAATTTTCTACACTCCCAAAATGACAATTGTGTCTACTTACATTCTCGTTAAATTTAGCTTTGTCTGGAAACACATTTGCCATGAAATTTGGTATCTCCACACACATACTCAATTGCTTCACATTATCTTACTCTTTTGTCTAAATAGTTTTCTGAAAGTTCTTGATGTCATACAGGTGTAAGCTTATTTCACGAGGAATTTCTAGAGCTTACTGATGTGTTGGGCTAAATAATATAAGAAGAAGAAATAAAGGAAGCTGACTGTACTATTAATGATTCTTAAGAGTAGAGTAATAAATTTTGGCACAAACAAAACAATTTTCAGAAGATCTTATCTTAAAAGTTTTCAGTTATTAAACAAATATTACTAGTTCTGAATTGTAAACTTATGTTGGTCTCCCCATATCTCAGACATATAATTTCTAGTATTTGGTACAGATTACACTAATACGAATGTTGCAAGTTCCATCCTGATGCTAGTTTAAAGTAACAGTACTTTGCCTTTTTCAAGACATATAAATAATTGGATAAAGACCGTTGGGACCTGTAATTATTCCACTACAGGTGAGAAAATATAAAAAACTTGTGTATAAAAATATTACATATTCATGTAATTTTCATTAAGACAGTAGTAAAAGAACAGCTTTGTTTATTTACGAATAATTTAATATAAATAAATACCTTTTGACTAATATTTATGACATCATCCCCACTTTCATTAGATTCATCAGAAGAATCACTGCTCAAATTCCGTTGCTTCTTTCTTTTCTTCCTGAAATAAAGTACATTAGAAAGAATTTTTCAAATCATAAAGTTTCTCTGGAGTGTATTTTAGTCATAAAATAAAACTTGTTTGATCCAGAATACGAGTCCAAAAATGCTCTTTCTTTACTGCTAGAGTCCTCGAAAATTAGTAGTAATAATTAAACATTTGAAAGCATAATACAAAACAATTACAAATAGATAAATGTTTTAGATGTACAAGACATTCCTTTTACAAACTTTTTAAAACTCAACTATTATTAAACATTACTTACTTTTTTTTCTCATCTTCTGAAATCGATACAACTTCACTATCACTTGTTTCATTTTTCTTTCGCTTTTTTTTCTTTATGATTACGGATCCAGAAGATTCAGAGGAGCTAAGCTCCAGAGTAGATGAGCCTCCTTCATCTTCGCCTTTTTCCTTTTTAATTTCCTTTTTATTCTCCTTATCAGAACCATTGTCTTCTTTCTTCTTAATTTTTTCTAATGGTTTATCTCTAATCAAAACAAAATATATAAGTTAACATTATCATTCTAGAAATATGTTTTTGTTCTGTCTCATGAATAAAGTTAAAAAAATTACTTAAACAAGACGTTTTGCAAGCAAAGTACCGTGCTTATTGTGTAAATACAGAGGAAGAAGAAAAAGATGGAATAAATTAATTTTAATATGCTATCGTTTTACTGTATAGCAAATGTGTTGGTTTGCATATAGTTTCACAAAGGTTATAGTGAAAGTAAAAAAGGCATAATATCTTTCAGCTTCCAAAATTAGTTTTGATTATTATAAATAATTATATGTTAATAATTAACATTTAACAATACTAATTTATATTATTATAATAATGTTAATATACATTTTGTTGCTGTTATTATTGAAGAAAATAACAGTTTCTTCAGTCATTAATGAAATTTTTCTTTATGTAAAATAACCTGTTTTGTTAAGGCGAATTCCACTGGTATAATAACAAAAACTTGTACTTTACACAACAAGATTAATTTTACTAGTTCCGAGTTCTTACTTCAGATATTTGTTATTACTCCCATTATTCAAAGTTTAAAATTCTACCGACGATCTGTATGAAAAGTAAAAAAGAAAGAAATCATAGTTTACTAAAGTTTTAGTAATATTTAATGTTATCATGTGGACAAAATTGTTAATTACTGTTCGCGGTCAAACATGAATACGGTTCAACTCTTGCAGAGCACAGTTTAAATACTTTCAGTTTATAGAAAGGTATTAAAATTTTTATTCATTAAATTTGTTCTCATTTTCAAGTTTTCCAAATGGTTTAACTCTAATCAAAACAAATCTGCTTCTCCAAACTCTCGGAAAATTCACTGAACTCATCTTTCAGGATACTGATAGATCTTTCTTCACATTTTGTTTAATTTCTTGTATTTCCTCAAATCTTGCCCATTTCAAAAGAGTATTCATTTTGTAAAAAGCTAAATATCACAGGAACTGTGTAAGAAGCTGATGGTGTTTTATATCGTGGTTCACAAAGAAATGTTGTATAAAACAGAATGTATAAATCTGTAGTCAATTCTCACAGTAACTGATCTAGTAATGACTTTGTCCGTGTTCAGACCACTTTCATCACATAGCATCTACTAATTTTAAAAAAATTAAAATTTCACTAACAAAAGCTTTTGCGATTTTAAGATCTTGGAAAGAGTTGAGACAGATTTTGTTGAATGGTGCAAGAGCACTTAAAACCTGTTAGAATGCAAATCACTTATTACTGAAATGTGCTCTTCTTAACATCATCTAAGCCATTCTTGTGCATGTACCATACATAGGATGTAGAGTGGAATGTGATGCTAGAATATGCAGATGTATCAAAGGTAGAGAATGATAAGGAAATGTATTCAAAGAAAGTGAAACATCTTGTGGTACTTCAACCAGGAATGTAGTAAATATGTGTCTCAAAAATCTTATGTTCCAAATTTATGAAACATCTAGAGGTCAGATACTTATGTATTTAACCTAAATTTAATTTGTAAAATTGTACTTGATATCCTTCAATTAGAAAAAGTTCTTCCACATTAAAAGTATTGTGTCTACATATGTCCAACAATATATTGGTAACTTGAAACAAACATTAAAGAGAGTGGATATACTTTTCTGCCAAGGAGAATGACCTAAACCTCATCAAGTTGTATGTAAACAATGTCCGAGTTACAGTTTGCAATACAAAAAGACAATATCAGATTTAAGATGTTAGAGGAATTTTCCATAAAACTGGGAGACATTTATTGTATAGTATCATCATACTGATTATAATAGACAAATTACGTATGATTATGACAACAGAAACTACAGTGTAGCTCACCTCTTGTGTGCACACACAAAATTCAGGAAAACATATATTACAGGATGGCCATGGTCAGGAATGAGAGGACTTAGCCGATCTGTGACTGGAGAGAGAAATATGTCTAACATGTTGAAAGAATGGATGTCTTCTGGAGTTGCAGTGCTTGATCAATTTAAAAAACTATGCATCTATGCACTTTCAATCAAATATCCAAATATCCCTGATTTATGGATTGTATCAGTATGCTAATCAAAATTTTAATATCAAGGATCTGACCAACTAATGTGGACTTTATGAACACAAAAAATACCAAGAGTGTCCCCCAGAGTTTTTATTTTCTATACTAGAAAGTGACTTACGCATCTCTGCAATGAAAATTTTTTTATGTACTAATGTAAACGTCATTCTTTCAGAGATGTCAAGCATGCTAGCATAAAAACAAGCACTTGACTGTTGACCTTGTTGAATGAGAACTTGGTGTTACATTATATGTTAGTATATTCTGTTGTGCACTAGGCTGAACAGTGTGCACATGAAAGAGGTATATTTCCAACTTGACATGGAATGTTAGTGACTCAGTAGGTTAGTGTCCTCCATACATTTTTGTAAATCGCTCCAGACCTTTTAGAAATATTTCTTGTATGCTACAATATCTGAACTATAATGAACAACAAACAGCAATAATATTTTCACTTATATTGTCTTCATGTTGGAGATAGCGATATACTGAATACCTAAGCTACAAAATAATTTGTAACTGTCTCTTGTAACATATGACATGCCACAATAATAGTTCTTGTTCTTTGGAATTAGGTGATAAGGGTCTGTCAATATTCCTTGCCACAGTGGTACCTTCACATAGACCATACATATCATATGTAATATACGAGGGCTGTTTTTTTTTTCAACTTCCGATGTGATATAAAAATAAAACTAGGGAGAGTAATTAAATAAATTTATTTTCAAAAGTTAGGTACATTATTAGTTACTTTTCAACATAATCGCCATTTAAATTGAGGCATTTTTCATACCTGGGTACAAGCTTCTTAATACCTTCTTCATAGAAGTTTGCCGCCAGTGATTTGAGATGGGTCTTCACGGCGTCTCGCAGCGCGTCGTCTGTTCGGAAGCTCTGCCCTCCTAGCATCTTCTTCAGTTCCGGGAAAAGGTGATAGTCACTCGGCGCTAAGTCAGGACTATACGCCGGATGGTCAAAAACATCCCATTTAAAACCGTCAAGAAGACGCTTTGTCAAAGCAGCACTGTGAGGACGGGCGTTGTCATGAATGAGCACTACTCCCGATGTGAGCATTCCTCTCCTTTTGTTCTGGATAGCTCTCCGCAAACGTTGTAACGTACCGCAGTATCCTTCCGCATTGATTGTGGTACCTGGCTCTAAAAAACTCAACAAGCAATACACCTTTTTGATCCCAAAACACTGTGGCCATAATCTTTTTGTTGTTGAAAGTTTTTTTGAATTTTTTGGGTTTGTTTGGAGAGTTTGAATGCATCCATTGTTGGGACTGCTGTTTCGTTTCTGGGGTGTCGTACAGAACCCATGTCTCATCTCCTGTCACGATTTTGATCAAAAAATCTTCGCCATCAGCTTCATAGCGGTTCAGAAAAGACGTTGCTGACGCCATTCGCCGAGCTTTGTGGTCATCAGACAACATCTTCGGCACCCATCGCGCACAAAGTTTTTTGTAGCCTAACTTTTCAGTTACGATAGAGTATAGGGCTGACCTTGAAATCTCAGGAAACTGATTGGATAGCTCCGTAATCGTAAACCTTCGATTGCTTCTTACACTTTGGTCAACTCGATCAACGAGGTCTTCGTTTGCGACCGACTTTCGTCCTTGGCCCCCTTCATCATGAATGTCAACTCGTCCATCTTTAAATTTCCTACACCAATCACGCACTGCACTGTCACTCATAAAGCTTTCACCGTATACTCGTTCCATTCTACGGTGAATTTCTGCTGCAGATAACCCTTCAGCTTGCAAGAAACGAATGACACTTCTCAACTCACACTTGGCGGGAGATTCTATCATGGTAGCCATGTTTATGTGTCGCTAGATAAATTGGAAATGGCGTCGGCCGTCTGAAATTGAGTGAGGTTGTAGTGGGAGAGGTGCGCAGTCGACTGCCGCGCATTGCTGGCCGATACCGCTCGCCCAGCCATCTAGCGGCACGATCGGAAGTTGAAAAAAAAACAGCCCTCGTATTTCAATATAAATTTAGTTTCACATTACTACTTTAATAATTTCACTACTCTACACTAAAAAAAGTCTATATAATACATGTTTACACGTAATACTGCATTTAGCAAAGTGTATTATTAAACAGATCAGTACACACATGGGCTGACATTAAGTTGTAAACTCTGGTATGGCTGAATATTTTTCAGCCATACCAACATCTGTTATTTACAGACCTTGATTTTTGGAAAGAACATGAATCACTTGGTGACAATTGTAAACTGGTCCACTTCAAAGTAATGCCATTCACAAGCCACTGCTGTTGTTCAACATTCCCTCCACTTCCAGATACATTCCTTCAACTTATTTTAGAAAATGGCTAACAGACCCCTCCTGGTATTTTGTCTGATTTGTTCTACATGCTCAAATCTCTTCTCTTCAGAGGAAATGTCAATTTTGGGAACAGCCAAAAATTACAGATCTATGTGAGGACTGTTTGAAGTATTTCACTAAAATATGTTATTGCGACGAATGAGGTATTGTGTGTTTTGCTGTGGGTGTATGATATAATTACAACCTGCTCACATTTCAGGCAGTTTACTTCACACTACAACTCGTAGCCACCTTAGGACATTAAGACAAAATTCCTTGTTGACTGTCTGAATGTACAGTTAATAGAAGGAACTGAATTTGTGTTTGTGGAGTTTCTGGTCATTGCAGACCAGCCAGATTACGAGTTACTCTTCACTTAAATGCGACCATCTCTGAATTGCCTAAACCACTCTTTTGTCTGAGTCTCACTCACAGACTCATCATCAAAAGCTTTAGAAATCATAGAGATTGCCTTTGAAGTAGAACGGCTATGATTCTGGCAAAACTTAATGCAAAGCCTTTGCTCAAGAAGTTTAGTCACAGTGAAATTTGAGGTTTGCACATGAAATAACAAATGAAACAGAGCCATTCAACTTACTGACAGAAGAGTGCTATAATTCATTGACTGGGCAGAATGCAGACAATGTTGCGTAGTAGGGCTCCCCCCTCCATCTCAATATCTGGTCTAAGACGGTTAGTCGTATAACAATAAACCAGCAAAGGCAGATGAATACTTTTCAAAACATGTATATATATAATATTATTTATTTTATGTAGTCTACCATACAATACATTTGCAGTAATTTTTTACTGTTATACTTCCAGAAAAGACAACATGAATGAAAGTGCATGTAGAAAATGTAATTGAGTCACTTAGAGTGAGAATCACTTACAAACTCAGTAGCTGCCTCATGCTTTAGACCATTTTTGTATCACAGAAATATAGAGATCTATGAGAATAGTGAAACAGAGTGGCAACATTTACAAAAGTGAAAATCTCCCAGAGTATGATTAATATTGTGTTAAACATCCTTTACCATAATCAATGCCATGTATATGTTACAAAATAACTTTATCATGCATAGCTTTGATTGTAGACTTCGCTGTGATAAATAGAGGATTTGTAATATCTTTGAGGAAAAATAAATATTGGGCAGGCAACCGATCACAATTCATGTAAAATACAAGAATTCATTGATGATACGGAAAATGATTAAATTTGACTTTGAATGATGTCTATTTGTGTCATGTATAATATAATAGATTATACTATAATGTTTTATGTACATATAACATTATAATGTTTTATGAGACATATTATTTATAGTTTTTAAATTAACAGTTTTTATTTAATTGTTAATATTTTACTTGAGCTGCACTTTATGTCTTTAAAAATACAATTTAAAATATTATAAAGGTTAGCAAAAAGTCAAAAACAGATGTATTACTTGCTAAATGTTATAGCTCCCCAAAACAAGTTTACCTGCGTAAACCTTCAGCAAAAGCATCATAGCCGCTGCTATCACTGGAATCATAAATGTACATTAGAATAAAACATTTCTATACATGAAATAAGAACTGCCTTGATCTTCATACTAGACTATTTAAATTGAAAAACTTATTTGACATATTTAGCATCAAAAAGATTATGTATATGAGGTGTGTCCAAAAAGTATCCGACCTTGACATCTGGCATGAACTGACATTACTCGGCGGCAATGGGAATCTGGTCCCCTTCAAAGTACTCCCCTCCATAAGCCACTACCTTATTCCAACGCTCCTCCCACTTCCGGAAACACTCCTTAAATTCATTTTGCGGAATGACTAACAGGTCCTTCGTCGCATTTTGTTTTATTTATTCAACATAGTCAAATCTTTTTCCTTTCAAAGGAATTTTTAATTTCGGAAATAGCCAGAAGTCACAAGGAGCTATGTCAGGACTGTAGGGAGGCTGTCGTAGTTGGTTGATGTCGTGTTTGACCAAAAAATGCTGAATAAGATTTGAGGAATGAGCTGGCGTGTTGTCGTGGTGCAGGATCCAGTCACGGCTTGTCCACAGTTCAGGTCGTTTCCTTCGCACTGCATCTCGTAGCCGCCTGTGGACCTCAAGATAATACTCCTTTTTCACTGTCTGGTCTCTTTGAGCATATTCGTGATGAACAACGCCGTCCTGGTCAAAAAAAAACTGTCAGCATTGTCTTGACATTGCTTCGACTTTGTCTTGCTTTTTTCGGCTGTTGCTCTTCGCGAGTTTTCCACTGTGAAGACTGAGCCTTTGTTTCAGGGTCGTAGCCATAAACCCATAACTCATCACCAGTAATAACTTTTTTAAATAGCCCTGGGCCACTTTTTATCAAATCCGGATTGTCCTGTGTGATTTCAAGTCAACAGTTCTTTTGGTCTTCTGTCAGCAGCCGAGAACAAATTTTGCCGAAACACGGTTCATTTTTAAATCTTCGTGTAAAATGTTACAAACTGGTGATTTTGGTATTCCTAAATCTTCTTCCAGCTCTCGGACAGTTAATCAACAGTTTCCATTAATTGCTGCATGAACACGTTCAACATTTTCAGCGTTTCTGGCCGTTGAAGGCCTGCCAGATCGGTCATCACTCTCCACTTATATGCCCATTTTTAAACTGCCTAAACCACTCTTTTATTTGTGTATCGCCCATAGACACGTCACCATAAACTTTCCGTATCATAGTTATCGTCTCTGATGCTGTATGGCCAAGATTTTGGCAAAATTTAATGCAAATGCGCTGCTCAACACGTTCAGTCATATTGAAATGCGACGCACACACACGGCAGTACTGTACGGAACAGAGCACTGTGACTCACTGAGTGACCGGATCGTATTCAATGCCTAATATGGGAAGGAGTAGGCTCGCCCCTCCCCTCCAATAACCAGTTCGAGCCGGTCGGTTACGCCGCGGCCACCTACTGGTCGGCGGTAGGATACTTTTTGGACAAACCTCATACATACATATATATTTTCCTACTTGCCAAACAAATAAACACACTTGTTTTAATGATACTGAGGAAGGCATAACATCCCTAGATCTAAAATTTATCCATTGTAGGATGCTGAGTTCTAAGAAACTAATAGGGCTATAAAAACAAGAATTTTTTTAATTAAAATATGTTTCTGAATGTACATCCCTTTGGAGCTGGAGGAACCCAAATGTTTTAAATCTAAAATATAATGAGAGTCGTTTCCAAAATAATTTGCTTAGTAAAAAAAAAAAAAAAAAAAAATATACCTACGTTTTACATCTTTTTTACTATACAAAAATTGAAAAAACAACATACATATACCGTGTGTATATATATATATATATATATATATATATATATATATAACACTTTTACATTTAGGCACTTGTATCTAGATATAAGTTTTTCTATAAGAATTGAATTAAATTCTCCCACCTATGTATGTAACCGATTATGGCGATGAGCTGTGTAGTCCAACTCCATTGATTGCTTTATTTATTCCACCTTGACGTAATAAACACATGTTTCATCACCAATGAGTATGTGGTTTAAAGAAATCGTCACCTACTTCATGGTACCGGATAAGAAACTTTAAAGCAGATCTCATTCTCTTTGTTTTGAGTTCATCAGTTAAGTGTTTAGTTACTCCGCCAAGCAAGGAATTTACAATATGCAAGTTTCTCACGATTTCCAATTTCATAAACTAGATCTGCAAAATTGACCTTAGGGTTTTCTTAGTGTTATGGTTTATTTTTTTATCATTTCGCTTTTTGTCATTAACATTGGTTTGTTCTTCATGAAACAACTGGCATAATTTTTAACTTCAGTTAAGCTCACAATATCTTCTCTATATACAGAATGTAATTCATAATGAATCTCCACCAATTGGACTTTGTTTACCAAAAGAACTAATAAGACTATATACTTCACAGTCAGCGAAATATTTGACTGCGGTGGTCACTTTGAACACCAGTTTAGAGTGCTTACAATGGTGCAGTGATATTCATTGTGGCGTTGCCTGACGCGTATTGAAAGTAACAACATAGCACCACTTAGATCGCACTGCTATTCTCTACATGTTCGGTAATCAGATGCCTCGGCAAATTCCTTTCAGAACAACCCTCTTATTATGTATATGTTGTCTGTTTGTGTTTCTTTGAAGAAATAAATTAAATAAAGATATAAAGTTCAAACTTGAACAATGTTTAGTCTAATAAAAACTGTTTTGTAAAAAATTTTCAGAAAAATATCATCAGCTTTCAAAATGGCAGTCACAAAATTTTTAAACTACAATAACTCAGAAATGGAAAGGGTTTTATAACAGTTTATTAGGACAGAAAAAATGGGTTACTTTTAGTCAAACATTTTGATATTAAATTTATTTTACTATGACAAACGATAATTCAGCATTAATCCATATATACCCACAATATAGAGAGAGTAGACGCTATGGGCTTATACAGGTAAAAGTGTTAGTATACTAGTACATATAGCCCATATATACCCAGAATAAAGAGAGAGCAGATAAACTGTTACGCTAACTTACGGTTGTACTAGTAGAGGATCGATACTGACCCTATGGGCTTATACAGGTTAAAGTGTTAGTATACTAGTACACATAACCCATATATACGCAGAATAGAGAGAGAGCAGATAAACTGTTACGCTAACTTACGGTTGTACTAGTAGAGGATCGATACTGACCCTATGGGCTTATACAGGTTAAAGTGTTAGTATACTAGTACATATAGCCCATATATACCCAGAATAAAGAGAGAGAGCAGATAAACTGTTACGCTAACTTACGGTTGTACTAGTAGAGGATCGATACTGACCCTATGGGCTTATACAGGTTAAAGTGTTAGTATACTAGTACATATAACCCATATATACGCAGAATAGAGAGAGAGCAGATAAACTGTTACGCTAACTTACGGTTGTACTAGTAGAGGATCGATACTGACCCTATGGGCTTATACAGGTTAAAGTGTTAGTATACTAGTACACATAACCCATATATACCCAGAATAAAGAGAGAGCAGATAAACTGTTACGCTAACTTACGGTTGTACTAGTAGAGGATCGATACTGACCCTATGGGCTTATACAGGTTAAAGTGTTAGTATACTAGTACATATAGCCCATATATACCCAGAATAAAGAGCAGATAAACTGTTACACTAACTTACAGTTGTACAACTTACAACTTACAAGTGATGAAAATGTAATAATAACTTAAAACAGTAGACTCATATGTGTAGTATAAATGTGTGTATTAGTCTGTTTTCTTTATCTGTAATGGTTAATAAAACATAGAGATGTCCTGATACTTTTTTAACACCATGTATATATTCACTTTAAATATACGAATGTATTTTTAATAAGATTTATGAACTAAGGCTAACCAAATATAAAACCAGTTATAAAAAGGTATTAAACATATCTCAATAGCAAATACTGTATCATTTTCATTGATTTGATTGATTCAATTTAGTTTTATAATTGAAGTGAAACATCTGTATTTAATGTTTAGGAATTTCTGGAGAATGTTTATAGTAACTTAACTGTATGAATAAAAGGTTACATACTTATTCATTCACTTAGTATTTACTACTACACTCCTTAGTTATTACCAGATTGTAAAATAAGTTTATTAATAGAAAAGACAATAAAGTTAACGAAAATACTGATGACACTGTTACATACAAGGCATGCTTTGCAAGTATCATATTGATATATAAAAAAAAATCAAGTAAACTTTTTGTAACAATTTTATTTTTATACGAAAGACCACCTGATTTTCAACATAATTTTCATCAATATAAAGGCAATATGTATTATAAAAAAAGCAATTTTATAATGTTGTCATATAAGATTGCGATCAAATTTAACAACAACTGCAACAAGATCATTTTGTTGCTATTGTCGTTGTTGTGGTGTTGACCTTCAAGATCGTTCTTTAGATGAAAATAGACATGATAGTTCCTGGGCGCTAAATTGGAGCTGTTTGGAGGATTATATTATTTCTAGCAAAATGCTGTATTGAGCTCCTAAGTTCATTTGATGCATGTTTTGATAGACATTGTCAAACAGTAAAACATTTTTCTTGATAAAAATGTCACAGAGAAAACTTATTGTAACTTAACAAATCTCTTCTGATAACAGAGACATTGTGAATGTCTGTTCATTTTCACTTTATCATCATTCACTTTGCACACCAAGTCAAATCAGCCACTTTCCAAAAGGAAATTAAACCAAACCCAGACACAAAAATCAGGACTTAACAAACTAGGTATTTCAGATCTCATGTGAGTTATATATACTTACATACTAGAATCATTTTTGAGATCATAGTAGGTTTAACTTGTTTGAATAAAACACAACGCTTCCATTTAACAGAATTACTTACACTTGATGACACTTCACAAGCTATCACATAATTGATATAAACAGACTATAAAGCATCAAGTAAACACATCCTGTAAGTTACATAATTCTATTACCAGTGGAGATGGTGTGAAAGTTTTTAAAGTGTAATAAAACAGTGCACTGAAATCTACAACTAACTCATAAATCATGCAAGAAACAAAAATAAGTCAACATTCTACTCAATGTATTATATGCAAATACTATGGTATAAACAATTACACTACGGAAATAAATTATAACTTCATATTTATATCTGTACAAGAAATGAGTTTATGGATATGACATTAATAAATGTGTGTTTGAATATGATTTCCTAAAAAACATCACTGATAAAAGCCAATGTCTAAAAATAACACTCTTTTCTGAAGTACATTGATGGTTATTAGTAAAATAACAAATATCAAACAATAATAATTTTCACTTGCAATTTTATTGCATAACCAGGCAATGGTTCAAATTAACCTTTTCCAATATATTTTTCAAATATTTTTTTACCCTTCATATATGGCCAAACTAAAAAAACAAAAACCTTTTGTATATATACATTAAAAAAATGAACTTCTGTAAAAGTAGCTACCGTTTTAATTATTGCATCCAAAAGTACGCTTATTTAAGAACAATTAAAAAAAAGCTCAAAATTATCTTCAAAAGTAAGTTTTGCACTACAGTCCATTATCACCCTGGGCTTTTTGGCAAGTCCATAGAAAAATGGCTGGGGTTAAAAGAGTTAAAAAATTGACATGTCATTAACCATAAGTCATTTATTGATACACTGTGTTATCTGCAATATGTAACACAAAACTACAAGTAATACTTATGAATCACATATATTCTGAAATAAAGAAAAATATTAAGCTGGAATTTTGTTTCAAGACTTGTTTATGCAACTTATTGTTCATACTCATGTTGTTGTTATTCTAGCAATTTTCAAAATAATATGTGGAAAGACTAAATCCCTTCAGATAATGCAAAATTAAATGGTGAAATATAATTTAGCAGTTTAAACCAATGTTTCCATTAACAACATGCAATTTTGTTTGTCACCAATTAATATAATTATAGATTTTCTGTTTGATACAGTGCAACCTCGTTAAGTCGGACCCTTTATGTCGGATCTCCAAGTAACCTGGATCAGTTCAGGAAAATTTAAAATTAGCTTTGTGTCCTCTGCTCAGACTGCCAAGCGTGAGACAGATATTGGTTTATCAGAAGACTGTTCATAATACTCAATAATTACATGTATTACAACTTGTTGTGATAAAGATGCAGATAACAGGGAGAATACTGCGAAAACACTGAAAATATCGCAGTTATAAGCCATGTGAAGCAGCATCTCATTTGGGCGAGTTAATGGTTTATTTAGAACAACAAGAAGAGACAAATCCGACCGAACTTCTCATGTTGGAAAGAATGCATGACCGCACGGTACGGAAATGGTATTCAAAGCTGACGCAAATTAACAAAATTCTTTAAGAAAAGTTGAATTGTACATGCATAATACTTTATCAAAATCTGTATTTTAAGACTCTTTCAACAATAAACAAATATTATATTGTTTATACATGTTGTTCTTTATTTTTTCAACATTCTCCATTTAACCTGGATATTTGTTATTTAGGATCGGCCGCGGTCCCAGCTAGTCGAAGATTTAACGAGGTTGCACTGTACTAACTTTCATAAACAAACATTTTCAATCTAACTGAATTTTTAATTATTTTGAATTTTATAGCAATTAAAAAAAATCCCACTGCACTTCAGGGCCATTTCATTATTTTGTGTTATTTAACATGCTCATGACATGTACCCCATCAGGTACACGCCATCTTTCACAACTGCCATTGTGTACCCGATCGGGTACATACCAGACTTTTGTAAATCACGTGCGTCAGATGGGGTACACGTTGCTATATATTTTTTTTTTTTTTTATTGCTTTCCTGTCTTGACGGTTTATTAAATTTAAACCCACGCTTAAATAAATCTCAGACTATCCTGTACCCAGTTGGGTGCACGATTGCTTAATTTTTCAGTAAATTAATTTTTAGGTACCTTTTGGTGTACATGAAGAAACATAACAAAAATCTATTAAAATAATTTTTTTTGCAAAATTGCAAGGTCTACATACTTTTTATGTTATACCTAGATGTTTTTTGCAGTTTTTTTGCCATTATTACTGAAAAATTCAACAGCAAATAAAAAGGGCCGGAAATAAGCTGTCATCCTGAACGTGTTAAGCACTTAAAAAATATATATATAAATATATAGCCTATATATTTAAAAAATCAGCATGAGAGATGTTCAGTAGCTTAGTTGGAATTAATGTACAAATTTCGTCCAACTGTTGTGAGGAAAAATCAAGACTATCTTCTTCCACACAATTCTGTTTTACAATAAATTTTTATTACTAATAGTATGTCATTTTTAATCTTAGTGAGAGTGATTTATAATCCAATATATACATTAGATTTTGAAATAGATTACCTGTCACCTAACTCTTCTTTTTTCTTTTTCTCCTTATCAAGCCGTCGCTGCCAGAATCTCTCTTCGTCACTAGTATCAGTGTCAGATAACTTAATATGCAGAAGTTTGTTACTACGCCAGGACTTCTTTTTCATTGATTTTTTCTTACTCTTATCCTGAAATCATTTAAAATTAATGTATCTTATAATTAATATTTAAGGTTTGTTTTTCACAGTACACTCAATAATTACAGGATGGGAGGACACCACACTACATGTCAAAATAGTCTTCACTGAGGTTACATGCAAAATTTTAAATTAATTCTCGAGATATCCTTCAGACAAATAGATAGACATCAAATCATAAAAAATGAAGTTGACACAAAAATGATGCATCATAGAACTCATTCTTTTATAAATAAAGTTTCATGGAAATTTTAAGTCTACATGTGGAATCTTTCGGTATATATAATTCTTTTCATTGCATTGGTTTTCATATAAGTGTTTAAATAATAAACTTTTACACACAAAGTCACTATAAAATGATGTATGTGTTGGAATAGTTGGGGTACATGTGTAATGTCACATACCCTATTTGAATCTCCTATGGGTGTATTACGTTTGTTAACATTTTATTTATTCTGCTACTTTCTCATTGCCATCATGGTTCCCATACATGCACCAACACTGAATTATAGTGTTCCCCATATGAAAAAAAGCCTCATGAATAATTTTAAGTTTCTTTTCGAGATATTGTGTAGACCGTCAAGACAGAAATGAAAATTTTCCAGCCCAACGAGTGATAGGTTTTGCTAAAAATCAGCCAATTATTGTGTGGCAAGTTTTGACAAGTTCCTATTGCTCAATATGTTGACTGTGGCTGACACATCAGTGCATACTGGATTATTAAGTTGTGGCATAATATAAAACTTATATTATTTAATAAGATACAATACATGTCATAGTACAAGAAAATAAATTTTAAAAGTATTATGACTGTAATATGATATTCAAATATTTAATAGCACTAAATATATTGCATTTCAAAATTGCTACCGTAAAACACACACATAATACAATTTAAAATTTCTTAAACAAATTAAAAGTTTATATTACTTACAAAAAAGTACTGACATATTACATTACAACAGCTTGGTATTCACAATCTAGTTTTGTTCTAGTTAGTGATGAAATGTTTAAATTGCTTTTTATCCTTGTACTGGTAACAAAACCTTAACTAATCTTTAATCAACAATTATAATGTTTAAGAGATCATGGAGCAGTTTTTGAAATAGCTGAAGTTGAATCAAGTTATTGGATATCAATCACAATTTATTAAAGCCTTATATAAGTAACTTAATATTTATTGATTCCATTTAAGTAAATGGCAAAAACTCGTATTATCCTACTAAATATTAAACTTAGCTGTTAGATTGCTTATCCCAAACAATTTACTTTATTTCTAAATTGATTAGCTGTTTATTTTATTTGTTTACAACTTATTGACTTTTAACTCTACATCACAGAGCCCTTACTTTTTACAATTCAATTATTTTGAATTTGGTCTTATTTGTCTCACACACGCACGCACGCACGCACGCACGCACGCACGCACGCACGCACGCACGCACACACACACAACACACACACACACACACACACACACACACACACACACACACACACACAACTGCACGCGCATGTTGCGCATTGGGAGAAAATTGTTTATCTGTATTATTTGTAATTTATTGAATAAAGAGTTTTTGAACTTGAACACACACACACATAATTGTGTTGTCAAACCTATTACGAGGGCTGTTCGGAAAGTTGATTACATTTTGCGCTGTGGCCGCCAAGGGCGGGACTAGCGCGGCCATCTTGGTGTCAGGACGTCCCACCGCTCAGTGGCTATCCAACCGTGCTAGCGGGGAGTTCGTGTTGTAACGCGACTAGTCACAGTGCCTGTTTGAAATGTCTGCCGCAATTAAAATTCCCGCCAACTGTGAGGTGCGCGCAGTAATTAGGTTTTTGACTGCCAAAAACTGTAAGCCTATAGAAATCTATCGGCAGTTGTGTGAAGTTTACGGGAACAACATTATCACTGAAGGTGGAGTGCGACAATGGGTCATTAAGTTTAAAAATGGCCGAACAAATGTTCAAGACGAAGAGGGAAGTGGAAGACCCAGCATAGTGACTGACGAACTTGTTGAGAAAGTTGACGCAAAGGTCCGAGAAAATCGACGGTTAACCATAACGGAACTCTCGCTTAGTTTCCCTCAAATTTCACGAACTTTGTTATACGAAATCGTCACTGATAAGCTTGGCTTCCACAAGTTTTGTGCAAGATGGGTACCGAAAATCCTGACTGACGTCCACAAAAACCAGCGCATGGCTGCAGCATTAACAATTTTGGAAGCTTACGACAAAGAGGGTGAATCACTACTCGTTCGCATCGTAACTGGAGATGAAACATGGGTGAAACATGTTAACTGCGAGACCAAATTGCAGTCAATGGAGTGGGGACACACAAGTTCACCTCACAAACCAAGAAAATGTTTGCAAACAATGTCGGCAAGAAAGGTTATGGCGACGGCTTTTTGGGACAAGAAAGGTGTAATTCTTGTTGATTTCCTGGAACGAGGCACTACAATCAACTCAGAAAGGTATTGCCAAACGTTAAATAACCTCAGAAGAGCGATCGAAAACAACCGTAGGGGAAATTTGAGCTCGAAAATTCTGTTGATTCACGATAACGCTCGACCTCACACGGCAAATCGCACACGTGAAGTTCTTGAATCATTCCAGTGGGAGTTGTTTCCTCATCCACCATACAGCCCGGATCTTGCACCAAGTGACTACCACTTGTTCCCAACAATGAAGAAGTGGCTGGCAACGCAGCGCTTTGACGACGACGCAGAGCTGCAGCAAGAAGTGACAAACTGGTTGAAGACACAGGCGGCAGAATTTTATGAGGAAGGCATTGTCAAGCTCATCCATCGATATGATAAGTGCCTAAATTTGAATTGCGACTATGTTGAAAAGTAGTATTTAAGTGTGGCTTTCATGTGTATATAATAAAAATTGTTTCCTATATTATTTAATTCCAAAACGTAATCTACTTTCCGAATAGCCCTTGTAGTTTTCACAGTATTGACTAATTTTTATCATAATTTATAACTGTGAGTTAAAAGTCATGTAATACGTAATAAACAAATAAAATAAACAGCTAATCAATTGGGAAATAAAGTTATATAAGTTGATAAGTTTAAATGGTTTGATATATATATATATATATATATATATATATATATATATATATATACATATATATAAAAGTTGATTTATAAAGTTAATTTTACTTGTTAGTTACTATATTAAAACCCTGTTAAACTTTAAAACATGTTTAAAAATTTTTGTGTTCTCAAATTCAAAATTTAGTAGGTATTCTCAAACAAATATTTATCAAAATGTATGAAATTTATGTAAATTAATGTAGTTTGAAGAATAATTTATTTTCTAATATCTAAAATGTTAAATTACATGTGCTTTTGTTGGATTGTAGTTAATAGTATATTCTATTTTCTTAACTTTTATAATCTTACCAAGAAAATGTCTCCCGAACTATCATCACTTGATTCACGATCCATATCACTCTCATTAGGCTCTTTTTTAATCTTCTCTTCACCATCTACAACTTCTTCTTTTATTTCTATATTATCTTCATGATCTGTTTCTTCTGAGGACGATCCTAGACCTTTAAAAGTTGTCTTCCTTTTTGAAAGATCTTCAAGAAACTGCTCATATTCATCATCAGGTTCAGTTTTGATTCCTTCATTTTCAGATTTCTCTTCTTTAACACTATCTTCTTCTTTATTTTCAATATTGTCTTCATCCTTATTTACATTATCTTCTTCATCTTCTTGTACTTTTTTGTTTGGTCCTAAAAATATTGAGAGGTACTATACAAATTTATTAAAACAAATTCAAATAAAACAAAATATAAAAAGACCTCTCAGACATTTAAAAAATATAACACTAAATAAAAGAATATTGGCCTCCAAAAAGTATATGGTAACAAGAACATACAAAAATGTTAAAACCTGTCTCTTTAATAGAACCTTATGAAAGTAAAAACTTAAGTGACGTTAATTTTATCTTTTTGTCGTTTTGATCATAATTATTGCAGTTGCTGCTTCTATTTCTATGGTCTGGATGCTTGTGGTTAGGGAATCGTTATTGTTTTAACTTATTCCAACTTCTGTTCTTAACATTGGAAGTCTGTTAAATAGTGAAGGAAAAACAAAGGACTGTAGCAATGAGGGTATGCTGAGTCCCTAACAAAACAAAAACACTGGTTGTAAACGTCAAATTGTAGGTCGACATCAGATGCTGACCAGATACGAGTAATATAATTATGGCATTATTTGAAGGGTGTGATGTTGCTGGTGAAGCCCTGAGATTTGCCAGTGTGGTACTTTCAATATTGTCCTGAGGGTAGTGTGAGAATTGCTAATGAAGCTAGAATGAGCAACATTGTGAGATAGCATCATATATATATATACTGTATATATAAACTATATGGATTGCTCGCGGGGTGAGTGCCGCAGTCCGGTGGCTTGTTACTCTGTCCTACCACAGTACGGGCAAAAAACGTTATCCCGACACTTTAAAACTTCTCTATAATGTCGTATACATGCTAGAATATATTCTAAGTTGGTCTTCATAGGATTTATTATATCTTCTTTATATTGTTACAGTTCAAACAATTTGTAAATTATCTATATAAGCAGATTAAATTACTTTTTACTGACAATGCAAGAAGTGTGACAAAGTATTAGTTTGTATTTTGTAATAATGTATGGAAACTATTAGGTACTTTTTAAAGTGATTAACATTTTCTGAAATTTAATTGGCTTTCATACCTTAACCCCGACCTGGAAGACTAATAAAAAAATCTACTGATTGCAAAAAAATCCATTTATCTTGGGATTAAAGTTTAATACATTTTTACATTGGTTACAGGTTAAATTGTAGTTAAAAGCCAGATGATGATAGTGAAGTCAACCGTTATTATATAGATATATAGATTACAGACTACATAGGTAAGAAATAAACTAACTAAAATTTTCAATTGTATCTACCAAGAAATATGTGTTAAACGCTACATAGTTGTTGATGCAAAAAACATTGCTAAACAGAACTTTTTTTAACTTTTGGCGAATGTAATCAATTACAAATTAAGTTTTTCTTTTGCCAAACTAAAACATGATTTTATAAAACATATTTATGTTATTTCTACTTTGTATTGCTGTTAGATGATGTAAACATCTAAAAATACAACACTTTCCCATTTGGATCGCGATGTTGCATTGTGATGAGTAACAGAGTGTTTATGTATAATTGTATAATTATAAATTGTAATAATTATGCATTTTTATTCATTTAAAGTGTTTCTAAGTTATATTAGTTATTAAAATTAATACTAAAAATTATGAATGTGACATAAGAAAACTTTTAGAAGATATTTGTGCCAGTGATAATATGTCCAAGTGTTCATAAAGATAGTGTTGTAGAGTTTGTTTGAAAATTGCCTGAATAAGGTTATGTTTACGTTTTGAGTTTCGTTTTAGTGAGTAATGGTTTATGACACATGATTTTTCATTCTTTTTAAATGGTTTCTATCATTAAAGTATTACAAATTTTTATGGTAAAAAATGAGCTTTAACTGAATTTGTTCCAAAACCGTTTTTTTAACAACACAAACCTCTAGGTTTTTATTTTGTTTCCGTAGAAAAGTCACTATCTATAGTTAATTTTAATTTTTAAAAATCTGATTGTTACTTATTTTCTGATGCATAATTCACTTATCTTTCAAAAGAATTAAAAAGGGGTTTGGTATAAGAAGAAACAAATTTTAAATGAATTTATTTCTACATTTTAGTAAAAATAACCTTTGGCAATTTAACTATTTTTTACAAGTGTGTTTGTTGTTGAATATTAGATGATTACACATGATTTAAGATTGTTTTTAAATGCTTTTTATCAAGATGCTTTTTATAATGTTTTCTTAGAATGTGTGATATTCCTGCCTGGAACATGTTCTGCATTATACTTTGTAACGCTAGAACTGGCAAAGTCATAATGTGCAATCATTATTGACTGTCATTAGGCTTCTAGTGATATTCTACCACTAATGGAGGAGGAAAGTGGAATGAAAAAGAACTTATGCTGCTGAAGATTACTAGGAGCAGACATTTCCAACTGAAAGGTGTGTCAAACCAAAAATATTAGTCAAGAATCAGTATCATTGTGATTGTCAGCTGGCAGCTGAGCTTTTTATAAACACATATTTTTTGTTTATTATTTCATATTTCAAGGTAAAAAAAAATAAATAAAACTTTTGCAATAATAACAAATTTTTAACACTCTGAATTTATGAGTATTTATTTATACGTATTCGAGCAAAATTTTGTTCAGTACATTTAGAATTAATAATTTGCTAGTTTAATCATTTTATTTTAAAAAAAACCTATAACAATTTTTATAAAATCTTAACTTTGTTGTGTTTTAGTCTACCATTTTGAAACATTAAATATTTTGGAAAAATTATTTCATCTGTACTGTTCTTTAATATAATTTTCTACATCATTTGCTAAATCATATCTAGAAGTATTTTTACAATTTAATAGTGATCTTATTGAACAATTCTTTGTTTTATATTATTTGGAAAATGTAATTAAATGTTAACAGTAGATATTGACTTCACATCTTTTTGTCACTACTACAATTCAACTCCTAAAACAGCACTTTTAAAAATTCATTTATTTTAGATACTAAAACATAAAAAATGTCAACATTTATCTGACTCGACACACGCCAGATTTAGTTAATTGTAATGATGATGATGATTGGTATTCTGTCCATTTGTTACAGGGTGGAAGAAGTATTAGATTTTGTTTAAATAAAAATCTTGGTATTTTTTTCTTTTTGTCTTACTTTTACTATAGTCAAATATGTTACTCAAACACTATGAAGTTGACAGGAAATGTTCAATACCATCATGTTACTTAAATTGTTTGAACAAAACAAAGATGATAGCAATAATTATTCTATATTTAGTCCATACCTTTCTTCTTCTTTTTCATGCCATCTTCTAAGACTATGTCATCTCCTCCCACTGAACCTAAATAACCATTACATACAATTTTAAACTGTGGAAAAGAAGCTTAACTACTTAACACCTCTGCCTGTTTTTATTAACCATAACAGTTAAATACTATGGTTCATTCAATATTTAATAGAATAAAAATTAACATGGCTGTCGGTTTGAAAACACTCTACACACTTAAATTTCACTATTTATATTTTCAACCCAGCCTATAAAATTGTGTGATTTAATCTATTCTACACATGAATGGAGTACATGTTACATTCGTGCGAATTATTCTTAACTCTCTCCCGCTCAAACGGCGAATATCAACAAGATTTGCTTAGTCCGCCTCCCGGATTATTGGCAAAAATCAGCCAGTAATATGCAGTTAGAGTTGATATATTTTCTCTGCATTGTGATACTACCTAGCTGATTTATGTGTAATTATCTCGTTCTCTGATAAACATAGCATTACTTGTAAATTATTGTATGTTTTATAGGTTTTGTTTAAACTAGTTGCAAAAAACCCCGCCAGAAAAACTGTCTGTAACAGCACTGACAGGGGAACCCAGCCAACTGACAAATTTAACAGAGGGAATCAGCCAAATCCCACCAGAAAAACTGTCTATAACAGCATTAAGCGACGATGAAGATTTTAATATCATAGAGGTGGAAGTTGATATTCACTTCCCGGATCCCTCATCTGTATTGGACAAACTAATTTCTCAGCTCAGAACTTCATCTTCTGCTAGATGTTGCCGTGAAAAACCTTCTGTAACTGCAACAAAACTGGATCCATCTGAATCCATTGAAGAATTTTTTAATAAAAACATTGACTGCTACAGGGAAAACCAACGACAATTAACCAAATCCTCTGACAACAGTAATAAAAGCACTCATTTTTTAGACAAGGGACAAAAACAAAAAGACAAAGAGAAAATAAACTACAAAACCAGGACTGTTGTAAACAAAAAATATATCAAGCCAAAAACAGTAAAAGATTAGTAGTGGCACACCAAAATGTAGATGGACTACAGAATAAAATTGAGAGAGTAACACACTTTCTTCACTACACTAAGCCCGACATAGTAATACTATCAGAACATGGCCTAATGTTTGAAAAGTTAGAACATACCAGACTTACAGGGTATAGCTTAATTGGAGGGTTCAGCAGACAGAATCACAAAAAAGGATGTGTTGCTGTATTTGCAAAATCCAATGTGCAAAATGACATAACACTTGTCTCAACATCGAACCCAGCCTCAGAATGTATATGTGAAACAACCCTTCTTAAAATAAAACTGAAAAAAAACAGCAACTGTATATTCTAGGGGTATACAGACCACCTAGCAGTAATCTTGACCAAGCCATTGAAGTACTCATGGCTCAACTAGACAACGCTCTTACAACAAATAACCCTATGATTGTAATGGGTGATATAAATGTAGATGCCATGACAGTGAATGAAAACACACTGAAACTGGAAGAAGCACTCCTAGGATATGACTTGAGAAGACTTAAATTGCTCCCCACAAGAATAACGCATAGTAGCCAAATCTCCATTGACTTTATATGTACAAACATGAGTGAAGCTGACATATCTACCCAAGTCCTCGACACAGGACTATCCGACCACTGTGCCCAGTTATGTAACATCAATACAGACAAAAGACTCATCCCAGCACAGACACTGACAAGAAAAATAAACAAACATACAATGGAGGACTTAAGACTTTTACTGGAAGTAAAGGACTGGAGTAAGGTATTACAAACAAGCAATGTTGATGATGCATTTGAAATGTTCCACAAAACACTTCAACAAGCATTAGACATATCCTGTCCTCTCTCTACTATGAAACTAAAAAATAACAACCTCAAAAAAATATGGGATGCAGAAAGCAATGAGCTCAAGGACAATTACCTAGAAGCCATAAACCGAGCAATTCTCACAGGGAAACCAGAGGATAAGATGGGAGCAGCACAAAAGAAGAAAGCCTATGATCTGAAATTAAAAACAATTAGGAAAGAAGAGATCGCAAACAGATTTGAGGAAGCAGACAACAAGACCAAAGTTTTATGGAATATAATTAACCAGGAAAGAAAGTCTCGTACCTCAAACGTGCAGCTAGACACTCTCATCGTCAACAGGGAAACTATCTCTTCACCAACAGAAATAGCAAATCATCTCAATGAATTTTTTGCAACCACAGCTGAAAGAACACTCATGGACAGTACGCAGAATAACAAGCACACGAAAACAATAACCCAAGACACCTCAAAATCCAATTTGTACTTATATAAAACAAACTGTGATGAAATTGGCAAAATTATCAATGGACTAAAACAAAAGTCCTCAGCAGGAGAAGATGATTTTTCATCAAAATTGGTTAAATATTGCAAAAATGAAATTCTCATCCCACTAACAAATTTAATTAACAAATCTCTTTCCCAAGGAATATTTCCAAATTGTTTAAAAACTTCAAAAATATATCCTAAATATAAAGACGGTCAAACGAATGAACCATGCAACTACCACCCCATTTCACTAATATCAACCTTCTCAAAGATTCTAGAACGTGTCATCTTGAAAAGACTTCTAGGCCACCTGAATCAAAATGAACTTCTTACTCCAAGACAGCATGGCTTCAAGAAGAATAAATCAACAACCACAGCAATAACTCAGCTAGTTGAATCTATCATCGACAAACTAGAAGAAGGTTGTATAGCCACAAGTACCTTCCTAGACTTCAGTAAGGCCTTTGACTGCCTAGAGCATGGCTTAGTAATTAAAAAACTCAGATCATTAAATAAATAAATAAATATATGTTTATTGCCATCTTACAAAAATGCATCAGCAAAGTCAAATATACACCTAAGTGGTATAGTCTGGAGGCAATATTATTAATTATAAATATTATTAAACATATAAACACTTTTACCAAAAGTTGCCAAGAATTTCTCTCTTCCACCTATCTTCATACATAATAAATAATACAATTTCATAAATGACACAACGGAATAAACTAAGGTACTAAACAACATCCTGATCAATCCCTATTACAAACTATTTAAAATGGACTGTAAAATTGTAAATAAAACTATAACCTATAATATTAGCACCTATCTAGAAAGTTAAAAACATTAAATATTATACAATTAAAACATTAAAATATTAGGAATTGAAGACAAAGAGGCAGACTGGTTCAAAAGCTACTTGAGCAACAGGAAACAACTCGTAGAGCTTACATCATCAAGCAACGGAATAATTCACAAAATAAAGTCGGAACTGTTACCAGTAACAAGAGGCGTACCTCAGGGATCTGTGCTTGCTCCAGTGCTTTACACTCTTTTGACAAATGACTTCCCACAATATCTGGAGAAATACTGCAAGGTTGTGATGTATGCTGATGACACTGCCCTTATTATTACTGAGAAAGACAAAGAACAACTTGATATCAATTCGTATATAGCTTTTGATATGGCAAAGCAATACTGCCATATCAATGATCTGGTACTAAATGAGAAGAAAACACAGCAGCTAATTTTCACTGCCTCCCGAAACCATCACAGGGGTCTCCCAGAGCTAGAGGTAACAACATCAACAAAATACCTAGGTCTGACTCTAGACAACAAACTATCCTGGGAGCCTCATGTGGATAAACTCTGCAAAAAACTTAGCTCCTGCCTTTATGTAGTACGACGAATTAAACAAATTAGCAATATAGATATGGGTAAATCAGCCTACCATTCTCTCTTTGAGTCCCATCTTAGATATGGAATAATTGTATGGGGAAGTACAACAGCAACAAATTTACAAAGAGTATTAGTAATACAAAAGAGAACCATCAGAGTTCTTACTGGACTGAGACCACGAGACAGTTGCAGGGAAGCCTTCAGAGAACTGAGGATTTTAACAGTAGTAGCTCTTTATATAATTGATACTATTTTGCACTCTGTAACAACTGGACAGACTAGAACTGGAGACCATCACTGCTACAACACAAGAAATAGACACCACTTTGCTCTTGAAACACACCACCTAAGTTTATATGAGAGGAAACCATCATACAAAGGAGCAATCTATTTCAACATTCTACCAGACTCACTGAAGAAAACCCCAGTCAAACACCTGAAGAACTCACTCAAAAGTTGGTTTCTCCAGCAACCCTTCTACACTATTCAAGAGTTCATAAACTGGAAATCAATTGCATCATGAACTGATATTTTAAATTTTATGTTCTGTATGTCCTTTATTGTATTGACAAAAATTCTAAACTCAACGTTTATGAATAAAGAATATTGTCTATATAGTTAGAAATGAGTTTGTATGGGACCAAAAAGACTTATTTTATAAATAAAACTTACTTATTTAACAAGAAACAATTTGAAAGATCTATTTTAAATACGTACCTATTTGAATATTAAAATATAATACTCTATTTAAGTAATTTTTTTATTATTTAGCGATCTATACACATGGTAATTTATTTGTCAAAATAAAATAAATTTTTGTATTAAAACAAATGTGCATATGTTTGTATCAAAGCCTGTTTTATAAATTTTGAAACAACGTATAAAACATAATTTTAGGTAGAGCGATGATAAAATATACACAAAGAATGTACATTCTACAATTCGCACATGGACAGTCCCAGAAGTAGTGGTCACTGCTATGAGCAGTACAGTCTTCCACAATTCGTACAGGAGAAGGTTAAAACTGAAAGGCAGCTTATCTTTACAAATATTACATGCTACTCTATATCTCTGAAATAAGCATAACTTTATAAGAAATATATTTTTATTTCTTATTCAGCAAATTCAACAATTACATGTGGTTCTGCTCCCTGTTATAAACCAAATACAACAAAATATTCAGAAAGTTAATATTAAATCAGAAAATTCATTTAGGAACTCTTATTGCAATGAAATTTACAACCTCATTTAATGAAATGTATAGAATGAAGACCTAGTGCTAAATTTCTAGATTCTTGTACACCCATCCATAGTAAATTCCAGTTTATATGAAAGAACCAGATTTAATATTGACATAATTAGAATGGGTCTATGAAGTAAGTTTTGTATTACATTTTATTTGTGTCCAACCAAGATCCATAATTCCATAATATGTGTTTGTATAATGTTTTTGTTAAAAGCGGCAAATTTAAGAAGGTGTAAAAAATCTATTCTTACTCTACCTATTATATTGAACTCTATTTCTACATAAAAATTATTGAGAAATTTTAATATTTTTTTCATTTTGTACAATTAGTTTATTGGTAGCACATTACCTAAAAGTTAATATTGATTGATGTTACTTGAATTGTTTCAAAAGATTAAAATATAACAATTCATACTTACTTATTTGATAATTATCATAATAATCAATAAAAGAGATTTATTGTTACCTTCATCGCTGTCAGGGGCAAGCAGTATCTTAAGATTCATTTCTTCCTGTTCTCTCTGTTGCTTGTGCATCCTTGCCAACATCTTCTGGCTAAAGTCCTCAAATGTCATGGACTCACTACTGGACCCGTACTGGTCTTCAATCACATCCAAATCCTTTTTACTGATGTCCACTTCTTCTGTAAATTGACAATCTATCTCAATCTCAAAGTATAGTTTTAATATAAAATTGACAACTAAATGTAACCCCTTAGTCACCAATTGATTGATACAAATTTTAATGAATTTGATTTTAGATGTGTGGATTATTTGTATTAATTGTATCTAGTAAACAAGGTTCTCATGTTGTCTTACTGTTAAATGTTTACTACATTACATAACTTAGTAGTATAAACATCATTCAATACAGAATGTAAAAGAAAATCTCACTACATTTTTGAGAAAGTAAATTAAATTGCACTCTAAGGAATTTTTATGACCTAATTTCATTTGCCTTTGATAAAATATAACAATGGCAAAATTCTCCAATTCTTCGACTCTTTCTATCAGAGAATTGTTAATACATTTCCTATTAACATAGTTGATAATATCCCCTATTAATATTAAAAACAAGATTAAATTCATGAGAAACAAATTATCACATCAGTTAGGAAGACAGAAAATTACATTTGGCCACTTTCATTTTTCATTCTCTGCTACAGATAAAACATCTACCCACACCCACTCCCGAGAATGACTACCATGGTTTTCTGGACATGCAGTTACATTTTCTTTGTTTCAATATTTGTTATAAGTTTATAAAAAGTCTTTCTGCATTTTATAACTATTTATTGATTTTTTAATTGGTTGCTTTTACTGGTATCTTTTTTAGTGTATTGTCTCCCAAACACTGTGTTTGTATCTATGTATAATTTGCCAATATTTATATAACTTAAAAATATTTTAATTACATCAGTAATGTGTTTTGTTATAAAACATACATTTGGTAAAACCTGATGTACTGTTCTGTTTTAATAAATTTAAATATTTGAAATTAATTTTTTCTCAAAAAATGCATTGTTTAATTCAAAATTGTAGTGAAAAATGATAAAATGTTGACTTATATTTTTTAATTCGTTATCTCATTTTATAGGTGTACATGACTTTTTTACACATGTGGCTCTGAGAGTAGAGTGCCCCTAAATATTTGAAATTTCAGCAAAGTTTGCCTATATTTTAATCTGAGCCTTATAGTGATATAATAAAACCCATACATTAATTTAGTTTCACATAAACTTTAGTAAGTTTTACGTTAAATAAATATTATAAATATAGACTTTTAACTATTAAAACACTGTTACACAATAGCTAATGTACGATTTAGGTAATTAATTCAAACCTTCAGAACTGCAATTACTATCCAAGAACCTGAACAGTTCATTTCTTTCTTCTTCTCTTCTTTTTTTGCTTTCATTATTATATTTCTTTGCCTTTCTAATATTTACAACTTGATCACTACCACTGTCATTTTCACTTTCAGACTCTTCTCCTGAGCTTGCCACAGATGTCAACCTTCTTGACAATGTTTTCTTTTTCAGTTTTGTCATATCTGTTAACCTAGAGACAATAAAAATACAGATATTATAAAAGTAATAATACAGAAATGGAATTTTGTAAATAAAAAACACACAATAGAAAAACAATTTTATTTTCATGTTTATCAATAAAAAATTAGTGTCACACATAATGCCAGGTAATGTTACAGTTTTAAGCTAATGTTATACAGAGTACTATGGCAGATTTTAGCAAATGTGAAATGGAGTGCAGATCTTTTGCAGAAGCCATGCTTTTAGTATAAAAAGCATTTTTTATTACTTCCACAAAATTTAATTTCATAAGGCTTTTGAAATTAAATTTTGTGGAAGTAACACAAATATATTTGTTATACTAAAACCACTTTCATCAAGTATACAACGCAGAACAAGAAGTAATGTTCGTTGAGTAACATAAGTAATGGAAAACTTTAGTGGAATAATTTAAGGCAATGATTGAAGAAAAGTATACCTGCTAACACAAAAACGTTTTCTAACTCAGAGAGTCTTCGTCTTTCAATTCCAGCAAAAATACTAATACATACAAAAATTTAAAAATCTAGAATTTTCATAAAGTTCAGAGAATAAATGGTGTTCGTGAAATCCAAACAGTAAGAAGCAACAACGCCTACTCGGTTATGGGATAATTTAAGTGTCAATGCAGGAAAGAAATTATACAATCTACTAGCTTTCGGTGTTACATCTTTTCAATTTGATTTTGTGACCTAATATAATTTAGGAAACAAATATTTCTGTAGTCCAGAAATCAACATTTCTGCACACAAATACATAAGAGAACATTGGTAAAGCATCTGTAGGATTTCATTGGAGTTATTGTTCTGTTTTGAGATTGTTGAGAGGTGAGTTCGCACTAAACATGCCATTCATTTCTCCAGTCCTATAACACTTTTCTTTAATGGTGCTTCCTCCGTTGTGTACCGTTATACTCTTAAAAATGTTAATCTCCTCATTCTCTAGTTATAAATTATGCATATTTTAGACTGAATCAGTGAACAAAATCCAAACCTTGAATAAAGATTTTAAATTTGTCTTTTTTATAATTTAAAATAGATTTCAATGAATTAAAATGCAAAAATTACTTATGCAACTTGTATTATACTAAATACTGTGACCATAAAATGGGCTTAATTATTTCACTTCTAGTTCATAAACAAAAAAATCCATTTTTAATATTTAACACTATTTTCTTTCTGGGGGTACTTCTTAAAATTACATGGTAATTCTTATCCCTTCAGACTCTCCCATCTTAGAACAGTCTATCCTTATTAAACTGTTTAAATTCCTCTGCATAAACTTTAGCTCTCTAAGAAAATGTACTCTTTTGTATAAATACAGGTATTCTAAATGAAAAATTGATCCATTACCAATACAGAATTTTTTAAATATATTCAACAATAAACTATAAATCAAACTATGCACTAAAACAAGTGACGGCAACTTATACAGATCAAAACCCTCAATTGAAAACACCTAGTAAAATATATTTTATTACTTCAAATTTTCTTGCAAACATATTAAAATACAACAATTATATAACATAATATCACTTACATCTCTATTTCAGCTTCACTGTCAAGTTCTTCTTCTCTTTTTTTTGTTTCAGTTTTATTAGGATTTTCACTGACTTCAACTTTATTAATGTTGTCACCAGATTCTTTTTTGGTATTTTTAGAACCAGAAATTTGTTTTGTAACTAATATTCTTGGCTGAAAAATAAAGTAGAATGTATTAACTAATTCACTAAGAACCTATGGTAAGTACAGGAGTTCAAAATGCTGTAATTCAACAAAACGCCATGATAATTAGTATTTTTGGTGCCATTTTTCAACCAACCAACATAAAAACCAAACTTTAAAAAAAAGCTTTTAGTTTTTAAGAGATATGGATAGGTGTAATGAAACTCATATCTTGCTGTTTGAATTAAATGTTTCAATTTGAATTGCTTGTGTTTAGGTTTTATGAATCTGAAATATCCTAGATTTGAACAAATTTACGAATAATTTTTTAACAATTTACCTTATTTCCCCAACAATTTGAACGACCGTGCAGGAATGTACAGACGTGCCTATGAAATACAAATTTATTTTAGGTTTCGGCTACGACATAAGCAGGGGGCAGAACCTTGCATCGATCAGTCCTAGTGTGATTTAGAAACACTGGTAAAAACTATTGGCTGTGGCAGCAAAATTGCGGGTCTCTTTCAGAAGGCTAACAAAAGTTTCAGCGTTCTACTACCAATCAAGGTCCTCTTCCCCACCTCATCCAGCAGTCGTCTCTTGATAAAACATAAACAAAGAACATTGTTTAATTTAGATAATGCTTTGCTGTTCTGTGCTTTAAGGCGATACAGAAGAGTGGCAATACCGTTTTGAGTTTATTTTGAGTTCCACAGTTACCTACTGCTACTGCATTCAAAGATACCAGAATTTTTATATTTGAAAGATTATTCAACGAACAAGAGTAGAGTGGAATATTAATGTGGTTCTTGACACAGGCTTACACTTTACTTTTCAGTTTTAAAGTCACACATTTTAACATTAAAATAATGTTAATAACATCAGAAATGAAACGAAATACACTAGTATTCAAGCTGAATTGAGACACGTGAAATTGGCTACAGACGCCAAAAGTGCCGTGTCCTGCACCACTACACACGCTCATGGCAGGTTTGGCACTAGACATTGAAATCGGCCTTTCTGTTTGAAAGCACCAATGCTCAGCCATTGTTTACAACTCCACAAAGCCCAGACACAAGCAGTCTGGGTTTTGTGAACGATAGAGCGCGGAAAGCTGAGTTCTAGGGGGATGAACTGACCTCAGTTTGGGTGAACCCAAATGAACTGGAAAAGTACCTCCCCAGGGATGACACTCAGTTGCCAATCAAGACCAATGGGGAATCCGAATCCAACGATTGGTTGGGCTTGGATAAACGCTAGTTAAGCATTCGGCAAGAGGTGGCCCTGCTTTTGACTGAACCCCAGGATCTACACTAGTGCTCCGATCGTGCACTCAGCACCGGACAGTAGTAGTAGTGCCAGGTTGGCTATGACCAGTCTCGACTGGCCTGTCCAGAATCGTACCACATACTGCTTTTGCATGATTGAGGGTCTCCCAATTCCACAGTGTGAGGCGACCTTTGCCTAAGGGATGCATGGCAGTGCATCACAAACTGAGCCCTTGGGGGTTGGGCACCCTCTCAAGCATAAATAGCCTTATCTAGTCATGCGGGGCTCTGAGTGAGTGAACCTTTTATTTCTTCGGTACTCGTGGGACCTATTATTGATCTTGAAATCAAGAACCCAACAGAAAGGCAACAATAGGCAGTTGCATCTGGCAGTTTAGCTTTGGATGTCTCTGCCTGTTCATCATGCTCAACTAACATGGACTAAGATTCAGCAGTTGGTGGTGTTGATGTAGAGGTCAAGCGGACCAGCTGAGGACGCAAGGTAATGCTACTGATCATAGGAATCTAGTTCTTGAGATAAATCTGCGGCACATTAAAGCTGCTTCAGCTGTGTTCTAATACAGGAACCTTGGATTTATAAGAGTAAAATATCAAGGCTTTCCATGGCAGGGGTCAAATTGTTAGCACTCATGTTAATAATGCCAGATCTTATATTGTTGTAAACAACTATGTGAACAGCATTCCTGTTCTAGAATTGTTTTCCAGGGATATCTCCACAGTCTGGCTGATTGGGGCTGGTGCTGGATGAACCCTGTTGATTACATCAACATATCCCCTGTATGATGATGGGGATTCCACATCCTCGACAGAGACGGAATCTTCAGGGCTCTATTTTCAGGAGAGCAAAATTTGGGAGACCTACCACAAGGCTCTTGCACTGTACAACTGCAAGGTCCGTACGGTTAATAGATTAGCCTGGAAGAAACTCTGCACTGACATTGACAGTGTGTGGGGTTGTGCAAGGCTTCAGCAAAAAATCCCATCTCGCCGCTTAGTGGTCTCAGGGACGATCAAGGTATACATATTATTGAACAAGAGGAGTTTTAAGCCATGGTAGAACACACTTCCGGATTTATGTAAATTAAATTCACAGCTTAATCACAGTTTTAGTCATGTGAGGACCCTGTGATGCTAAAACAAAACTGTATAAACTTACAACTTTGACATTTTGGACCACCTGTATACAAGAAATAAAATAAATTTAAACCTTTCAAAAATGATCAGTGAATAGTGAGACCTTTAAAATAAGGTACATTTATATTTTAAAATCTTTAAAAAATTATCCCCCAAAGTGCTATTTTGGGTGTTAAAAACTATTTTCCCAACTTCTTTGGGGTCAAAATATGGGGTTTTTCGAACAAAGAAGGTAAGTTTCTCGATTCGGCCGCTATGCATCACGGATGGTTGGTCTGGCTCAACTGTATATGTTATGCCAAAGTAATTAACGTAGCTAATTGTTAATTACACACATACATGGGTTTTTATTCGGGCAGATAATATGCTATTAGTTTTGATTATGGTTGGGTGTCTGCATAGTTGTACGGTACCGCTTATTTGGTTTGAGCTTGAATTTAGGTACTTTCTCGAGGAATGTTTTTCACCAGAAGTGTGGGGTGGCGCCTTTGCCACCATTGAAGCCCCCAATTCTGGCCAGGTGCATTTCTTATCAGTACTTTTCCATGCTCAGATCACTTTACATACTTTGGTATGGAAAATACCAACCATAAATGCTACCCCCGCACTTCTGGCGAAAATAAGAAAAAGACTGTTCTTCAATTTAAGCTTGGATCACGTAATTCTATCCTTCATGTGAAGTCAAAGTCATTATTTTCCTAGGAATATTATTCATTTAGCTAAATCACTTAGGTATTATGTAAAATGACTGGTTAAAGTCATTCATTTATCATTTTGACTACTGAATTTGGTCATTATGCACAATAACCAGACATTATACAAAATGACTGATGAATCAAAATGGCTATAACAAATACATATGACAGAAGTAATTAATCCTCTTTTATTCACAGCTAAAGTTTCACATTAAAGAAAGCTCCATGGAATATTTTTACCAAATGCACATATCTCTCCATTTCTTCTAATTTCAATCTGCATATAAAAAAAACATAGTAAAAAGCAAGGTTGTACAGTTTTATTGTTCTAGGTCACCCATATTAAATTTGTATTATCAGGCTGGCTTAGATTGTCAGTTATTTATCTAATATAATAAGTAACATGTGTTGAATATATCTTTAACCCTCTGAGTAGCGGTACTTTCTTCTCCAAGTGGCAGGACATTTTTACTGATTTTGTATGTTCGCAAAAGAAAATTTATATAAAATGCAGTAAATTATATAAGTATGACATATTATATATCAAATTAAACTACATAACACTCAGAATACAATGGTAATAATTTGAAACACTTACCACTTTGAAAAACTAATGGGTTGAATTCCAAAACAAAAAATTAAAATTTTTTGTTTTTATGTTAGGCTGAGTAAATGTAACTGAATTTAATTTTTTAACACAATTCCAAAATAGCCATTTTGTTTAAAATTTAATTCAGAACAAAAATGTATAAATCTCTGTTGATATCATTTCAGAACCATTGACACAAATAATCAACAAATGTTTAAATGAAGGGATTTTTCCTGATAGATTAAAGTATTCTCAAGTTACTCCAGTTTTTAAAAAGGGCTCGAAGTTAGATTTAAATAATTATCGACCTATTTCAGTTCTAAGCAATTTCTCAAAGATATTTGAAAAGATTATTCACTCTAGATTAGTTGATTACTTTGAAAAAAACAAACTCTTTTACGATAAACAATTTGGGTTCAGAAAAAACATGAATACTCAATCAGCTTTGACAGAATTTACAAACAGCATATTACATGGTCTGGACGGGTCACGGAATACAGCCGGTATTTTCTGTGATCTGTCTAAGGCGTTTGATTGTGTAGATCATTTGGTCTTACTGTTAAAGCTACATGACTATGGCATTGGTGGAAATTGTTTGTCCCTTCTAAAGTCTTACCTAACAAAAAGGAAACAAAGAACAGTTATTCAAGAGAACTACAATAAAGTGTATTCAAATTGGAAAAGTAATAGTGTGGGAGTGCCACAAGGTTCTATCTTGGGTCCTCTTTTCTTTTTAATTTTTATAAACGATCTTCCTAGATCTATTACCAAAGATTTAATATTATTTGCTGATGACACAACAGCTATTATCAAAAGCTCTACTAGTGAAGAACTAATAATCACTCTTTCAGAAGTGATGGATGATTTGGATTCTTGGTTTCATTCCAATGGTTTAAAACTTAATATAGATAAAACCCAAGTAATAAAATTTGGTATTAGAAATAATAAAAATGGCAATTTTAACTTCCCAAATTTAGTTGACTCACATAAATTCTTGGGAATTAAAATTGATAGTAATTTTAAATGGAAAGCTCATCTAAATGACCTTCTGTCAAAACTAAGATCCATTTCTTTTATATTTTTACACTTAAGAGAAAATGTTTCATTTGACGTTCTAAAATCTGTCTACCATGGTTATGTGGAATCAATTCTTAGTTATGGGATTGTGTTATGGGGTCTAGCTCCTGGCATTAAAGCAGTTTTCAGATTACAAAAAAGAATTATCCGAATAATGACAAATTCTCATTTTCGAGCACCTTGCAAATCATTGTTTAGAAATAAAAAAATATTAACTTTAACCAGTTTGTACATATATGAGTTGTTGGTTTATATCCATTTAAGCAAAGACCAACTAATAGAAGATCTAAGATTTCAACATAATTATAACACTCGAAATAACGCTAATTTTAGAATACCCCTCCATCGCTCAACATTCTATGAAAAAAGCCCTTTGTATTCGGGGTTGATATTGTAGAATAACCTACCCTTAACGTTTAAGTCAATGACCATAGGAAAATTTAAAAATGAATTAAAGACTGTTCTTATTGACAAAGCTATATATGAAATAGATGAACTACAGCTAAACCTCCTTAGTTAATTCTAAATAAAAATCAAGTGTTTGTTATTTTTCTGACTAAATTTTATTGTAATATAATAAAATTACTATAAGGCTTTAGTATGTATTGTATATTATGACAATGTACCAGTTCACTATTGTAAAAAACATGTAAAGAACGTTTTGTACAAATAAATATCTATGTCTAAATATCTATGTCTATGTATCATTCCTTAAGAAAAAAAACACTAATTGCTGATCAAAACTTTCATGTAGACATGTTTTTTACTGCATTTTAGTCAGTATCAGAGCTAACCTCATTCCTTCTCTTTCTTCCTGGTTTAAGAGGCCTCCAGTAATGGAAAGTAAGGGAAACACTCCCAATGAACCCCACAATAACAAGCTGGACACCAGAAGTGAATTTTGCCCATTTTTTGGTGTGTACACACGCTGCACAAAGACTTTTACTACGGCCTGGTAAAAGAGCAATCCGGTGAGGAACATCTCCATTTGCTCCAGGAGGTAGTACAGTAGGTTGATGAACTGGTTGTAAGGGTTCCACTAGTGCCAGTATATTATCTAAATACTATATCAAATTAAAGTGTGGTACCTGTTCTTTCTAACCATACCTAATATACAAGGTGTTTGAAAAGTTTGGGTACGGCTTAATATTTTACAAACCATAGCAGATAACATCTATAAACTTTGCACAGTGTCATATGGCTATGTAAACTATTTTTTCTTGCTATTACCATGACATGCCAACCGTGGGGGGACGGCCCACAGAGAAAACATGAAAATCTTAAATTAAAGCATGGGTCGAGTGATGCCTCATTTGAAAGAGCTCACTTAGTAGAGTTGAATGCCGCAAACCGCATCTCAAAAGGTTTATCCAATCAGAAATGGCGGGTTGTTTTAGGTACACATTGTGAAGTACTACAATTGCTCTTTGTTGGTGAAATAGTTAACTTACCACTTAATTTTTGAATTAATTTTTGAAGTGAAAACTTCTTTAGGCGCGTTGAGCGTTTTGGTAGAGGGTAAAATCCTCGGTTCGCGTCACCGACACGCTAAAGTGATTTCCATGGAAACGTTAATAATCTTTGGAAAATTTGTTTATTCTATTTTAGTCACTTTGTGCTATTTATGATATATTAAACGCCTAATACTAAATCTACGCAATGTAATATGCTAATGATAATAGTATATCTATAGCTATGGAGAGCCAGACTAGCGCACGCGCAGTAGCCTGTGTACACGTATACACTAATACATCGACTATTTCTGACTGTATTATGTGCGCGTTGGACGCTTTTTGGATAAGTATAATTTTGTGAGTCACGTCAACAATACGTTATAGTAGCAGTACATCTGTAATTGTAAATGTGACGCGTTGTACATTAAGTATTAGAGTGTAGAATACATAAGTAAAGTTAAATTGACCACGTGGGAAGTTCAACTTGTGTGTACTGGATTTTGTTTATTTAAGTGAATTTTTAATTTGACTATTATTGTAATTATTTAATTGAAGGATTACTGTTTATTTATTGAATTTAAATTCATTGACTTCAATATAAAAGTGAGTATGAAACATATTAATATTTTTATACAAATAAATGAATAATGAAAACAACGAATATATTTTTAAACATTGATATTAAGCGGAGACTTTAATATTAACTTCGCAGATGACAAAAATTTATCATTAATTGAATTTTTGAATGAAACATTAGGTTTGACTATGTCTAATGATCGAAAAGTCAGTACAACAAAGTATAAAACGACTATCGATGCTGTTTTTATACGATATTTAGATAAATTTCAATCAAACATTTTTATTTCTTATTTCAGTTACCATAAACCTATTGTATCTTTTTTAGAATACAATGAAATGATTGAACGAACAGATAATCTAAGTATTGTCGAAATTAATGATGACAATGATGTAAATAATGAAAATAATGTTCAAACTTGAATTCATTGAAATTCGTGTAAATATAAATACTATGTATAATTAAGATAATTGTATATTAATTATTTTTTCAACCACTTTGTATTTATATTTTGTTCATGATTTGTTTAACCCATCATATGTAACTAATAAATAAAACATAAAAAATTTCATATAATTTTTTTCAACCACTTTGTATTTATATTTTGTTCATGATTTGTTTAACCCATTATATGTAACTAATAAATAAAACATAAAAAATTTCATATAATTTTTGCATATAGTTTTAATTACTCTCAACTTAATAGTTCCGTTTTCACTTCTATCGGCAGTCCCACGACTGCTATTTTTTTTTTTAATTTTTTATAAATACTAATCAGTGAAACCATTGGTTAGTAGAGTGAAACGCCGCCTACCGCATCAGAATACGACGATCCAGTCAGAAATGGCAGCGCATAATGTACTTCACAATGTGTTTACCAGCATAAACCACGTACACTTCAAGAACTAAAGGAAGCAATTCGTGTGGAAGTCGAACAAATTGGCAGGGCAATGTTAGAAAGAGTAGAAGCCAACTTCCGAGAGCGGCTTGTAAAGTGCATCGCTGAAAACGGCCGTCACCTGTCAGATGTTGTTTTCAAACATTAATTTTCTAAAATGGTAAGATCATGTGAATATTATTCTGTAAATAAATGTTTTTTTTTATGCACAGGTAACGACATATTGCTTTTTTGAAAACCGTTCATCCTTTCTGCCTCACCCTGTACTTACTTATGAATAAATTGCAACTAACCTTTTATTTACAATAAATGTTCAAATTGTTCTCCCATTGCAGTTTGCAATCAGAAATGGCACCTCATAATGTACATCACAATGTGTACCTAAAACAACCCGCCATTTCTGATTGGATAAACCTTTTGAGATGCGGTTTTCGGCATTGAACTCTACTAAGTGAGCTCTTTCAAATGAGGTATCACTCGACCCATGCTTTAATTTAAGATTTTCATGTTTTCCTCTGTGGGCCCCCCATGGTTGGCATGTCATGGTAATAGCAAGGAAAAATAGTTTACATAGCCATATAACACTGTGCAAAGTTTATAGATGTTATCTGCTATGGTTTGTAATATATTAAGCCGTACCCAGACTTTTCAAACACCTTGTATAAAGTCGCGGCATAACATCGGAAATACCGGAACAAAAGGGGCTAGCGTTAATAGACGCTAGAGCGTCTCTGCCACTGGCGAACAAGATTTAATAGACGCTGCAGAGTCTTTCACCACTCAGAGGATTAAAAGACTATAATTAAGAATAAATCTTTTGATTAAATTGTAGAAAATTCTTTTTTATTTATTGCAAATTTAATATTTAATAATTTAAAAACAAACACTTCAATAATTATTTTATTTTGTTAGTGACAGATCTTTTGTCTTCAACAGCAAGGATCTGATGATGTTGTCATTAAAAAACGAAAGGCCTTGTACAAAAAATTGATATATTACTCAATGAGTTATATATTATTATGAGTGTTTGTTTTTAAATTATTAAATATTTTTATTTTATACTATCTTGTTTCAGAATTTCAAACATTATACATAAGAAACGGAGTTATGTTTACATTAACCTTATGCAATGCCTATACTTTGACTATAAATAAATAGGTTTGAGGACTTAACTATAAAATTTAATCAGAGAACTAAGCACACATATTTGTAACTTGAGGTAGACAAAAGTGAAAGTGAGGCTGAGTCAAAGATGGGAAAAAACCAATGATAATAATAGGTTTTAACTGCTCAACACGTTACCAGTTGAACAGAAATACACTTATGAAAAACAAATTGCAGTTAAAAGGACAGCCAATATCTTATAAATCAATACCTTATTGGAAATTACCTTTTTGCTACCAATGTCCAAGTCTGAATCATCCAACAGAATGTCATCAGACTCGTCAGAACTAGAATCACTAAGAGAGCTTTTTGTGTCATCTTCTGAACTGGTACATAACATAGATTGCAAAGCTTCATTACATTGAGCATCTTTCTCAATAACTGTTCTGCTTTCATTATCTCCATGAAATATTTCCTCAGTAGAATTATTTTCTCCCCTTTCTGTCACATTTACTGATATGTCATCAATAGTAGAAGAATTTTGAACAAGGTCTTCATTTTTTACATGTTCTGTATTTGTTATTAAAGTGTCCTGAACACTATCACTATCTTTTTTCACCATCTTTTCAACATCATCTTCTGAACTGGATTCATCACTTAACAAACCAACCCATTTTTTACTCTGACTATTATTATCATCATTCAAAAAATGTTCACCAGTTGTTTGGTTATTGACACCCATACTGCCAATCTCGATTGTTTTACACGAGTCTATATTCTCTGGAGTATTATCTAAGTCATTACAGTCTTTGGAACTTTCTTTACCCATCTTCACATCATTCTCAGGTTCTCTATCATTTGAACTTGATATTGGTTGACTTCTAGGCAAGTCATCTTCTGCAAGTTTAGGAGGAGTTTCATTATTTGACAATCCTGTTTCGTTTGTAATTGAATCATTTACACTTTCTGGTTTATTTTCTTTATTATCTAGTTCCTCTTCAATTAAATGTGTTTCGTTCTCTGGGGCTTTTAACCCTGACAAAACTTTCCAGGGGTTTAGTTGATCTTCCAATCCGTGTTCTACCATTCTATAATTTGTGTGGATGCCATTTAAAAGTTTCTTAACACTATTTGCTATAGCTAAAACATCATTATATGAGGTCAAGTTTTCTTCATTAAGTTTCTTTTCCTTAAATTTATTTGCCTTAACAGAAATTAATGTACTGAGATTTGAAAGATCATTAACAGTGCTATTAAGCCAATCCATTGCTAATTTAATTTTTTCATCATTATTTTCTGTGTTAGAATCATTTTTTACACCAGGATTATAATTTAATTCTTTCACAGGGCTTAGTTGATCATCCAATTCTTCTATACCTGACAATGGTTCAGCCTCAACAGTACTAGTAGTATCTGTACTCAAAATATTTTCACTGTATGCTAATGATGAATCAAATTCATTCTCCTTTTTACTTCCAAAATCTTCTGTAACAGCAGTTTTTGGAGATTTTTTTATGTTATGATTAGTTTTATCTTTATCAACTACATCAACATGGGGACTGGTGTTCTCTATCACTAATGCCTCACTCAATAATGCAAAAGATTTATCTTCACATAATTGTTCATCATTTTTGGACTCAATTTCAGTTTCTTCTGATGGTGTTTTATTTAAATTTTCCTCCTTCTTTTTAAATTTTTTGAGATCTTGTACTAAATCATCACTTGATATGCCTTGTCTTTTATTATTAACATTATTTTCATCTTGTTGTTCCGGCGATTGAAAATTTGAAGAATCTGGTGTTAAATTCTTCTCAGTAAGTTCTTTCAAGTGAGGTTGTGAGACAGTGATGTCAGGATCTAATTCAGGTATGGTTTTTAATATTTCTTCATTAGGCAAAATGTTAATTAGGTAACTCTCATCTTCTAAAAGTGTTGAATCACTACTTTCATCTTCTTCAATACGATTTTTCTCAACTACTGAATCATTTTCTGGCTTCTTATTTTTATCTCCATTCTCACCAGGTGCTGACTTGCCATTTGAAATTACTGAACTATTAACATCAAATTTGGGCTTTTTTGGAGGGATAGGAACTGAATCACTACCATCACTTTCATAATTTCGTTTTTTCGGCGAAACATCATCCTGAAACAAATCAATATTTACTTTTAGACAATTATTTAAAAGAAATAACATTTTAATCTTCCTGCAATATTGATATATATATATTATATAGTCTTCTTTAAACAAATAAGTATATTGTGTTATAAATATTAGGAATATAAATATTGCATAAATGATAATAGAGAAGAACACTGATGCTTAGTAAAGAGTACATCCACGTGGATTAGACATACATGACTCTCTGTTATTTTGTTTTTAAATGAGTTTTTAATAAGAGTTATTTAGTAAATTATTGTTAATTTTGCTTGGTGTAAATATATATTTTACTTTCAAAGTTAACTTAATGCAAATTTCAAGTATAAACCTTTAAATTAGTTTTTAATTATTGCCTCGTGAAGTAAAGTGAGGTTATTGAGCAGGCAGACGAATCGCTCGTCTGAACACGTGAGTGTACACAGCTGGTTATGACATTTACCACCACATCGTTTGTGTATCAACAACTGCCTTCTGCCGAGCCGTCTGCTGCAATAACTAACAAGACTGTGTGCACCCATGCTTGAAGTGCAGGTGACACGCAAGCCATCGAAGACAAGCTAAACTTAATTCTTTCTAAGATAACTCACATTGAGTCAGGCAGTGCAACTTTGAAATATATTAATGTAACACAATTGGATAGTAGAGTTTAAGGATGATACAAGGGCTATTCAGAAAGTAAGGAACATTTCAACGTGACGCTGCCGGGCACGCACCAATCATATATTGGTGTGCTCGTGCTCGCCACCTCAGTCAGCGTCCAGCCATGACAACGGGAACATCTCCGCACTGTCCGTTTTTTTATATATTCAAATCTGAAATGTGTGCTGCAATAAAAAATTCCACCAGTTGTGAAGTGCAGAAAGAAATCCAAGCATTTTATGACTAACGATGTGGTCGCCAAAGTTGACGAAAAGATTCGAGGAAACCACCTTTTTACAATAACTAAGCTTTCTCTATGTTTCACAGACTTAATTGTTTGAAAGTGCCCAGGAAAATATGACTGATTTGGTGATAGCAGTTAATCATGTCTTAGAGTTCAGAGTGGAACCGACAATGATTGATGCTGTGTATTGTCTTGCTACCATTCCAGAATCGTTAAGTTCTGTTGCAGGTTCGATATGGAACAAGTGTGGTACATCACGAAAAAGGGATTCTCTGCTTCAAACCTGGATTTCTCAGGTGATCAAGCCACATACGTCAATGACAAGAAAAACCAGGATCCTGTGAATGGACACTCGAAAACTCAATGAGGAGCTGCAGTATAAGTTTATATGAATTACTGCTACCGGAAAAATCTTTCTTCGAAAACCCAATAGAGATCATCCTGTGATGATCAAGGACCATTCGAACTTGCAACGCCTGAGATCAGAACCTAGAAATGGACAAGGGTTGAAAGGACCTCACGTGCTTCGCACCTCGCTGACCGATGCCAACATCTCGCACTCCATTCAGTCTGACAGATAAGCAGCTAACTGTCATCTTCAAGTTTGTATTGTTTTATATCTATTTAGTATTTATATTATTTATTTTTTCTGTGTCTCCTTGCTTTAAATGTATTATTCAACCGTTTATTGATAGTTTATGCTTACGGTTATTTATTCCAGTTCCTCATTTTATGTTATTTAATATTATTCTGGTTATATATATTATTCCTATTTATTAGTTTAATTATATATTGTTAATATTTAGACTAAGTTTATCTTGTATGTATTTAACTAGGTTAGCATGAATGGTTTATAACATTAATATTTATGATCAAAACCTAAAGTGATTGAGGACTAAAACATTACCTTTTAACTTGGGAGCCATAAGTAATAACTATAAAATTATTGTGTTTATAGAGACCTGGCTAAACAGATCAATAAATAACTCTGAACTGTTTGATGATACCTACAATATTTATAAAAAGGATAGGGGAGGTTTAAAAACTGTGAGTAGTAGTGTTTTGCTAGCCACAAAAAACAATATTAAATCCTACCAACTTTATGATTTGAGTACTAAAGGAGAAAATATCTGGGTAAGAATTGGTTTTTCAATTATTTGGAGGTTTATATTTTCTTCCTAATTCACCATTGTTTTCTTATAAATTGTTTTTTGGAAAACTGGAACAAAATAAATTTAATAATGCAAAGATATTAATTATAGGATATTTTTATTTACCAGTAACAGGTAACATTTACATTCACTAATGGTGGAGAAATTTGCAGATGATTGTAATTCTTTATTCAAATGTATAATATTAAATTAAAAAATAAAGTATAAAACTGATCTGGAAGATCACTAGACATAGTTTTGACTGACATTTCTGTTTTAAATGTTTCACATGATGATCCTACAGTAAAGTTAGACGTCATCATCCTGCTTCAGAATCTGTTTTTGAATGTGTCATTAATAAAGTTAATAAGTCATATCATTTTTAAAAAGGTGCCTATCTAAGAATTCACTGAATTGTCTTGATTAGAAATCGGTTTTAAACATCTCTGATTTTAATGACAGTATTAATAGTTTTATGATTTATTGTATTCTAAGATTAATTTACATATACCTTTAGTTAAGCCAAAAACTAAGTACCTTCATTGGTTTTTGTATAGTACAATACATATTATTAAAAGCATGAAATGTATATGTAAGCGATATAAAACATTATAATATGAATATTTATTGGAAGGATTCAAGACAATCAGGGCAGAGTCAAAACAGTGTATTAGAGTAGATTACCCAAACTACACTTCTTATCTTAAAGAAGGTATTGTGAACAATCCTGTTTCATTTTGGTCTGTGGAGATGAGGTTGACAGGAAGCAGGACTACAACCATGACAGTGGACGGGTAGAAGGTGGAGGGCAGCACTGCAATAGCAGAGGCCTTCGCTCAATATTCCTTATCAGTGTACAACACCTCCAATCTAAAATGTAACCAGTTGATGAGTGGTGTGCTCAGTTTGCCTGTTCACTCAGGCATTGGCTGCATCACACTCAACGAACTTTTCAATTCTTTTTAAAAAGTCTAAACATTTATTTGATCCAAATGGTATACCCTCCTATATTTTTAAAGAATATTTTGCGTATTTAGTTAAACCTTTAAAGCATTTATTTAATATTTCAATTAAATCATATTGCTTTCCTGATCCCAGGAAAGTTACAAAAGTAGTTTCCATATTTAAAAAGCCTGAAAAATTAAAAACAAAGACTTTTTGCTATTTTATCAACATCTGTTAAGTTATTGGAGTCAATTTTATATGGTAGAATTTTTCTACACATATGTAACGAATTTTAACAGCCCGTTGCAGCATGGGTTTTTCTGGTAAGTCCATAAATAAACACTAACCATTAATTTTTCATGGATTATTATACTTCAGTTTTGGATAAAAGAGGACAGGTGGACATGGTTTACACAGATTTTGCTAAAGCATTCAACAAACAATTATCTATAATTATTTAAAAACTATGAATTTTCAAATGACAGTTGAATTTTCAATTATTTTTGACTATTCAAGTTTTTTAATCAGTTCAGTCTGATTTAAAAGATTTGGGTGTATTATTTGATAGTACTTTGTCATTTTCTATTCATGTTTTTGAGATTTGCAAAACCACTTACAAAACGTAGGAGTTTTAATGTAGATCTTGTATGTTTTTTACAAAAATTTCAACTTTTAAGTTATATGTTTCTTTAGTAAGACTGAAAATTGAGTTTGAATTTATGATTTGGCATCCATTACATTGTTATTTAATTAAAATTAAGTTCTTAAATAATTCTATTTTACAGTTTTTGGAGTTTATATTTTGCCCGTACCATACACTAAATTATTGACTTTGTTTGAATTTGAGAGCCTGCATTAGCGTCACTGTATAGGACATCTAGTTTTCCTAAAAAAGAACTGGTAAGTGGAGTGGTTGACAGTAGCAAGTTACTTGCCCACTTGAACTTTAATGTTCCCTGTCCTCATTTAGAGCCCGAGCATTGTCCTGTCCTCACTTACTCCCATCAATGTGATGATGCGACCGTCAACTTTGACCTTTTTGCAGCAGCCATAAGATACTATTTTATCTCTCTTAAATTGTAATCATGCACTATATTTATTATTTAAGGTATAGAATGTTGTATTTTGTCTGATTTGGTGTGTAAACTATATTAGTGCAGTCTATCTAATTTTATTAACATGAATTGCATGAAGCGTGGTGTCAATTATTTCTGACATTTTCACTTATCGCTACTGTAATGTATTTAATCATATTAATTTAAAAATAGGAAAAAAAAACTCTAAGAAATCATTCTATATTTTTGAATGTTTACAAAAAACAGATTAACAAAAATATAAAAACAATGAATTAAATAAAACGTATTACAATTGAGATGTAACAACGGTGCTCAGCAAAATTCCATGATTGGACATGCTACATCAAGGAAGTAATACTTGTCTACGTAGAAATGTACTTTGATGCAACATTTTAAATATAATATAGAAATCTTGATGCATTTACATTTTTGTACATTGAATTGTCTTTCATATCAGTGTTTAAACAATATAAGTCTACACACCAATTTGCCCTAAAATGATGTGTTGGAATAATTAAGCTACATGAGTTATATGTGACATGTTAAAATCCACTATAGATATACTGAGCAATTACAAATTGATTTACTCTATTATTTTCCCATCATGGTTACTCGTAAACCAATGTAAAGATATACATCGTACGGACAGACAGACAGACTGACAGGCAGAAATAACATTTTCCAGCCCTTCGGATGATAGGGTAACCTTCACTAACCCCCAGCCAACGACTACAAATATTGTTGGTTCAAAAATATCAAATAATGTAGATAAAGATGGAAACAATCTAAAGATAATAACACAAGTTCAAGACCAATAAAGGAACTATGCCTGTCTTAATACAAGCATTGAAGTGGTGATACCAAATGAAGCCCAACACTGGAGCTCACTTGTATCTGTTGTGAATTGAGTTCTAGTGGCTCTTCAGCAGAACAGATTAATATCATGTAGTCAGAATATTAAAGAGTATAATATATTGTATTAATATCCAAAATATCATAAAAACAAAATAACAGTTGTAACAGTCCCTGTTTGCTCAGTCTAGGGATGGGGGAGGAGTGCATTGTTTCCACACAATAACAAAATCATAGATATCTGTAAACAGGATTTTCAGAGGGTCCCACCTTAGTAGTTTCAGGTGGGAGGATGGTGTCAGAACAAGGATAAGGTCCGTTACTGAATGAGGTTCTAAATGAATAAAATTTTAACCAACCAAAGTAAAAGTGGACTACTTAAAATATAGAATTAAGATAAATAAATGTGTCTAAGAAGATTAAACTCATTTAATACAAATGTGTTTTAGGAATATCTGAGTGAGTATTGTTGTTTTGACTTAAAAATTAATAATTAAGTATAAACAATTTACACTGGCTAGTTAATGGGAGTTAAACAACATTTGAGGAAAACACTAAAATATTCAACACCTTGACCGGCCATAATATTTCTGGTATTTACCCATAAAAATAAATCATACAATATTTTACTGGACATAAACACACTTACTGGATACAGACATATATAAAATAGAAAATAAAATGAGGTAGAGCACAGGTGATTTCAATTTCCTTGATGCCCAGTTAGACAGACTAGCCTTACTAGTTACTGGAGTTTCAAGGTTATCCACAAATTGGTTTGAATAACAACAGAATTGCTACTTATCGGTATGTAGGTCACATCAAGAGCTATTACAGTGCAAAGTTAGACAGACTAGCCTTACTAGTTACTGGAGTTTCAAGGTTATCCACAAATTGGTTTGAATAACAACAGAATTGCTATTTATCGGTATGTAGGTCACATCAAGAGCTATTACAGTGCAAAGTTAAGGCAGCAGCCTTCGGAATCGTTCACTATCAGTGGAACCCAGCATTAGATAAGCATCCATTCAGATGTTCCAGGTACGTAAGGGTCATGCACTCAGACATACTTAGAGGCACACAAACAACTCCGTACAAATCCCTCATTGAGGTTTACTTCCAACTCTCAAGCATACATTTATAGGAGGAGAAAATGGGGTTAAGCATAGTGATCCATGACAGCGAGTAACCGAGTCTAACAGGAAAGTCAAAGTTAATTGTTGTTTGGCCAGCTGGAGCTGCAGCTTGTTTCATAACCAGCTGATAAGGAGTGTCAAAATTAAATGTTCACAATACCCATGACTACCGTAAACACAGTACATTTATAAGTTTATCAATACATGCACGGTAAAAATTACTGTAACTTCTTATTACCAGCTTTATAAAAAACTTCTTATGTTTTTCTTCATCAGCTTTAGATTTAGCTTCTGACATCTTTTTTAATTTTTCCTTGCGTTCAGTTAGTTTCAGCCTTTTCTTTTCCCTGAAAAAAATAAAATAAGAATGTAATAATACAGAACACAAACAGTTAAATCATTATATGATATACCTTTTAAACTTTATATGTATAATACAACTAAGTTATAGCACCATTATTCTTTGCTTGTTCAATCACTTATAGTAGTTTATGTTTGTTGTTAATATCCACCTTAAACAACTACAGGATGTAACAAAATTGTAAGATAATATAAAAATGTAGGATAACTTGTTTTTTTTTTAATAAACAGTTTAATTTAAAAAAGGGAAGCTAGCAAGGTTTAGGAATAGAACAAAATGAAAGCCTACTTACTCTTATATAAACATCAAACGTAACACACAACAATTTAGTCTTGGAATTTCACTTTCATTGACATGTATGGTCATTTCTGGCTAAGATAGCTGATGCAATATGCCATTACAAGGTTCTAATGAGTCATATATGCCACTATGGTCAACTACTTTCATTCTTTTTGTAATGTAATTTGCAGCTCATCAAAGACCCTGGTTGGTTTGAACAGGTGCTCAATGAGGTTTAGGTTTAAGCTGAAGGTAGGCTCCAACAGTAATATGTTGAAAGTAACAGGATCGTTCAAATATTTGCAACTTTTTATTGAAACAGTAAAATTACGTTTTCAGAACGGTAATCAAATGTTTTCCTCAGGTGGAAAACTAACTCAACATATATATATATATATATATATATATATATATATATATATATATATATTACACACTACTGTACATTATAGTAAACAAATCACATCAATGTGTTATAATATGAATAATCCGAAATCACAACATGTTAAACAACAACAACATGTTCATGTTGTGATTTCGGATGCATTGATTTATGTGCACCCTCTGTTCTGTTTAGTGTTTCTTTGGCTTCTCAGTACATGTTTTGTTATTGCCTACCAAAGTGACTCAGTTCCATCTGATAGTTGACTCAGTGGTTGATCCACTAACTTAGTGTGAACACGCACTACAGCGGCCGCGGCCACGGCCACGACCGCGACCAGCGACCAGTGTCAGCGACCAACACGGCGGCTGGCCGCGCGGCCAGTAGTTCTCCTTGTCTGCTCTGGCCGCTGTGTCCCAGTTGCGTTAATGGACGTCGAAGAGATAGCCGTAACAGTGCATGTGTACAGGCACTACATTAAACGTAGAAGAAGGAGGTATTGGATACACCTATGCTGCAATCAAGGCCTACAAGAGGACAGTTTTTTTACATTCTTTTATGAGTTACGGCTATATGAAGAGAAATTTTTCAACTATACAAGAATGTCTGTTGCTAGTTTTGATCAGCTACTCAACAAGATTGCAGATAGTATAAGGGGAACAGACACATCAATGCGGCCATGCATAGGAGTTGAAGAAAAACTACTGGTTACATTAAGGTATGTTTATTTATATTAATTAATACAAATTAATGATTATGTAATAAAACAAATGACAAAACCAAGAGATAATCATTATACAAAAACTATGTAGTAAATCCAAACTGAAGTGTGATTGTTTATTCAGTTGCATCGAAACATGTGAATATTGGAGACTCAGCACTGTTTATGTCACCTCCACTGTATTCACTAGATGCTCCAGATGATAATGGGGTTGAAGTGTGTTGGCGGGAAGGATATCCATATGGGGTTGTGGAGTAGCCTGGAGCGAATTGAGCGTTACTGCCCGAGTGAGACGGGTACTGGTAATTTTGATTTTGTGCGTACCCTGTATATGAAGTTCTTCCTGCTGGAGTTACCTGATTTTGTTCCAGAACTGCCATAAGCTGACGTTTAACAGATAGTTTTAAGTGTTCAGGAACTCTTTTTAAATCTGAAACTAGAGACATGAGGAACAACCTGTCCTCATCAGATGTCAGTTCAATTTCACGGTTACGCCGTTCCTCAGCCGAATCTTTGAGTATTTTTACCAATTGTTGTCCCACTTCGTCTTTAGGTTTACGTTTTTTTGCTAAAACCCGCGTTTCATACGGCCCGGTTGGATCTGGGTTCGCGGCAGGGGCTTCAATGTCTAAATGTAAAAGATCTGTATTATCCGGATCCTGACGATCAACATTTGAATGTGTGTTTGTGGGGGGATTGTTGGTGTTTAAAAATGTAAGTGTATTATAAAACACGTAAGGTGTTTTCCTCTCAGCAGCCGAACCACTTTTTACTCCACTCAGCCTCCGCTTCTCTCTGGCGTATGAATCTTTGATGTTCTTCCACTTCTTCTGAAGGGTCATACCTGTAATAAAACAATTTGGTTGTTTCTTTTCAATCTTATAAGAAGGGTAATAAGTAAATAACACAAGTGCAGTAGATCCTCGATTAACCGGGGATTACAGGCTTGTAGTAATCTCGGATAATGAGAATCTCGGTTAATAGAAACATTATAGTTGAAACTAATAGACGGAGTAGTAAATGTAATAAACATTTAAATTTCTGGAATTAAGAATTTACTGGGTACTAGAATTGATAAAGTGGTTTGATGTTTTAAATTCACATACAATAAAATAAATCACATTAGTTGAAAGAATTTTCAAAATTGAAACAATAAAACTTTTAAACTATACGGTTCAAAATTGAAAGTAGCAGCCCAACGTTAAGGGAGCTCCCCTCCCCTCTATACTCTGTCGCTACTCAAGGCCAACTGTTGGCGGCTCTCGGTGCAACAGAAGTCTCGGTCGAAAGAAGCTCGATTAATCAAAGTTCACTGAATAATGAAAAAAATGTGTTTAATACCTCTTTAAAAAACGCGTTTTACAAAATCAGCAAAAAATATTTTTCTTAGAAAATTGCTTAAAAATAAATTTTTAAATTATAAAAAAACACTTCGATTTTTCCAATTTTGTAAATTAACCATTTAGAAGTGGGGGCCAAAGCAGCTGGTGCTTTCAATTTAATCCATTGCGAAATTTGAAATTAAAAATTACCAAGCAGAGATCAACACGTAGGTGTTCAATATTTTTTATTGCCACATTTTGTAGCATTGATTTTTACATAAAATAACTGTATATGTATTTTTTTCAAGGTATCTCGCCACTGGAAATTCATTTGTGGACTTGCACCATTCCTATCGACTTGGTGCTACTACCATAAAAGAGATTGTTGCAAGAGTTTGCTCAGCGTTATGGAATGTTCTCAAAAATGAATGCCTACCCGAACCTTCCAAAGATGACTGGTTGAGAATTGCTTCAGAATTTGAAAACCGAGCAAACTTTCCAAATTGTTTAGGCGCGGTTGATGGAAAGCATATAAGGATTGTGAAACCCCCAAATAGTGCATCATTGTATTTCAACTACAAACATTACTTTTCCATCGTCCTTATGGCAGTGACAGATGCTGACTATAAATTTGTTTTTATAGATGTTGGCTCTTATGGAAAGTGTGGAGACTCTACAATATTCCAACAATCTGCATTACACCAAAGAATACTTGCTGATACCATTGATCTCCCAGAGGACAGAGCGATTTCAAGTTCGTCGTCTACACCCATCCCTTTTGTGTTTCTTGCCGACGACGCCTTCTCATTGTCACACAGAGTGTTGTGCCCTTTCATTGGAAAACAGCTCAATGACACTAAAAGGACATTTAATTATCGCCACTGTCGAGCCAGACGATATGTTGAGTGTACGTTTGGCATACTAGCCAATAAATGGCGCATATTTCACAGGCCTTTGAATGTGGATGTTGATTTGGCTATAGACATTGTTAAAGCGTGTTGTATTTTGCACAATTATGTACGAAGTAGGGATGGTTTACAGTTTGTGGACACATTGTACAAATTCCCAACTGACAACGATGACTCTGAAAGTACACATCGCAATCGTCAGTACAACTCAAACACAAGAAACATCCTAGCTGAATATTTTGTCAATGAAGGAGCAGTGCCGTGGCAAAAGAACTATCTGTGAGAAGGACAGTCTCATCGCAAAACTACTTCTATGTCACTCAAGAGCAGTGGAAATTAACTAATATTATTACATTTGAATAGGCACAATGTTAAGTTGTTTTAGTGATGTGTAATAAATTAAAAATTTACTTACATAGTTTATTTTTTTCAGTTGTGTTGGAGCACCCACTGCCCCCAAACAAAAGAGTAACTTCCTCCCACATCTTCTTCTTTATGTTTTTGTCACTATACTCGTCTAATAACATATTCCACAAAGATGGCCTTTCTTTAATAGCTAAAATGAACCTTTCGGTATCAAATTCAACCTCAGCCATTTCAAATCTAAAACTTAACCTCAAACAAGACTCACCTCGACTGTATCTGGCCGCGCACTGGTCGCTTGACAGTGCGCGTTGTCTCATCTAACTGCGTGTTTTCATTGGCCGCGTAAAAACATGTGGCCGCGGCGGCCAAGACAGAAAATTCTGGTCGCGGCGGCCAGGTGGCCGCGTCGTGGCCGCAACCGCTTGGTGCGTGTTGTTACATTGTTCTTAATGTTAAACTGGCCGCGAGCGGCTGGCCGCTATCGTGGCCGTGGCCGCTGTAATGCGTGTTAGCCCTTAATGCATGATGCCTAGATTAATTCCCTAAATATAACAAATATACATCATAACTTAGCGCCTTTTGAATAGTGTTTGGCTGTTTAATATACATAACTGTCTCGTAACTGCAATTTATAACATGCAGGCGCTTTGATAACTTTTGTCATGCAGAGCCACCTGGTGGATTGAGTTACATCAATGGGCACAGCATATAAACCTTCTTCGTGAAAAAATACATATACATACAAATTTTCATAATAATCGGTCAAATAGTTTCTGAGTTTATCAATGTCATATATACAAACATTCTCTTTTATATATACAGATTAACTCCTTTGTTTCATTTTCTTTATTTTTTCTTTTTATATTTTAATGTTTAATAGTTTTCTTGTGTCACCTAGACATTTACCATTAAACCTACAATTCATACAGTAAAAAGCTTTTGGATTTTCTGTGTACCACTTTTTAGGTTTTGTTTTCATGATTTAGACAGTCTAACAGTTTTGTATGTTTTAAACAAGATTCTAATACTATACTTTCTATCTACTCTTCTTTGTATCAAGGCTGGTACATAATCAATTGAAATATATGCAAATTTATCTTTATTTCAATTTTTGATTCAGGAACAGTTTTTCTGTTTCATTTGGACTTGTTTGTAACTAACTGGACTTATCATTTCTGTCCAAGATCTGATTCAACTTTCTTAATTTCATCTTTTAATGTAAGCACAACTCTTTCCTCTATTCAAAAACAAGTTAGCAACTCCTTCTTTGATAGATATTTTATGGTTAGACTAATAGTTTGGTTACTTTCCTGATTGTTTACTTTTGAAATAAGGCAATCTTAAGGAATTTCTTATCTATTAATACATATACATTCGAAAAAGTTAGCTAGTTTTGGACATTGTTTGTTTTAGCGAATCAAAAAAGATATATTATTAATATAATCTGAAGTCATTCAGTTTAGCGTCTCCATGAGGAAAAATAACAAATGTATCATCTACATATTATGTCACAAATATTTGGTTTCAACTGAGCTCCAAGGATTGTACTATATTCCTCCACCATAAAAATGTTGAAAATAAGAAACAGCAGTGATCCCATTGCCATTCCCTTATCATGACAGAAAATTGTACTATCTAACCTCTTTGACTGCATAAGTCTAACAGTTTCATAATTTTATTATTCTGGTATGGTGTAATAATATCCAAAGTAATGATGAACATCTCAAGCTGCGTGGTAAAGCTCAATCTTGCATGTACACGAAATGTTGTCATTTTATTTCTTTCAAACAATATGACTATTTCTGAATCTTTAAAATTCTAAGGAATTTTCTCTGATACATTTTTCACAATTTTGAAACCATTAACCAATTCACATAAACCCACATTCTTCTGAAAACTCCAAAACTACGCACTACTTATCTTAGTTCTACAGATGTCAGTATTTGATGAAAACAACCACTAAAACAATAGAATGATATATAACGCAACTTGTCAAAATTAATAAAACTGTACTCAACTTTTCCTTATCTAATTTTAGTCACATTTTATTGAATTTATTTTCTCCCACCATGGGTCCCTGAATTAAAAATGGTGACATCAACAGGAAAAATTTTGTTTAAGATGACGATCAAGCTGCATAAACAGACGAATATGTTGAGAAAATCTCTAACTGATTGTCATAAGAAGATTGTGTAACAATGTTTGTCAAAAAAGACCTAATTTTTGCCAGGGAGGGAACTGGTTTTTCCACCATGACAACAGTACTCCTCACACAACCATCTCTGTTAGTCGGGTTTTGGCAAATAAAAATTGTCATGATACCACTACAAAACATACCTGACCTAGCTCCATATGAAGTTTTCTTATCTCCATGTATTAAGAGGAATATAAAAGGACTCAGATTTGACACACCAGTGATATCAAGAAAAAAAACTAGGAGAGCTGTAATCATTACTGATAATGAATAGAAAATGTGTTATGAACAATGGAATTACTGATCATATTGTATTTATTCACAATTAATGCTGTGATCAATAATCCCATCATGTCCGAAACCCAAGTTTGATTGAAAGAATTTTCACAACTAATATTCAATCCCTATCGATTTTGAGCTATTTATGGACACAACCTAATAAATGAAGGTGCTGCATTTGTAAAAAAGAAGTCGTTAGTAGCAATCTAGTATGAGGTTATAATTTTTAATATGATAAAGTTCAAGAAGACTAGTATAATTTGTTTTTTTATTTAGAGACATACTTATACAAAACAACTTCATGATATCAGACTTATCTTCAACAAGAAATCCACCCATGATATCCACTTTAAGGTTTTTCAATAAAACACTAGACACCAAACTAACTCTGCAGTCAAGAGGTATTTCAAATTACACTATCAATTCAAATAAATTATAGGCTATACAGAGACATTGCTCTGGTATAGACGGACACACGATATGTTCACTTTTAAATGAAATGAAAGCACTACTTTTCTTACCATACAGAAATGTTTTTCATGTATTTTAATTTACCAAACTATAGTAATGCATTGAAAAGAGTTTTACTCGACTATTAACTACCCATATTGGATGGTCGAATTCATTGAATACATAAGGAAGTAGAGCAGTACAAGGTAAACCAGATGAGGGATTGGTTTAATTGTATCAATTATTTTACAGTAAAATACTGTACGTCCCACAAAGGTTATTTACATTTTTGAACAGCCAGGGTGAGTATATTTTAGGTGATTTATATGCACATTGGAAACATATTCAAAAAAGTACCATAGCATTTTGACGTTGATATCTGTAAAAGAAACAACATGATTGTTGATGACAGTAATGCATAGTTTAAATGGCAGCAAGCAGTAGCAATGAAATGTCACTTTTTCTGTTAAAGATTCTAAATATTTAGTCAATTGTTACTTTACATTTAATTACTACAATATAACAATAACGTCTAATGAAATGTATTTCGAGTATGGAACACTGCAGGATAAAAACAATCCTAATTAATATTATAAATTGTGAAAGTGAGTTTGATTGTTGTTAAACTTTCACACGTTAACTATTCAACGAATTTTACTGAAATTTTCCATGAAAATTTTCTTAGGGCTCTGGTTAACGTACAGGTCTATTCTTATTTTTAAAATCACTTCAGGCTACACACCACTAGTCTCTAAAGTTGTGAAAAATCCTCTCTTGGTTTCTAAAGTTGCATTACAGCAAAATAATATTATGGATTGAAAGAGCCTGTTAAATGTAATTAACTGTTTTATGTAAACATTGTTTTGACAGCACAACCAAATTTTTATTAATTTAACCACTAATTTAAATTTGTTTCCATTTAATTTACAATTTGAAAGCATAGAGTAAGTGTCATATTACAAGCCTTCTTATTTCAACCTTTTCTGCAACCGCTGTTGAGCACAGAATTAGCAAATATCCAGAAAAGAAATTTAAAAGTTTGAGTAAAATTATACTTTTAACTGTACATTTTAGCACATATTAACCCTTTGTGCTCGAAGGTAGTATTTGTTATTTGTCCTTGGAGCTCGTATGGCCAGCTCTACTGGCCGCCGCCATTTTGTCGGGAGCGCGGATTAATTTTTGCTGTAATGTTATCTCAGCTCGTATGTCCAGCTGTACTGGCCAATATATAATACGTACATAGCTCGTAAGGCCAGCACCACTGGCCACTAAACATAGCAGTTACTTTCTAATATTCTATTTGTTTTATAATGAATGGTGAGTGCTGAAACCTATCGAGCAGCTTTTGATTTAAACAACCAAGCCTTCATTTCAATCGTTTTAGCGCCAAAGCTCAATGCAGGCAGTAAGGTTATGTACGAAAGACTGCGCAGTATGCAGTGACAGAAGGGCTGGCAAAGAAAGAAAACGTAGAAATTTTACTGCAAGACTTGTGCTAGCCAACTCGGACTACACATCGGTGCATGTTTTGAAAAATTTAATTCCGTAAAAAAATTTAAAGACTAAGAAAATTGTAAAATAGTTGTGACTGTGTATATAGCAATAAAAAATAAAACTGTAATGACATTTATTTTCTTACATTTGTTAACAATATTAATGTAAGATTTATATTTCCTAAATTCATGCTTATCTTAGTATTAGAAAGTTTATATAAAAGTAAATTTTAAATTAGCCTACAATTCCTTTCTAAACATTGACTGTGCAAATGAGACAAATGGCGTGTAGTGGGCCTATACACTGAAATGATAGAAGAGATGGAAAATAGAGAAAATCTAGAAAATTTTACTAGAAGACGTGTGCTAACTATTCTTGACTACACGTAGGTATGTATTTTTAAAAGTTTAATTCCGTAAAAAAATGTATAGAGTAAGAAAAATGTAAAATAGTTTATGTTTGAGTGTAACATAAATGTAAAGGCATACTTTATAACATTTTATTTACATATCTTTGTTAAAAATATACGTTTAAGAGTTAAATTTTCCAAATGTAATTTTATCTTTGTAATAGAAATATTCATTAAAAATAAATTTTAAATTATTTTTCAATTCTTCTTTAAACATTTTAAATTACTATGCAAATAACGCGGAGGAAATTGAAAAATAATTCCGATCTGGTGAGGCAAACAACAAATATGGCCGCCGAGCAGTCAATAAAAGAAGCGCGGCCAGCAGTACTGGCCATACGAGCTGAGAGGACAAACTACGGCAAAACTAACACGAGGTGTCTGCAACCTTGGTGTGGCCAGTACTGCTGGCCTTTCGAGCTCATAGGGTTAAGAATGCAGTGCTTACTCTGTACTGTAATGTTGATATAAAGGAAAAAGTTATTATCTTTTTACTATAAATTTAAAGACTACAGGGTGGTTATAAATTATGGTACACATTTTAAGATTGAATAAATAAATAACCAATCAACTTAAAAACATGGGAATTGTTTTATTAAATTGTAAATTTAAAACAGTTTTATTACCAATGAAGGACAAAAAGATTACTGTTACTCATACTTGTACAAGGAAACTAAACTAATTCCACGTGCTCTCCGAGGTTTGCACGCAAAGTTTGTAGTCTAAATTCAACCTCACACCATGTGTTTCTGAGCATTGCTGGAGTTATGCTACCAATAACCTCTCGAACTCTATTCTTGAGTTCCTCAATATCTTGAACTTTTTTGGCGAAGACTCTGTCCTTGACATAGCCCCACAAAAAAAAGTCTAAGGGTGTAATGTCTGGGGAACGTGGAGGCCAAGGAATTGGACCATCCCGTCCAATCCAACGACCAGGAAACGTGTCATTTATACCTGTGTAAGTATATAAATATATTTTCTTGGTCGGGAAACAAGACAAAATCAACTATGGAACAGAAAATACTGTCAGTAGTAAATTACAATGACCATTATACACTTTTTGACAGATTTTCTTGGTTGTGGCAACAAGGCAAACTCAACACCAGATGTGCTCATACACGTGCAAAGTCTAAGAAATTGTACACGAAACTGCACATAACTGCTAGTATAAATCTCTTACAGAATAAAAAGTAAATTTATTGCTAGTGGTAACAGTTTTTTACAATATACATTGATGTCGGCAGCTACAACTTAATATGTATTGAAGATATAAAATTAAACAAAAAATATCTTTATTGTGCATAAAAGATATTGTACAATTGCCAATATTAGGACTACTTAGTCTCTAAATTAACCATTGAAACTATACACGGCAACAATACTACATATTTCTAAACCTAGCTAATTAATCATGAGAGAATATGTAAAATATGATTTATTAGAATTCTACCAATCTAACAATCATTCATCTCGTGCATACTGTTACCAACAGCACACAAAGTGCCACACAGCTGTCAATCCCATTAGACCCGAAGCATATATTTCTTAACCCCAGTCTGAAACCAAACGCACCCGTCAACAAACAGTTCTGGAATAATCTTCTTAGGAATAATCAGGAAGATTATTCCAAAGTCGGCAGTGGATACAGTGAAAGAGTTATTAAAAATAGAAATTCGGTAGTGTGGTTGGGGATCAATTGTATTGAATCACCGTGCTTTACAAGAGCTCATAATATATGTGAAAGAAAAATGTTGTGATAGAAACAATGTTAACTATTTTGCAAAATTAAATTCTACATCTGACAAAAGTCATTCAACTTTTGCACGACAACTGTTTAAAGAAAGGTGTAATATTATCTCGGTACCTTAGATTGAATATGAAGCAAAGGCAATAGTTTTGAACATGCTGTAACCTACCTGAGAACTCAACATTCATTTGATTTACAACAACACGGCAGTAATTCAATTAAGGAAAAACTAGAGTTTTAACTAGCATTACTTTACTAGAACACTTTTTGAGACTGTGAATGCAAGCAAACACTCCATTACAGGTTTCAGTTGTGTAATTAGGAATTGGGAATTAGTCAAGTCAATAGTCTGTAAGAGAGCAGGGGTTATGGTATACTTTTGGATATGTTTCCAACATGTATGTTTACGAATTCGATGACGTATACTTATCTGGTAGTTGTTCAAAAATGTATACTTCTTCGTAAGACAAAGGGTACAAAAGTCACATACTTTCCGATACTGCTGAGTTCACGAGCAGCCCAACATATGGTTCTGGATCCAAATATTGGACGAGGAATGCAAATTAAACATTTCCAGTCATCTTTGTGTACTTCAGCAAGAGCAGAAGACTTCAGGTTTTTATTCAAACATTTCTGAAACAAAAATATACTGCATGTAGATTAGCTTTATGGATTCATGGAAAACCCCTAGATAAAAGTATAAAAATAACTTATTTAATGTATATGTGAAAATAAGGAAAACCAACCTAGGAAATCATTATGAGTCATTATTTATTACGGTGATAAATTAATAATTCCTTTATAATATCAATTTTCTGGTAAAAACAAACCACATTGATAAAGTAATTGTTTCAAAAAACTAAGATTTTATATTAAATTAATTGCATATTGTCAGAGTCAGATGTGACTACATAAGATAGAGGTAATCATCCTAATTATATGTAATTTTCACAGTAAGTCAAATAAAATCAATCTTTTTAAATAATGTAGTTTTTTAGGTCCCCAGTAACAAAAACTCTTCAGTAAATAGTGGCCTCCGAATATTACCAAAGTATTATTTTCAATTTTGAAAATGGCACCAGATTAATTTTGAGGAAGATGGTATCAGCTACCCAACAAATTTTATTTTTGCATGGCCTCAGGAAAGCATATCATTAATAGTAACTATGAAAACAGTAATCCAAGACAAACTATCATGAACTCCATATGTCATTGAAAGGTCCACAATATGAAAAACTCCTTCAAAACTAATGACCTACGGATAATACCAAAGCCCTTTAAAACTGTCAACCTTGTCTTCAGTTTCTACAAGCTTTTATTTCTTGAATAGCCAAAATTATGATCACTTCTCCAGCTGCATATTTCAATTGTAACATTGTAGTTTACTGTTGAATGTTCTATATTTATTATAATGTATTATATATATGTTTTCAAAATAATCACAACTTATTCGAGGAAAGCCTATAAACATGCAGGCAACCATAAATAATTTAACTGGTACAAGAAATACAAAATAAAATACAAATATTATGTTATATTAAAATCATTGAAAATGATTAATCTTCAAGAAATTAAAGAAAAACTTCAGTGTTTTTATTCAAGTACAACATACAAAAGCCTCAAATTCAGGTGTAGAATCATATGACAGTTAGAATATCTCTCCCCAAGTCTTAGCAACTTATCCAATTAACTTTGTAAAGGAAGGACTACTCCCAACGAGTGCAAGAATTTGCCCAGTAAATATTTTGAGGATTTCTTCATTAAAAACATATACCTCTATACAAGAATAAATAAATATTACTTGAATGAGTCTGCCAGTCTGTATAAATTACTCCTGATTGTGATGCGGCAGGATCAAAGGACCATGCCAACACGCATGCACAGAGTAATAAGGTATATACAGAGTGCTTGCACCCATGCTTTCATGTGTTAACAACTTTTGGGCTGTTTTGTGAACTGTCCGCTTTAGAGCGCGACGTGAGCTTGTGTCCCAGCGGGCGTTGCCATATCGTGCCCCGACGGGCGGCGCGGCGGGTGTGGAGTGGGTGGGGGGGGAGCGATGAAGCGGGCCAGTATCCCTGTGTCCCAATCTGTCGCGCTCAGCTCACTGTGCCTTCGGATAAGCAACTGAAATATCAGTAACAGCCTTTCAAATTAAAGTTCCTTGGCATAAATGTAATGAGAGAAGCCGCATAGAGTTATATTGCACAACATTCGATAAACTGACGGACCCGTTACAGTATTGGTTATTTCTAAATTGGCAACTGTAAGATTTATAAAGAAATAATGAATGGTCTCAAACAATAGTACTGTATTTTCTGTGAATTAAACCATTAATTAGAAATTATAGCATCGTAGGTACAAAGTTAAGACTGCATTGCTTTTCTTAAGTAGTCTTGGATTAGTTACAGCTTTTGGAGCACTGACCTAAACATTAAATATGACATTGATATATACTGAGATAGAAAAATCAGTAACGAGAAAATGTATTATTTATTAATTCAATGCGAGAAGAATCTGACACTGTATATATAACAAACGAGGTATACACAATATTCACTACAAGTGTTATCGTTATTAATTACTTGTTATTATTTCAACTTCATAATGTAAATCAATATAAGAGTGCGTGTTAGTATTAGTAAGTAAGAGGTATGTTTTAGTAATATGTTACTATTTTTTATTAAATGGTATTATGACTTCCGTGTAGTATAACATAGCATTTATTAAAACAGAAAGTTGTAACTGGAGAAGATACGCAAGTGTTAAAAAAATTCTGTTATCTGACGTTTGAATTTCACAGTTATATTATTTTTCAAGAAATCTTCTAGAAAAATTTTGGTCAAGTTTATTTTTTCATTATTTGACTGTCAAGTTGTTGATTTGTACTATATGTTCTTTTACTAGCCAAATGAAGTTAGCATCCGGAATATTAATTTTTCGGTCGATCGAATCATAACCTGATGTAGGAAAGTCATAAATTTAAAATGTTACCTCAACTCGAAACAGTTTTGCTCGATTGCAAAAAAAGTATGGTCGGGTGTATGGTAATTAATTACGGCTATGCAACTATCTTATTACAGCACACAATTTACATTCCATTGTTTGGTATAAACGTGGTTAACGGTATTTGGTTGTTCATTAATTCGGACGGACATTGGATTCAAACCGCGTCACCTTTACATCGCAGCAATTTTATAAAAGCCAAAAGATCATTATTTGGAACTAATGTTAAGACAACTCTTGAGCGTAAATTGAAATCTAAGGATATAGACTTGGCTACCAAGAGATCCACTATTTCTCGGTTGAAAAGAAAATTAATGAATACTAAAAAAATAGAAAATTTGAAGAAAGAAGGATAAAATAATTTAAAAGTAAAGATGCAGCAGTGCTGTGCAACATGCAGTTTAAAAGAAAAAGGCAACCCTGGACGAAAGACGAAAGAAAATTTTCCTCAGCTCTTTTCTTAAAGAGTCCTTCAACGTACAGATATTTATTAAAAAATATCGTTCTTCCAGGCATGTCCACTGTAAGGAAGTGGCTTTCGAGTAATGAGATGTTCCGGACTGGCCTTAACAAAAGTTTATAATATCAAAAATTAAAACAAAAGCCTCTACCATGTCAGATATGGAGAAAACCTGCGTTCTCATGTTTAACGAAATGTCAATAAAAAGGACTTTGGAATATTCTCCCAGATATGATTTGATAGAAGGATTCGAAGATATAGGAGGAAAGAAAAGAAAACCAGCAATGGGTAGTCAGGCTTCAGTCTTTATGATTAGAGGTCTATATTACCAGTGGAACTCTTGATTCTCAACAAATCCTTTACTACAATAAAAAATTGATGAAACAAGTGGACTGTTGGTACCGTCAGATAGCCTTATGCACGTTGTCGATGCTGCATTTAAGGTTTTTAAGATGAAATACCCTAAATCGGCTCATAAGTTAAATCTTGTTCGAAGACTAGTAAACATAACAGACAAAGTGGTTTCATTTGACTCTATAATGTGCAGTGCGTGTCACCATAGTGACTTTGTGATGAAGTCATTTTTTCAAATTTTAGTTCATAAGCAGTGCAAGTGGTCAGATCATTCTACAAAAAAGAGTGCTCTAGACAAAATTAAAGTGTTAAAACATGTATAAATCTTACAGCATGTTCAGAATTTGGAAGTTACTAGTAATATATTTTTGCCTGGTATGTGTTAGTTTTAAGAATATTAGTTGTAATGTTTTTGTAAACGCACATCTATTTTCCAATATTAGAACGGTAATGTCATCGCATAGTTTCCAGTTTCAACACTATTTCTACTTAAGCATACCATTAATTAGCAGAATTTTATATTTAAATTGTTCAAAAACGGCGTAATTATACAGGGTATTATTGTAAACGTAGGGATAAAAAAGGGTTATATGTGTAAATTTTAGTTCATGTCTCACAAGAAAAAAAAGTTTCCATAAATACGAGTACTCCGCAAACGCTCTCATCATTAGTAGTTATTACTTAAACCGAACTTTTGGACCACTACAAGAATCCCACAGACCTGGAAAGTCAGGGAAGTGTTTCCAAACAGGTGAAAAGTCAGGGGAAATGTAAAAGAATTATAAAAAGTCAGGGAAAATCTTATGTCCATAAACTTAAGAATCCAGAAGCTGGACAGTTATTTAAAGTGAGCTGATATCCAGAAAATTAACATTTCTTTATTTACACTTCTAACATTAATTGTTAAGTCAATCGGTCAAACCGTTTAAAAGTTCTAGAGAAAGAAGGTGGATACCTGGCAAGTGGAGCGGTTCCTAACATATTTTTATAGTAAATTTAATATTTTATTTTGACCTAACGCGAACTCTGAACTGTTTTAGTGCATTTTTGTTACACCTGAATCTTGTTTGATGTTTTACTCAGATCCACAATTTGGTTTTACAATAATTTATTTGGCTGTTTATAGTTTACTATAATAGGATATTATTTTTTTATCGACCATCAATAGAAATTTGTGCAACGATTCATCGGTTTAAAGTAGACACTGAATCTTAATTGTAACATTAACAGATCACATTGTATTATATTTCTTTTTGTTTTCAATGTTGCAATCGTTGTTATTATTGAAATTTTGTATTTGATAGCTGTATTTACATCTTGCTTTGGATTCCTTTGTGTATTTTTATTCTAACTATGTTCGATTTGATGTTAAGTTATTTGTGTGAAATTACGTAATTTCCTCTAAATAGAGTTTCTAGTCTTACATGACTTAAAATACCACATTTTAACTGTTAAATGCTTACTACTTAATGTATAATATTTATTAAATAATCGTATTCTCGTGAAAAGGGCATACATGATAAATCTGCTGACAATAATTCTAAACATTGTATTTTTATGGAAACAAATAGTATTGTGAATGTACAATTTTATGAAGGACATTTTATTATTTGTGAAATAATTGTTCTAAACACAGTTACTGACATCAAACACTGTAAACTCTTTGTTGAATTTTATGTTTTTCTTCCATTACTGCTCCTGTATGTAATTTCCCGTTTTTAATAATTAATTAGTTTACTACTCACTTATTTAGCGCAATTTTAGTTGTTGTAAAGCAAGTTAAATAGGTGCATATGATTGCAGAACAAAACAGGCAGGAAGCAACGCTGAGTAGTAACTTAACGTAACGTAACAGTAACGTAACGTGCCGGGCCAACCGACTCAGATTCTTTCTATACTACAGTACAGAGCGCGCACGAAGTGGCAACACAGGGCTCGAGCGAGAAGGTCCGCGAGCTGCCACCACCCCTGTCGTCGCCGCTCTGGCCGAGTCAATTTTCCCTATGGCGCGAGCACTCTGTATATACCTTATTACTCTGTGACGCATGTAAAACAAAAAACTAAACAATACAAGCTTTAAGTAATAGCTTGGCTTTATCTGACCATGCCTCTCCTTCCTGCAACTTTTCCTACTCCCATAAAAGGCATTAAAAACTTAAACAGATAAACGTGACTTCTTTAGAAAAGGAACTAGCCCAAGAAAACAAAAAAATAAATTAAAAACCCAAGAATAACTTTGTAATAGCTCACCAAAATATAGAGGGACTGAAAAACAAAATGAGACGCATATTTCATCCACAGATTCAATCCACATTAATATGTGGCACACATGAATCCAATCTATAGTACCTCCATTTGTATCTCTCAAAAACAACTAAATGTGTGTCAAAGATGGGGAACTTCAAATACATTTCATTCAATGTTAAAAATATAAATAATTAACAATTTTAAAATGTTACTGCCATTTTCCAATGTGGCAGGAAATTTTAATTTCTTATAAAGCACCCTATATTTTAAATTATTTTCCTATTTTGAATATATAACCTATTGTAACATTTATGGAATTTGTTGTTTTCATTGACGTAATAATTTCTTAAGACTATAACAGCCCTTTATAATTATAATTAAAATAGCACTTTTTTAGACATTTAAAGCTGTACAGCTAATTTGAATAAATCAATTATTTGTTTATTTTGTAGTAAAATATTTTAACTAAATAAATAACGTGTAAATAATAGGGAAACTATTATTTTGTTACCAAAAATTAAATTATAGCCTATGAAATAAAGATTTTTAAAAGAAAGGTAAAAATATTATTTAGTATACTAGTTTTGATATGATAAACTATACGAGGTGTGTCCAAAAAGTATCCGACCTTGACGTCTGGCATGAACTGACGTTACTCTGCGGCAACAGCAATCTGGTCCCCTTCAAAATACTCCCCTCTACAAGCCACTACCTTATTCCAACGCTCCTTCCACTTCCAGAAACACTCCTTAAATTCATTTTGAGGAATGGCTAACAGGTCCTTTGTCGCATTTGGTTTGATTTGTTCAACATTGTCAAATCTTTTTCCTTTCAAAGGAATTTTTAATTTCGAAGAAGTCACAAGCAGCTATGTCAGGACATTCCATAGACTGCATTTGTGTTTCATAATTGACATGTGTCACCACCCATGTTCCATCACAAGTAACGATACGATCGAACATTCGTTACCATGTTTGTCGTATTCATCAAGGAAAGTTAACAATACAACAAGTTTTTTATTTTTGTGATCTTCCGTAAGGATTTTTGGAACCTACCTGGCACAAAATTTGTGGTATTCAAGCTTCCCTACAACAATTTTATGAAGTAATCTTTGTCGAGGCTCAGTCACTAAGCTAGGCCGACTGAACGTACTGCACAAGTGCCAGAATTTTCAATTGAAGCACACATTTTAATTAATAACAGTAAGAAAAGTAAAAGAGATACACACTTCGCACGACTACAGCACAATGCTTACAGATTGCTAGAGTATTTTGACACCAAGATGGCGGCTGCAGCCCCACCCACTGCCACACCATTAAAAAGAATGTGTTACTTTCTCGATAGCCCTTGTATTTTGCAGTATGACTTGGTATTTATATTTATGAGTTAAATGTAATTGACACAATAATATTTAAAGCATTACTGATAACCGATATACATTCTCTTGTTAATAGCTATATTCATTGAAATAAAGAACATTTTAGGAAAAGCTCCTTTGACATCAACTGTTGACATCAGACCTTCAATGAAATAAATAAAAACATTCTGGCTTATTTTACTCTTTACATACTTTAACAATTTAGCCAGTTAATAATCTAGTCTTAGTAATATCGTATGACTCATTTGTCTAAGTGTATTTCCAAAAATTAAATTATTATTAAAAGCTGAAACTCACTTTCCTTTCTAAAAAGAATAGTATGATAAAAAGACATTAACATTCCTTAATCAACATTGTGCTAAGTTACCTTACAAAAACCACAGACACACGTAGAGCATAGGAAGAGAGTTCCACCATTGCCACACCAGCGGCAGTATTTTTCACAGCCATCTTCATCTGATGAGAAATTTCCATCACCGTAGAAGATAAAGCAGTTCTGAAAGTTAATATTACATTAAATAATGGCTTAACACCTCATAAGATAGATTATTACATGATGGGTGGATGGTACAGCACAACAAAGACAGATAAATTCTTAAAGCGAAACATATTATTCACAAGGTTTGGTTTTGTCACAATAAAAGTACTATCTAATACTCGTTTCAAAAATAAATGCTTTTGAATAAGTGAGTTCAACATTTAAAAAAATACATATATACACAGCTAATCAGATTGAGTCAATTTAATATATTTCATGATTAAATTGAAGTTTATTTATTTAAATTTTTTATAATAACTGCATAAACTTAATATAAATTCATAAAAAATACCTAATTGACCACATTTTTAAACGAAGTATACTTAGAACTCACTCATTTTTTTTTCTTTTCCATATTTGTACAAAGCATAGTTAATACTTAAATAACAATACCTTAAATTTCTGTATTTTTATTCTAGTTGTTCTATTCATTCTTAATTATTTTAGAGAACTGTAAACTGTAGAGTAGTATTTATAGCCGAAGAGATATCTATGATCAAACTTGACAGAAGTGGACTTGAAGTGGATCACAACATATTCCAACAACAGGAGTGGCCACATAGTGAATATGAAGAAGAAAACATTTGAATTTATCAGATCACACTACTAGAAAGAAAGTTTGTGTGTGCAAGAACGGAAATATTTGACCTAGGTTTCTCCAACTTTACCCTAAAAGGAACCACTGAAAAAATATATTCAGTACTTGCTGTTATGTTTTGCAACTCATGAGTATTTCTAAAATTATTAAATATATCGTTTGCTTATGATTGCTATTTAATGTTAACCGGAAACAAATCAGTAAGTTAATTTTAAAATCAGTTATATGATTGAACTAAACTCCAAGGCTTACATAGTGGGTGACATTTCTATCTAACAGTTAAAAAAGTTACATTAGTATCTCAACACAAGAAAAATGAGAGCGGTACCTTGCAAATTAGAACTTGAAGAACTTTATGAACAAAGATGTCTTGTCCTTCATGAATATCTTGTGCTACAGACACAGAACACACTGTGCATACCAGTTTATCATCTGATAAAGTTGTGGGTTCTGAAACAAACATATCATTGATATATGCCAAACTAGAAATTTGATTAATTCCAGTTTATATGTGTATAATACATTACGTTAAGTTAGTTTTCTAAAATTTTGATCTCAGCTAACCCAATGGGGACTTATCACAAATAATTGGTTCAATAATAATTTTGAGTGTTCACAAATGATGCACCTCAGGATACACAACATTTTGCAGGTAATCTATGCAGGGGGATGAGTCATGTACCGACTTTAGGACAGCCAAGATATCAGTAAGCTGCGTCCATTGCAGTAAATGTGTAATGCTATATTATTTTCTAACACCCTTCGTATTATATTGACAGGTCACAATTTTAGAACTGTTCATGGAGATGGTAAGCCCTTCACTTTATACAGAAGAGAACATAATTAGGGTAAAATTTAAAATGATAAAAAATTGAATGGTATTAATAATGAAGCATGGCACATTAATGAAAATATCAAGAGATTTAATTTGAAAAAAATGTTGTATTAAAATAAAAATTAACTACTGAAATATCAACGAACCTCTGAAAAGTTAAAACTTACCTAGCTTGAAAAATAACTAAACAGTGTTTAGCTGTATAATCTTTCACAATATTTTGACATTTCATAGAAAACAATCAATAGATGTATAGGATTAATCTCACATTGCTGGAACAGTCTACATGTAAAATAAATATTACTTACCAGGCAGATACTTCTGCCTATATTTGACTTCTTCTGAGCTAAGTCGGATCAGTGATATTTCATGACTCCGGACAATTTTCTCTGGCTCATCATCATCGTCATCTTCTCTACCCATTCTGCCAAGTATACAAAAATAAGGAGTTAAATTATTTTTTTTAACTGTCAACTCTTGATTTCATAGCTTGTTATCATATCTTTAAAAAGTACTTAATATAAGATGCAGTTCATTGCAGTTCTAAATATTAAAAATATTGTTTGTTTCTGTCTTTAAAAATAATAGACAACAAATATTTAAAAGATTTACAGATTTCAAAAGCTTTGTATTTCCTCAAAGTTTGTTACTTTGGTATTATCCGGAGGCCAATATTTTTGAAGGATGCTATGTCGGCAAGAAGGAGGTCACTCAGTCCGTATTCACTATTTGTTATTACGCGATATAACTAGGTTTAAATTACGTTATCATAAATATTACCAAATTACTACCAGCAAAAGTATATAACTAGCAGTATCAAAGTAAAGATAACCTGATGTGCGCGGGGAAGACACCACCTCATTGAATAGGAAAATCAGTGACACCAAACATCAGCTGCCGAATGCACCTCTTGCCCGCCGCTAGCAGCTGAGCTGAAAGTTGCACTGTTGCATACTTGGGCATTGTGTTAAATGGAGCCTATTATACCAAGACGCTAGTGGCACTACTTATTATACTTTTTCCTCATCCTTACAACCAATTAATACTACAAATCAATGTAATCTAGCATTTCAAATCATCAAGTTTGTGATATTTTAACATTACAAATAATTGTAAAAATTACACACAAATTATTAAATAATGTTTGGTATAAATCCTTACAAGTTCTTTCTATACAAACACACTTACATCTCACCCTCCACCTTCTCTTCTTATTAGCAAAACCATGAGCAGCTTAAGCACTTAACTTCAGAGTATGTCACACCACTGAGAGTAGACACCATCAGGAAGATGTATCTAAATGGATAACATGCTATGTAGGGTTAATAAAATACAATTTATTTTCTCAAAAAATACAAATATTGTGTATCAATGCTATGGAACTATAAATAAGATTACAATCGCACATTTAACATTACAATGAACGATTGATATCTTAATGATTGTTTTCCTGGTACGATTTGAGCTGTCCTAGAAAAAGTCAATCTCTCTTGTGATCATGTTCCAGAACCACAATAATCTTGATAAGGGACTGTGATATTCATAGACTCTTGAAAAGTGCTGTCTTTTAAAGATATGACGTGATCTGGTTTTGCGAAGGAAATCTGATAGGAACTATTCTTAAGAACTTCCTTTGACCGGCCTCCAGTCTAGGTATTTAACCGGTCAAGTAGGGTGACCAAACAGGACTGGCATACTCCAAAACTTGTCTGATCAGAGAGCAATAAAGTGTCCTTAGGACATCTAGACTACACAGCCCTTGTGTAAAGCTTGAGATAAAACCCAGTAGTTGATTTGCTCTTCTGAAAACTAAGTTCATATACGTTTCAAAATTGTGGTGGTTTTCAAAAATAACACTGAGGTCCTTGATAATGCTAACTCGTTAGAGAGGCTGTCCATCCAATTATCCAGAAGAAAAATCGGGATTCTTGCTTTGTAAGATATTATAGCTGAGCATTTGATGATGCTGAGGCAAAACGTGTTTGTGTAACACCATTCTGTAACACAGTATAGGCTTGCCTGTAACGGGGCTTGGTTTTCTGGAGAAGATATTTCAACAAAAATGTTTACATCATCTCCGAACATTAATATATATGCTTATAGGTATTTCAAAATGTCATTAACAAACAAATTAAATAGATAAAGGCCAATGTTTGAATAAATTCCTCAGATTAGAAGATGTGTAATCTTACTTTTAAGCCAACGAGATATTCATAACCGACTCAAGAGTGGGTCAGCAATTTCATATCCAAACAACTCTGAAATGACTAAGCCGTGATCCACCTTGTCAAAGGCTTTTGCAAAGTTGAAATACACAGTATCTACCTGCTTTGCCTTCCTGAATGCTTGAAGAATAAATTCTTAAAACACAAGAAGGTTTTACAAGATGGATCTACCAACATTAAATGCTACAGTATTATAAGTGGCAACCAACACAATCGGATGATGATTATCGATGTTAAACATTGATACTATCGAAAACAACATTTGACCTATAGATATTCGTAATTAATCGTTGCCAGCTTTCTTTATTCAGACGAGTGATGTCATTACCAGCTGTTGCACAATTTAAAACATAAATTGATTTCTTTTACGTATAAAAATATAGCTTCTCTATGTGATTATTTTTAAAGCCTAAAACTTAATTCAATTCAACATCATCGTTCAAAATAAAAACTTGTTTGGAAGTAGATTCAAAATTTAAATCATATGTTTCGCTATTAACTAATGGCAGCAAGAACAGTGAATTATATGTCTTCGTTGTTTCACAAGCATGTTTATCCTTGAAAATACATAAGGTAAGTAAATGGTATTGTTTTGTTTAATTATATTACTCATATAATATATTTTTTATTTGTAAATTATATTAATATTTATACATTAATTTCTAAGATTGAAAACTGATAGTTCTTTGAAATATCTATTTCGTTATTTGGTCAGAAATTTTGCTTTCAGTCCTTTGGATGGTCTTGAATATCGATGATTCCATATCATTCGATAATCATCATCCGATTGTGTTGGTGGCCACTTATTACACTGCAGCCATAGTGGCTCCATGCTGCTGAGGATTAATAAGATACTAAAGGTTTTTAAATTATCAATCAATAAATTTTCAAATATCTTTACAATGGCAGATAGAATCGTAATAGATCAAAAGTTCTTCAAATTACTAGAACAACCACCCTTTGGGATAGGCACAACGAACCAAGGTTTGAGTCCTTCTAGGAATGTTACCTTGAGCAATGATCCATTAAAGAAAGCTCTCAAGGATTGAACTAGAATTGAGCTGCTGAGTTTGAGTATAGAAGGAAGGATGTTATCCAGTCCTGGCTCTTTAGAAGTATTTAATTTGTTTATAACTTCATCTTCCATAAACTGAATGCATGTGATCATTCTTGGAGTGTCAAAACGATAGAAAGGAGGAGACACCCTTGGCTGTGATTGAACAAATACAAAAAATCTAGCAAAAAGTTCAGCTTTATATACATCTGATGTTGTTTCTTTATTGTCTAAAATTAATTTGGAAAGAAGATTTGAATTGGTACCACTCTTGAGGTCCGAAGCTCCAAAACTAATGTGGACTGTGAAGCCATGTAGCTTCTATGACAATCTTCTGACAACCTCTTGCACGGTGCATTGAATGCAGAAAACTTGTGAAATCCTGTTGGATTCAAAGTCTGTTTGTATGCATTGTTTTATTTTTGATAGTCAGTTTAATGAGCTCTCTTATAATGCATTTAGGGAGACCAGTGCGCTTCAAAGGGCTGCAATCCTTTGCTATGTTCTGGGGAATGTTGTGAAGAATGTCCTAGGTTTGATGTTAGTGCTTCAAACTTCAGATTTAAGTTGTTAGTCTGATAAAGAAAACCCATGTCAATGTTGCAGATAGCTTTGTAAGCGTTATTCAGATCCCACTTCCATAAATTAAATTTATGTTGGTATGTAGTGATTTTCAAATGTACTACTCTAGATACTTTGGGGAGATTTTAAAGTGACCTATACTCGTTATTCAATTGCTATTATTGAATAATTCGATACATTATTCAACTTCGATATGTAAATTCATACACAATAAGAGTTATAATAAATTACTGTAACAAGAAGAATCTCGTAGATTACAATTTTAAAAACATAAATTAAACAATAACACTACAAAACAACAAAACCAACTATGGCCTAGACTTAGATATCAAAGAAACCTTACAATACTTATAACTTGCCCAGCTTGATATCAATGAGTAACCGCTTTTGTAAAATGGAGGAAAGAATTCACCCCATGGGTTACCAGAGCCAAACCCACATGTTGAAGCCACTTAAACAAATCTCGTCAATTGTGAAATTGTGAGAAATCTCACATATTTTCCTCATATTCATCACCATTTTCAAAGTCTCAAATATTAGTTACTTCTTGCTGTTTATTGTTTACATTAAAACTACTATAACTAATAAGTTGAAATCATATGCTAAGTTAAATAAATTGTAATATTGAATTATTCTTTCCGATAAAAACAATCAAACCATTCGATAAAAACAACCGAATAATGAGTTAGGCCGCTTATTGAAGTCTACCCGATACTTTATTGCTGAAGTAGCGATTGCCAATGGAGGATGATGAAAGGCTTCAGTAACCAGGACATCTCTGCTCAATTTGCCAGTAGATTCCTCTGAGCTAAAAATAAAATCAAGTGCGAATAAAATCATTTATTTGGTGTAGAGATAATAGCAGTAATATTGTTTAATATTGCAAATTTTATCTTATCTAAAGCTCATCTCTCTTCTGTAACTACAGATACTGTACATATTATGAATTGTCTTAACCCTTTTGCCGCCAAACATTTTATTGGAATGTTAGTCAATAATGCCAAGGGTATTTTTACAGTTGTTATCCAAAGGTGCTGCACCATTTCTAGAAATTTGCATATGGTTGTTATAAAATGTCATAACTTTGTTATCTATAGGCAGATTTTTATAATTTTTTTTATTTTGTAGGAGAATGTGTATATTAACACTAAATATTACTAAAAAAAATCCTTATACTAAAAGAAAAATAAAAAACAACAATAAAATAATATCCTTGTTTTTTTATCGGCTGGGACTGATAGCGTATTTGTTATCTGAGCGCTCCGGGGGTGTAGTCAGTGCTTCATAATTGCGTACTGTAGTTCGGATCGAGTGCGTATCAATCATGGGGCCCACTAGTTCGATGAATCTTAGTGAATTGTGTGTGTCGGAGTGTTTTGTTGGACATGTTAGAAGTTTACGTTTTGACCGAAACGAGATTATTTCCTCTTTAGAACATGGAATTTTTAATAATGAGTGTATTTCTTCGTCATGCGGTTGCGTATTGTTTTTAAACCGGGAGACTTTGATGTTTCGTTGCAACAGAAAAATTCATAAAAGTAGTAAACAAAAGTTTTAAGTGTTGTAATTTTTAAAAGTCGGCCCAGGGAGGTTCTTTTTTGAAAGAGTGCGCTTGCACATAGAAACATATTTTTGTTTGGTAACCACTTTGGGTACTTTCTGATTAAACGGAGGCCAATAATAATAAACGGTATTTAGCACCTTTGGGTGAGCAGTTATATAATAAATACTAACGGTTAGGTTATGTAGAGTTAGGTTAGTAAACCTAAATCGCCTAACCACATCAGCCGCAGCGTGCATTAAATAGGTGGCCTCCGTTTAATCAGAAAGTATCCCACGTTGTTTCATTTGAAGCTACTGAGACAGTGCTATATTTTGTTGGAGTTTGGCATTACTGCACATTCTGTGGTGGACTGGTACTCTTTCCGCTGTGAAGTGTATTTCCATCACATTTCAACGCGGTCAAAGAAAACTGGCAGTCCTCTGACAGTCGTTGAAAAATATGAGACCAAATTTGGAAGGAGAATATACAATCGCGGCAGAATAATTCAGAGACAGTGGGTTTTTGGGGGAATCGAAAGGTAGAACAGAGATTCCTTCCTTGTTCCTGTTGAACAATGTGACAGGGACAACCCCCTTGACGTAATTAAAGAATGGGTTCTGCCAGGTATGAAAATTGTTAGTGACTATTGGAAGGCCTACAACTGTCTCGGTGACGAGGGATTCAGGCACTTCTGCGTCAATCATTACATTAATTTTGTTGACTCTCATAGCAGTGCACATACATACACCATTGAAAGACAGGCGAGAAGTCAGGGCGAACATGCCTCGTTATGGTGTCCGGAGTGACCATTTTGTCGGGTACCAGGCAGAATTTCTTTTCAAGGCAAAATATCCCCACCCACATACCAGGCTCCACCACTTTTTTGTTGCTGCTGCTCAGCTCTATCCACCAACACACTGTAAGTGTTCTCTATTAATGTCCATTTATATACTAATATTAGGGTGTTCATGATTTATTAAGTTTTTTACACTTAACATAATTTCCTTTGCATTATATTTCAATTTATATTTCTGATCAGCCCCTCTAGAGTTTGATATTTTGCTGATAGGTACTATCTCAAGGGATGTTTTTCTTTTCTTTCATTGATGGTTGGAGGCACTAGTCTCAACCCGATAACAACTAATAGATTTGTAGCTCGAAATTAAGAAAAACATCGTTCATTTGGGACAAAATTCTGCTCAAGTATTATTTTTCATTTAAGTTTACAAAGATGCAGCCGCATCTGATGACATCATCACAAGGTTGAATCACGGTCACAAAAGGTCACGTGATGCCCAACACGGATGTACAACATGAAAATATTGCTTCGCACGTAAACAGTTGTTCCATTATTTATGTTCTACAACTTCGTTATTTCTCACTTCCACACGGTCAAACCTTGGGGTAGGGTACGATAAGCGGACCCGGTTTTTTATATCGAAATTGGCAACCGATATCACTTAATCATAACCATCGATATAATCAATCGATACTAATTAATCATTTTGAATAATCTATATCAACAGCTGTAAATAATTTCAAATAATACAAGTAAGGTAATATTTCAATTTTACATAAGTAACATTTGATTATTAAAAATGACAGTCAATTTTAGAAAACTACACAACATTGCTTTGAAAGATGATAAGACATGTTTTACGTGGCTTCAACATGGACTCGTACCGAAAAACCCATTATGTGAAATTTGTGGGAAAAAAACAAATGTAACTGTGAGAGGAGCAAATATGGTCGTCTTCGGGTTTCCTAATTTTGGTTATAATAATATGTTTGATCACTATTAGTATTAAATTCACATTTTAATTTAAAACATATGTTGGACATTATAAGATTAAAGGCCGAGGCGGCAAATCACGGATTTGACGTTATCAACGTATTCTGCTCACCCTACTGAAAAAAAAAATATAGTACTAGGGGGTGCAAATGACAAATAACACGATTTTAGGGGGTATATTCATAAGTAGTTAAGTTTCTAATGTTTTAATGTTCAGTTTGTGTGCTGTGTCTGGATAATCTGTTTACTTGAATATTATCTGCGGCCGGGACTGATAGCTTATCTGTTATCTAAGTTCTCCGGGGCAGAGTCAGTGCTTCACAAGATATCGTGTTCAGTAGGTTGGATTGAGTGAGTGAGTTTCAATTATGAATCAACCATCCACTAGTTCGACCAACCCTAGTGAATTGTGTGTGTCAGAGTGTTTAGTAGGGCACTTAAAGAGTTTACGTTTTAACCTAAACGAAATTATTTCCTTAATTGAACATAGAATTTTTAATAATAAATGTATTTGTTCGTCGAGCAGTCACGTGTTGTTTTTAAACCGGGAGACTTTGTTGTTTCGTTGCGATAGGAAAATTAGAAAAAACAGTTAAAAAAAAGTTTTAAATGTTGCAGTTTTTAAAAATCCACTTTTTTGTTGCTGCTGCTCAGCTATATCCGCCAACACACTAATGGTAAGTGTTCTCTGTTAATATACATCTATATATTTATATTAGAGTTTTTCATGATTTATTAAGTTTTTTTTCACTTTAGGCCAGACATAATTGCCTTTGCATTACATTTCAATTTATATTTCTGATCAGCCCCTCTAGAATTTGATATTTTACTGGTAGGTACTATCTCAAGGGATGTTTTTCTTTCACTACATCAGCGCGGAGCAGCACCGGCTGAAGCCCGTGCTGATGGCGGGAGGCACTCGTCTCATTTATAACTAGTAATTAATTTGTAGCTCGAAATTAAGAAAAACATTGTTCATTTGGATCAAAATTCTGCTCATTTCAGTATTATTTTTCACTTACGTTTGCAAAGATGGTGACGCATCCGATGACGTCATCACGAGGTTGGATCATGGTCTCAAAAGGTCACGTGACACTCGACATGGATGTACAACATGGAAATATTACTCCGCGCGCGTGAACAGTTGTTCCATTTTTTATGTTCTAGAACTTCGTTATTTCTCATTTCCACCCCATAAAACCTTATATTTTTTTTTTTTTATTCTATAGGACGATTCCAATAAGTTAATAACGCAAAACTCATATTTCTCCGCTCCGGCTGTTAATATGATAATTACCCATATGTTTGTTATATCTCTCAGTGTAGTGAATAACTTAATCTCCTTACCTTACACATAAAATAGCCTACTGATATCTTAACCGAAAAATACTGAATAAGTATGAAAATAATAGTAAAGAAATTTTACTTTGTTCATGGAGCTAGCAAAAAATTACCTAACCTTCTAGACTGTCTCATCTACGCAAGGGCCCACTACTCTACCTGAAGGCTTACCGCCCTACCCAAGGGCTTACCGCCTACTTGAGAGACAAACACCTTCACCAAGGGTTAATCACTCCTAAAAGCTAACCATCCTACCCAAGAGCTAAGCACTCTCCTCAAGAACCATACCTGAGAGCTTACCGGCCTACCTAAGAGATTTTTATTCTTTAGGGGAATACATTTTTTGCACATTAGGCCCTTCCTCACTAATATGTAATTAGTATGCAATCCTATACACATATTAAGCACTTCCTATTCGAAAAATCAACAAATTATATAAAATGGTATTATAAACTAGTACATTTTATGTAGGTATAATATAAATTACATAGTCTTACGCTGAAATTGCCGTCTCTTGCTGGCCTAATTTCAAACACTTCTCACAAAAAGAATCTAACCTAAACAACTGAAAGATAAACTCTTGCTTGAACTGTGGCGATTAATTTCAGTAATTGAGCTCTTACGGACATTCATTTCAAGCTTAACTAACACATGGCCTCTATAAAGATAAAACTATCTAAATGAATTTACTTGGCAATATCTATTACCTCGCACACTAATTTATCAATTAACTAAACACACACCAACAACAGCTACAGTACCGTCTATTACTGGCTGATTTGGATTATTCTCCCTCTGTTTTTAATTTTTATTTATTTATTTTTTCACTTTTTCCTTCGTGTTTTTTTTTTTTTAAGCTGAAAATATAGGCACACCACTAAGACAAACAGCCGGAAATTTACTGCATAAACAGAAACTAGGGATAACAGGAGTGGGCTACTATTCACGTTGTACTGTCCATTAGCTTGATGTAACTACGTATTTTTTTATGTATTTCGATGATAGTCCATTCAAAAGATTCCTTAAGAGCAAACTGATAAGTTCGGCTAAACTAAAAGTATATTCCTACAAAGTCGCTTGAGAAACAACACTGTCTCAAGTGTGACGTTTCAACTAGAACATAAAACTTTGTAACTTAAAATCTCAAAATCAAATCAAAATCAAATCAAATCAAAAATCAAATCAAATCAAAATCCTTTATTGCTCAAAATAACATTTTCATGCATTAGCAACGTCATTAAAGTATACACACAGGGCTAGCTTAACTAACTTATACAGTGTTACATGTTATGCTAAGTATACATCAAAGAAAAAAAACAAAACTATATTTAGTCTACTATTTACAATTTATGCAAAAAATCCTGGACACTGTAAAAGGAACCGTCGATGAGGAACTGTTTTAAGTTATTTTTGAACAAGGTTAAAGAACAATCCACCTTTAAAGCATCTGGAAGTGAGTTGAAAAGTTTAATGCAGTTGTAAGTTACGTGTTTTTGAAAAAAAGAAGTAGAATGTTGTGGAACTGGAATGTTAAGCCGGGTTCTAAGTGAATAATCTGAATTGGTGTTAGCTAGTGTCATAAATTCTTTTTTAAAAAAACTAAAGATTCATAAATAAATATGCTTGGGAAAGTAAGAATGTTGTTGTTTTTAAATACATTTCTACAAGATTGATGCCTACTTAGCCCAAAAATAATCCGCAAAGCTTGCTTCTGCAATTTAAAAATGAAATTGGTTCTGCAGTTCCTTCCCCAAATGGGAACTGCGTAAACAAGATGAGAATAAAAGCAGCCATAGTACAAAGTTAGTAGTAGTTGTGAATTAGCGAAAGAAGCCAATTTTCTCAGTGCAAACAAACACGAACTTAGTTTTTTTACTATTTTATTGATATGCAATTCAAATGTCAGGTTGCAGTCAAGTTGAAGACCTAAAAAGCTCACTGAGTCCACACATGATACCATGCACTCCCCTAGCATTACCTGTAAGTTGTCCACAAAACTACGTCTAAGTGTGAAATTCAGAGTATGGGTCTTGTCTGTGTTCACAATCATGCCATTTGAGGTAAACCATTGAAGAAGAGCATTGGATTCAACAAAACCATTGATCTCTAAATCCACTTGATTGTGAGCTGTGACCAAAAGAGATGTATCATCGGCAAAAGATCTGACTTTTTGGTGCAATGTCTAATATCGTTAATAAATACCAAGAAGAGAAGAGGACCTAACACGGACCCTTGGGGGACTTTCTTCTTAAAATACCCTGGCTGTCCACAAAACTGATTTCAACTCGCTGAGATCGACCGCAAAGATACGATGCTATCCAATCATGAGCTTCACCTCTGACGCCCAGCCTCTGTAGTTTACTTAACAGTAACGAATGGTCAACTAAATCAAACGCTTTGCTTAAATCGACGAAAAGGCCCATAGCACACATTTTTTTATCCAGAGCAGTAACTACTTTCTCAATAAAACAGAACATTGCGTCAAGAGTACCTTTTTGTTTTTGAAACCCAAACTGATTACGGAACAAAATATTGTGCTTGTCAAAGTGTGATAAAAGTCTATACATATAATGTAGTGTTCAAGGGAGAGCTTGCTTTATGTGAAAATCAAGCTTCTCAGGGTGAGCAGTATGATATTGTCTCCATATTTATCAACTATGTCATGTCTTAGTATAGTATAGTTATTTAATTGATATCTTTTATATTTTTAAAGCTCGTTTCCTGAACAACTGCAATATAAATTTAATTCTTATTTAATTAATGTCCAAACTCAGTCCACTAAGTAGTCAACCCATTGCACTATCATCTATAATATTACATCACAATTTGATGGTAAAACCCCTTTTAGTTCGCGGGAATATAGACGCAGTATTTATTAGCTAGTATGGTGAGCCAATAATGTAACTTGCTGCGATGCCCATTTTTAGTCTATCAGCCTATTTCCCGTTTTAGTAGTGGAATTAATGTCCTCATGATGAGTCCCTATAATTTTATAAACCTTTATAAAATTAATTCTATGGTATCTTGGTGCTGCCAACGATTATTTTCTTTCTTTTTTATGTAAATTCTTTATTTCTCAATACTTTTATTTTTTTGCTCATCAATGCCATTGTCTTGATGGTTTTACTTACCTAAACTAGCTTAACTACTTGCTGTCTTAATTGTGATGAATCATAAATTACACATAGTCTATGGGTCTGTTCATTTTCGACATATTGTGCGGACAGACGTTCAAAAATTAAAATTTACCTGACCCTCGAATGATAAGCTTTGGTAACGCTCAGCCGATAAACAGGTATAGTCTGTGTTGTAGTGCATTGTCTATAGGGTAGCAAGTCTATGTCTTTAGAGCACATGCCAGTGGCCCATGAGGACGGTTATAAAAAACAGTGAAAATACATGTCCGCTCGGAACAAAAACGTGCCTACCAATATATGTCTATAGATCAATAAAAAAAGAATATTTTGGAACGATGGATTGACAAAAATAGATAACAATTAGGCGTCTATAGCACCAAGAAAACATCAAATTCAAAGTCAAAGTCAAAATATCTTTATTACACCATCGTCAAGATGAGAATGGTGTCACAGAGAATTTACAAAACACAAGAACAATACAGGTCTAACCAGGTCAATACAATAAAATACAATACAATACGGGTTAATGATTGAAAAATTCATTTAAAGAGTAAAATGGGCGTTCTTGCAGCCACGTCTTGAGATTTTGGCCAAACAGCTGCTTATTTGATTTCTTCAGGTTTTCAGGCAGAGCATTCCACATCTTGGCCCCGATGAAGCTGGTCTTCTTCTCAGTTGAGCTGAGCCTGTGTATTGGTAGACAGTAGTTGGAGGCATGTCTGGTGTTATATTGGTGTTGTTGTGTTCCCTTGTTTGCCAGGTCTGGCATCTTGATGTAAACATGAGTTGTTGCTTCTAAGATGTACAAGCCAATAACTGTGAGGACTTTGAGTTCCTGAAAGGCTTCCCTGCAGGTATCTCTCGATCGTAAGTCTTTTAGGATTCTAATAGCTCGCTTTTGGAGTACAAGGACACGTTGTAGGTTTCCTGCGGTAGTTCCACCCCATACAGCAATTCCGTATCTAAGATGTGACTCAAAGAGGGCATGGTAGGCTACTTTTGCTGTCGCCAAGTCACATGTGTTCTTAATTCGCCTTAAGACAAAAAATCCTGTACTCAATTTACTGCAGAGGGAGTCTATATGTGTTGTCCATGAGAGTTTATCGTCCAGCGTGACACCCAGATATTTAGTGTCTGTGATTTCTTCTAGTCCGGGAAGCCTTCCAGTATGTTCTCTTTGTCCTCCCAGTATTAGCTGTTTTGTTTTATTTTCGTTTACAGCAAGGTCATTGTTCTGGCAGTACTGAACTGCCATATTTAGTGCAATAAAGCTGTCATCCTCCAATTGTTCTACATTAGGTCTCCCAAGAAGAAGTATTGTGTCGTCAGCATACATAAGGGGATTGCAGTACAACTGCATACGCTGTGGAAAGTCATTTGTGAACAGTATAAACAAAACAGGCCCCAAGACTGAACCTTGAGGGACCCCTCGCGTGGTTGGTTGTAGTTGGGATTTCATTGTTTCTGTTTTGTTGTTTGAGGTGTGTACTATTTCCACAAACTGACTTCTACCTGATATGTAGCTGGAGAACCATTCCTTTGCTTTCCCTTGTATTCCCAAATTAGTTATCTTACTCAAGAGCTGGTCATGGCTCAGGCAGTCAAATGCTTTACTATAGTCCAGGAGGATTGCTGTTGATGTATTACCCTCTTCTCGTTGGTCAAAAAGGAATTCCACTAAGCTAATCAGTGCTGTAGTAGTAAATTTCCCTGCCAGAAAGGCGTGTTGATGGGGTGTTAGCAATTGGTTTTTGAGAAGATGTTCAAACAGTCTTGTTAGTACTATTTTTTCAATCACTTTTGAAAAGGTGGGTATAAGTGAAATGGGTCGGTAGTTAACTGCATGAGTAGGAGAGTCTATTTTAAACTTTGGATATACTTTAGCGATTTTGAGTGCCTAAGGAAATATTCCTGCGCTGAAGGACTTGTTGGTAATGTCTACCAACGGATCTATTAGTTCGTTCTTGCATGCCTTCAACAGTTTGGAAGAAATGTTGTCATATCCTGTTGATGATTTAGGTTGGAGAGATTTAACTATTTTAGAAATTTCTTGCCTGCATGTCGGTGTTAATACTAAGTTTGTGATTTCTGTCGAGGGTGCTGTCAATGGGAATTGTCTTCCTGTGTCTTGATGGTTGGTTTTGATTGTTTCTTCTGCTATAGTAGTGAAAAAATTATTTAGGTAGTCTGCTATTTCTTTTGGGTCTGTTGATTCCTGTCCTTGAATCTCTAGTTTGGTTAGTTTGTTTGAGTCTTCTTTTGACTTCTTCTCAGAGTTGATTACATCCCAGATGGCTTTTGACTTCTTACTGGACTCTGCTATTCTTGTTATGTTTATTTGCTGTCTAGCTCTTCTGAGGTGCAAGTCATAGTCTGTTTTTAAGGTTGATGCCCTTTTTTATGTTCCTCACTACCACTAGCTAGGCACACATTTTGTGCTCTGAAGTATTGTTGTTTTAAGTCAGTCGCTGTTTGGTCATTTATAGTGGGAGTTTTCTTCTTTTTGTGCCTTGTGATGCTTAAAGGACATGCATGGTTTAGTGCCCGTTAGATGGTAGTGTTGAACTTAGCATATGCATTGTTTGGATCTATTGTGTTGTAGATATCTGTCCAGTTTTCCTGTTGTAAGGTTTTCTAGAACGCAAGTATATTTTCGTTACTGAAGTTCCTTTTTTTAGTTATTGGGGCACTTGGTGGTTCTGTGCTTGCGCTCACTATTTCACATATCTGGCCTGTATGTTCAGATATGCAGGTGTTGAGTACTTGCACCTTTATATCTGCTGTTGGTAGGTTAGTGCAAACACAGTCTATGGAGGTTTGTGATGGTGTAATTCTGGTGAGAGGAAGCTCAACCCTGTACATGCCAAAGCCATCAAGTGTGTCCGTTAGCTCTAGGTGGTCGTTCTTTTTGGTAAGGCAGTATATGTTTGTGTCTCCAATCAGTATTGTAGGGTGGTTTTCTGCAGCAACATTTTCCAGGACGTCATTTATAACTTCAATACCTGTCTCTACATTACCCTGGATCCTGTAAATTCCTATCACAAAGAGGACTTTTTCCTTCAATGATATTTTCAGGGCAGCCATTTCACAGATCATCTCAATGCAAAAATCCTTTAAGTCAACTGCTTCTGTTTTTGTTGCTATGGAGCTTCGTGTGAAGATAGCTACTCCACCTTTTTGGTGGTTTTTTCAACAGAATGCTGTTTTCATGGAGTATTCAGTTAGTCTGGTGTTCTCAAGAGTTTCCTTCTTCTGTCCGTGCTCTGTCAAAATCATTATATCTGGTTTTAACGATCTTAGCTGTTCATTTAGTCTTTCAATTTTGTTTGACACTCTGTCAGTGTTTTGATGAAATATTGTCATTGGTTTACCATCCTTTTTCTTATTTTTGATTATGTTGGAGGTCTGATGTTGCTGCCTGGTTCTAAAAAAGGTGAGATATTAGTTTCTGTATGAGAGAGATGATTTTTGTAGTAGTTGGCTTTGAATTGTTCAATGTTCTTTTCATAAAACTCTAAGAAGGTTTCTGAGGGGTCAAGTTGTGTAGCAGTTATGGGTGGCCTTCTCATCGGTATAGGGGGTACAATGGCAGGGGCTTCAGGAGTGGATGTTGCAGTTATTTCAATGGGATTTGGTAAGTTGTCGCTTTCTTGGGATTGTTCCTTTGGAAGATGGTAGTTTTTATTCTGGAAAGCCTTAAACTTTGCAGTCTGAAGGGAGACACTTATTTTGTCTCTGCGTTTACCCCCATTGGTCTTTATAACTTGAGGTCTTCGAGGGTTGCCATGTGTGTTTGTGGTAGACAGGTACTGGTCTAGTGGTGTTTTGTAGGGGGATATTTTCAGTCTGGGTGCTTTGCTCATATACAACTAGCTTTTTTTGACTTGACGGACGAACAGTGACACTGAGGTTTAGCACTCAAAACTTTGAGGGCGGTCTCCGTGTTGTTCTGTCTGGATTTAATTTGGGATAGTTCTAGCAAGATAGCTGTTAAGTTTTGCGGCTTTTCTTGTGTCAGAGATTCACATTTGACAGTTTGAGTTGCACTGTCAGTTTTGCTTTTTCTTCAATCTTAGCCTCATTACTGGCTAATTTGCACTGTAAACAGGCTAACTTGTTTTCTACAATAGTCAGTTGTTCTTTTAGAAACGTGTTTTCCCCCAGCAGTGCTGATCCTATTGTAGCAGCCATAGTGAGCTTATCATCTTCGTATTCTAAAATATTGCTTTCTAGAGCTTTAATGGAATTGTTTAGACTGTCTTTTTGGGTATGAGAATTTGATAATCGATCTCTGTACTGGAGAATATGAAACCCGAGTACAATATACGATGTTCAATTTAAAGATTCTACCACTTTCGGTTTGTTTATTTGTCGTCTGTCAGTATGCGCTTTTTTCAATGTGCTGTATAGTATAAAAGAAAACAATTTGCTAAACCGCTATAGAGAAGAGAGGCATTTATCATAGAATTGTGTGACCCAGGATTGGAGATAACTATTTGTGATTGAACCAGAAAAATAGTAATAGTGTACCTTGAAGCTGTATGAGTTTCTCAAAACCTGCTTTTAGCAAATCAAATACCTGATACCTACCTGATACATGATGTCTTCTTCATTGACCAGCGTTGCTGGATTGAAAGCGTCACAATAAAATAAATAACTAACTGAATTTTACTATTTACAAATGCAAGTGGCGGCAAGGCTAGGCTATGTTGCTCGAGTTCTCGAAAAAATCTTCGATTGAGTAGAGAGGGTTGGCCAGGGACCACTTCCTAAGCCTGCATTCAAAGTCCCTGCTCTCAAGAGCTTTAAGATGTTGAGGGAGGCAGTTGTACATTCTTACTGCTAATGCGGGGAAACACTCTTGTCTTGCTTAGCCTACAGGAGACTGTATTTAGTTGTGAGCTGTTCCTCAGCCTGTAGGCATCATGAGCTTCACCCCTAGTTCCGAAGGCTGCAAGGTTTTCTTTGACATGTAACAAGCTGGCGACAACATACTGGCTAAAAACCGTTAAGATCTTAAGTCGGTTGAACAAGGGCTTGCAATGATCTAAGAAGCCTGCAGATGAGATGATACGTACAGCATGTTTTTGCAGCAATACAATTTCGGCACATCCAGAAAAATGACCCCAGAGCAGCATACCGTAGAGAATGTGGCTATGAAACAGCCCATGATATATAGTGACAAGATGTTTTTCCGTCAATAGAGGCTTCAGTCTGCGAAACAAGCAGTTTACTCGAGACAGTTTCTTACTCAGTTCTGCCACGTGCCCGTTCCACGTAAGTTTGGAATCAAGAGTAAAGCCCAAAAGTTTGACACTCCCCACTGTATGGTTAGCTAGAGATAAGGTGCATGTTAACTCCTGCGTTTTGGAAAGGTTTAGACTGAGTTTGTTGGCTGAAAACCATTCCTTAGCTCTGTCATAGACTTGGAGCGCTTGAGCTCTCGCATCTTCAGGTGTGGCTCCCGCATTAAAGAATGTAGAATCATCTGCGAACAGAAGTACATCACCCACCAACTCTAGGTCATTAATTAGTACCAAGAAGAGCAAGGGTCCGAGAACCGAGCCTTGAGGCACACCGTGCATAACAGGCAGCGGTTTGGATGAAGCACCGTTAACAGAAAATATTTGTTCTCTTCCCTCCAGATAAGAATGGAACATTTGAAGAGGCTGCCCTGTAACTCCGTACAACTCAAGTTTTCCTAAGAGTATACTGTGGGAAACACAATCAAAGGCCTTGCTGAGATATGCAAGAATCAGCGCTGTTGACTGCTTTGCTTCAAAAGATTCCAACACTTCTGCCACAAGTTGACGCACAGCAGTTGTAGTTGAGTGCTGGCCTCTAAAACCATGCTGTGATGCCGAAAAAAGATTGTTCCTATCCAAGTAATCGACTAGTTGCTTCTTCATTACTGTTTCAAAAATTTTGCTGATAATAGGAGTCAATGAAATGGGTCTGTAGCTCTCGATGATCTCAGGATTACCCTTCTTGTAGACCGGTATTGTACCTGAGACTTTAAGTGCCTTAGGGAACACAGCAGACTCCAAGCAATAATTCAGAACCTTGGCTAAAGGGGCAGCAATGACATCTGAAACATACTTTAGCACAGGGGTTGACAACCCATAAATATCCTGACTTGATAAATTTTTTAATTGACATATTAACCTCTCTACCTCTGCAGGACAGAACGGATCCCAAGTTGAGAATGGAAACGGCTTAGGCCTATTACTCATGTGGCCAGATGCCAAGGCCAGCGGATCCGTCTGGTTACATGAAGATATTTTATTGATTATATGTTTTACTTCATTTAACATTGTAGTATTAAATTGATCAGGGCTGGCATTACACTTGAGTACTGGCTTAGTCTTACAGGTTCTATTTACCAGATCCCATGTCGCTTTGCAGGGATTTGGGGCTGACTCAATTTTAGACATGTTGAAATTCGTTTTAGCTATATCAACCTGTCTCCTGTAGATCCTTTGTGCCCTTAAATACATGCTATACAATAAATCCCTGTTTTGACCAGCTGCAACCTTATACCTGTCATGCAACGCCACAGCAAATTTCCTAATATTTTGAAGTTCAGGCGTGTACCAGTCTTTTTGGGACTTAGAGATCGGCCCACCTGACTTGTTGAGATTAGCACAATACTTTGGTTTAATGAACTTAGCTGGAAATATCCTGTAAAATATACAATAAAAAACATCAAAGAACAATTGGAAAGCATTCTTTGGATTGACATTGTCAAGAATAGCAGACCATTCTGTATTTATAAGGGCTAGTCTAAAATTAGGAAATTGCTCGACATTTATAGGCCTAAAGCTATGATTGTAGGTGCTATGCCAACTAGGCCTGCTTTCAGTGCACTCACCAATTCAATGTTTACATCTAGGACCACCGGGCAGTGGTCGGCAATTACAGGGTCTAGAAGTGATGTTGAATGCTCCCAGGAATTTAGATTAGTGGCGATAGCATCTAGACAGTATTGACCACGAGTTGGTGACTGCGATGTTATGTAAAGGCCGTAGCTTCTTAGTAAGCATAGAAAACGACTTGACAGTTCATTTACTTCATTAAGGTGTATATTGAAATCACCCCCGAGAAAGACTAGCCTATTATGTTTTCTAGTTAGTTCAGCCATGCATCTGTCAAGGTTGTCAAAGAACTTTTGGCTATCACCGCCAGGCGAGCGATAAACAGAGATTATAGTAGCAGTGACTTGGTTGACTGTAATCTCGATCCCAAAGAGCTCAATATGCATTTCATCACAGAATGCACCTAAGTCTAGTGTATTACAACTTAAACTGCTATTAGCATATATTGAGGAACCCCCGTTCTTATAAAATTGCCTAAAAAGGCTGCAATAAGCTCTAGAGTATTCATAGTGGAGTAGAATTCACTCTCTTGGCTAGTAAGCCAGTGCTCACTGATACAGAAAATATCTGGTTTAACTTCGTTTAAATAGTGAAACAAGATTGTATTTAGTCCTGAGGCACTGAACATTAGCAAAGGCTATTTTAAACCAGAATTAGGCCTAGTAGAACAAGTAGATGTTGACATACCTTGAAGATATGAAGTTCTACGCGTAGTGTCACTCACACTTAGGCCTAGTCCTAGATTATCAGGCTGGTGCACGTTCTCACCTTCAGTGTTGGATACAGCATTGGTTACCGTACAGCTTCGCTCTTCATTCTTCTGAATAAAAAACGCTTCACTATGGCTCCCTTAGGCCAGATGGTACTTTCAAATAGATTGTCTTTCATGTTGTATTCTACTCCAATTTTGAAGCTGGCATTTGTCCCCTTGCTGTCTAATTTCTCCACTGTAGGATTTGACCCTACAAAGGTCTTGTCAATAAACTCCTTGACCGCATCCGTAGTTGTGTCATTCCGTAGGCGACCCAAGTATACCCAGGCCTTCTTGTCACCGCTGTAAGTTCCGAGTTTTCATTATCATCAATTACGATGTTTTTTTGTTATGTTGGAATTCGAGCGTAGCCTATGCCTAGGCTTAACATCAAAAGAGAAGTTGGAAGTTTTTTTTATTTTGTGCCAGAATCGATTTGTGATTGGAATTGTCATTGTTCCTCGACCTGATTGATTTATTTGTACGAGGCGATTTATTTCTCCGCTTATTGGATTGACTTTTCCAGCCATCATTTTCTGAGCCTATAGTGTCTGATTTTATGGAATCCTCCCTGATAACATCTTCAAGAGAGCTTTCACCAGGCTTGTAGCTAGAAGTTGATTCATTTTTCCCAGACAAGTCCACAGAGCCAGAGCTTTTCACGTGATGCATACCCTGCGGTCTAGGCCTAGGCCTATTGAGACCAAGATCAGTACCAACTATGAGCCTAGATGAATTTTCATTGCTTGGACCAGGAGTAGGCCCATTACCAGCAGTAAGGGCTGCTTTGTACCTTTTTCGTTCTAAGTTCAAATTAGGTGATTCAGTGAGAATAACATCACTTATGATATCTGAATGTGTGTTCAACACAGATTTTATTTTCGTCTGCTCACTACTGACTGATGCTACATTCTCTGACATAGCCTTAAGGTTCGTTGATAGGTTAGTAACTTCTTCCGTCAAAATTTTAATATAGGGAAAACACTCACAATACAATTTCTCACTTGAGATATCTAAATTAGTTTGCTGAGGATTACTCGCCGGCATGGTCTTCACAGTTCCTAACCACAATCTACATGCATCACAGAACTACACCGATATGTCTATAATATCCTTACATTTGTTGTAATCGGTGTTAGAAATATTCACACACATTATATGGAAAGGTAACTATAATATGTAATTGTTATTACTAATCCTTAGTTACTATATTTAATATCGTAGTTAATTTTGCTTATGTCCTAAACTGTTAAATAACCTTTTGTACTCTGATAATTTAACTACTAACACTAACTTGCTTCGGCTGGTCCTGACATGTCGTCGGGTCTGGCCGATAACGTGCTCGCAATGAGCACGAATGATAACATACAAAAAGCAGTGGAATCAATCTTGCCCCTAACTAATGACATGGAAATGGAAACCCAAACAAATGCTAAACGTAAATTTGAACAATTACATTCTGAAATAGAAATATCAAACAGTAGTGACCTAACTTCACAAAACACAGAATCCCTCCCACCTAATCCTAAAAAACCGAATCAACTAAGACTATATAAACAGGAAAATAAAGGGCCTTTTGAAGTAATTGTCCAGGACAAGAACAAAAGTAAGTTAAACCCTTTCCAAGTAGGGAAGATAATAAAAACCTACGACACAGACATTGACTATATAAAAAAATCTGGGCGTAACATTTCAGTTTTTTGCAAAACATTTCAATCCGCTAATAACTTGATACAATCACAACAGCTCACTCAATTTAATGTATTTGTCCCTTCCATTAGGGTATATACCTATGGTGTAGTTAACATTGAACCGGATATCAGTGAAACTGAGATCCTTACTGAATCTGAATGTATTACTACAATTCTTGAAGTTATACGCATCAAACGACGCGTCAATCAAACGCTTCAGACTACTCACTTTGTCAAGATCACCTTTGATTCTGATATCCTGCCAGAGTATATTACACTTAACTACGTTAGAGTAAAAGTAGAACCTTACATAATTCCTGTCAAGCAATGCTACCGGTGTTTTGCCTATGGTCATGTAGCTAATTCCCCTTGTCGCAATAACAGACTCTGTAGAGGCTGTGGCGAACAATACCACTCCACAAGGTGTGAACTTCCGCGCAAGTGTGTCCATTGTTTTGGCTCACACAGTAGTAATTCAAAGGTATGCCCTGAATACACAAGACAAAAACATATCAAGGAAAGAATGAGCCAAATGAAAGAGGACTACTTTACAGCTAGCCTCTTTTACCCTATAACATATAAGAGAATTAAGGGCACAGTAAGAAGACTCCAAACATTTGCTGAAGCAGCTAGATCTTTCGACACGACCAATCTCACAGAGTACCCAGATTTACCTGAAACCACACTACGTAGTAACCTGACTCCCCTATCTAATAGATTTTCTCCACTTAGCTCAGTCACTGAACCGTCTTCCATAACTAGCCCACAAACTTCCTCAACTTACAGAAAACCCAGTTCACATAGTTACACCAAACATATTAAAACAGTTCAACCTACCCAAACTGGTACAAGGCCTAATCAATCAACTATACACCAGTCAAAAACTAGGACAATTAACCCAGAGCCTAAAAATAACCCACCAGTAGTAACACAAGCTGACAGGGAACATTATAAAACACTCTTAAATGCTAAAGTAAATGAAATAAGAAACAAACTTAAAAATACCAATGTCACATCCAAAAAGCAAATGGATGACTTTCTTGCAACATTCATATACGCTGATTCTAATAGTAAAAACATTAGCATCCAAAATAAGGGTAATATGACTTCCGGTACAAACAGTAATAATATAATACCTAATAAAAAACAAAATGTCACCTAAGCTAAATATTTTTCAGTGGAATTGTAGATCTTTAAGGCCCAAATGGTCAAAGATAACACATTATTTTAGTACAAATAATATAAGTATAGGTATAATCCAAGAAACATGGCTTCATGATAATATCAAACTAACAGATAATAACTATGAAATTATTAAGGTGGATAGATATGATGGCTATGGTGGAGTGGCCATCATAATACACAAAACATTATCCTTTGAATATATAGCAGATTTTAACAATAATTATATGCAATACATGGCTATTAAAATTAAAAGTGACAATAAATCAATTTATATACATAATATTTACTGCACAGATGGTAAAGTTAACTCCAATTTCTGGAACAGCAAACTATTTTGTAATGATGAGGGATATGCAGTAATATGTGGTGATATGAATGCACACCACCCATACTGGTTTTGCCAAAAGGCAAACTCTCGCGGAAATGATATTTTTAAAGCGTATTCACAGTCCAAATATATTTTGTTGAATAATAATTCGTATACAACTACTCCAAATATAATATCGCAGACAATATGTGATTGATTTAACATTTTCCACACCAAACCTTTATGCGCACCTTTTAAACTGGAATATTTCAAATGATCCAATGGGCAGTGACCACTACCCAATTCTTATGCAGTTCGAATTCCTTGATACAACTCACATGATAAATAATATTAATCCAGGTCTTAATATGAAAAAAGCAAATTGGGATATTTATACCAAAACTGTTGAACATAATTTAGAAAAATTAGATAACATACATATAGAAAGGCAATATGATTTCTTGGTAAAAATAATACGTCAATCAACAGAAACAGCTATCCCTAAAACCAAACTTCAGTCAGGCAGGGCTGGGTTCCAGCCAAAACCCTGGTGGACGGAACAATGTTCTAAAGCAGTAGCTCATAGACGTTTAGCTTTTAAATTAAATATGACCCCTACTAACTATCATATATATCAACAAGCGGCATATAGAGCCAAAGAAGTTATAAATTCTGCAAAAAAAGAAGGTTGGGAGAACTTATGTTAAAAAATAGGGGGCAAGGCCTCAACATCTTATGCATGGAACATTATTAAAAAGCTAAAAAAACCCTTATAACACTGAAAATAAATCTAATATGTTCGATAACTATGACCTTACAAATAAATTCATGCAGCATATAATTCCTGATTATGTACCCCATCACACGGAATTGAAAGCACCAACAATATTGAATTACGGTAAGCATGCTTTAGAAACTAATTTTAACATGACAGAACTTTATAAAGCCATAAAATCAAGAAAATCAGATACATCCCCAGGCCTAGATGGCATAACATATTCAATGATTAAAAATTGCCACCTAAAGCCCTAATTTTTTTACTAAATATTTACAGTGGCATCTGGAACAATGAGATTAGAATGCCGGAAAGCTGGAAACAAATTAGAGTAGTAGCAATTTTAAAACCGGGGAAGAATAAGGAAAAAGAGGACTCATACCTATATCTTTGATATCATGTTTTATTAAGATAATGAACATAATGGTTAAAAATAGACTGACATGGCTTGTTGATAGTCTTAAAATCATCGCTGAAACCCAATATGCATTTAGGAATAAATTGGGTTGTGCCGATTATATGATTAAACTAATATCTAATTTACAAACTGCTCTGACATACAATGAAACTACTATTTTAACATCTTTAGACATTACTAGTGCATATGATAATGTTTATCTGCCTACATTATGGACTAAAATGTATATCAAAGGCATACCAGCTAAGTTTATTATGCATTGTCACAAATGGCTCATTGATAGGCAACTTACTATAGTATTTCCTCACCACCAAATAATTAGAAGCTCATGTAAAGGAATACCGCAAGGCAGTGTAATGAGTCCTTTACTTTTTGCCATATATATAGCTGATATTAATCAATGTCTGCCCAGACAAGTACAATCATTGCAATATGCGGACGATGTTTCACTTTATATATCCAGCAAGGACTGTGTCGAAATACAACCTACCATGCAAGATTCACTGGATAATTTAAGTAAGGAACTTCAAAAGTTAAATCTGGAAGTTAATCCCAGTAAAAGTATAGTTACAATATTTACACGGAAAAGATCTTTAAACTTCGGAACCAATTTTTACGTAAACAGACAAATGACCACAGTAGCCGATAAGGTAAAAATTTTAGGTGTTACCTTAGATAATAAACTATCATTTAAACCGCACATTGAACAACTGCATACACAATGTCTGAAAGATATTAATATTTTAAAGATGTTAGCATGTAACAGAAATGGAGCAAATCCCCACTTCATACTTGCGATATACAAAGACCTAGTTAGAGCTAAGCTTGACTATTGTTCTTTTTTATATGGCCATGCCTCAAGGAACATACTCAATAAACTAGAAGTAGTACAAAACCAAGCTCTAAGAATATCCACAGGATCTTTTAGGACCTCTCCAGTTATAGCACTCCAAGCGGAATGTGCGGTAATTCCCTTAAACAGAAGAAGAATAACACTTGCAGAGAGAATTGTTTATAAAATTATGACTCACCCCAACCATCCAGGACACGAAAACTTAAGTTATCTCCATATGATAATAGATAATCACCCTTACTGGTGAAAAAAGAAAAACCATTGTACATTTCAACAATTAACACAGCACAGCACATCAACCCAATTGAAAACCACTATGTCAAATTTATAGCTGCACATGAATTAATACTACCCTTAGAGCTAATTAACTTTAATGTAAACTGCAATGTTCTAGTAAATAATAGAAAAGTAGATAAAAACGTTAATAATGTCTTATTACAAAACGAATGGCAAGAAATGGTAAACATAACCTACAAAGAAAAATTTATTATTTATACAGATGGGTCTAAAACAAATAATGGCACAGGAGCTGCGATTTATATTCCATGTACTGACACCAGACTAAATTTTAAACTTAACAATATTACTTCAAGCCACACAGCTGAAGTATACGCTATCTATAAAGCTGTACAGCACACCCAATCACTGAAGAACACTGAGGTAGTTATATGCTCTGACTGCCAATCCGTTATCAAAGCTATTGAAAATACAAAGTTTGGCATGGTAAAAGATAATGACATAATATTAAACATAATTAAAGAAATACTAGACAATAACACGAATACGTACATTATACAATGGGTCCCAGGACATATGGGAATAAGAGGTAATGAAGTTGTTGATAAATTAGCCAAGTCCTCAATCCACAATGTAAATAATGTTAGAGAATTTTACACAACCATGGCAGATTTCAAATCGTATCAGAATACAAGGAATATAAGGACAATGACAAATAGTCTTAATACAAGTAACAAAGCACAATGGTACATAAGTGTCAAAAAAGCCTTTTCAAGGGAACCATGGTTTAAGGCAACAAACTATACTAGAAATGAAATTGTAAATATAGTTAGAATTAGGTTAGGCCATGCAAATGTAAACACCTGCTTACATAGAATTAAATGTTATTTCACTCCACTATGCCTAAATTGTACATTAGGTTCAGATGAAACGCTAGAACACATTTTAATGAAATGTCCGAAATATTATTGTGAAAGAGAGAAATGGTTAAAAAAAAGACCAAAACAGTCAGTCGTCAAAATTTTTCTACAGGCTTAAGAGAAATTATGAACATGGAGGATCACCAAATTTATATAGAAATAAATAAATTTTTATTTTCCATCAATAAAAGACTATAAAAATATAAACAATACTAACACTTTTTAAAACACATGTGAAACCAATCCCAGGGTTCTTTTATCCGTGGCCCACCCTTTCGGGTTAGGAGGGTACTGCTCGATTGGCCCCTGGCAGAGAAGACAAAATCCATTTTTTACCTTTTTTCCTTGAACATAGAATCCTAAAAGATCTCAACTTTCATTGTATATAACAAACACACACATAGTAGGGAAAAATAATTATTACATGTGCTGTTATTTTTTTGTAAATAATGTATGTGATGTGTGTATATATATATATGTGAATGGATGATGATTAGGTGTATGTATTATAACAATCAAAACTATGAAGAACAAAGGGACAATAGTGTACATCGAGGTCTCATGGTCACGTAAACCAGACCGCCTTTTAGGCAAAGGAAAAAAAAGTCAAAGACTATCAGAGATAGGTTGTAACAGTTGACATGACAAGTTGTTGGGGTCAGTGAGTGATTGGGAAATATTTGAAATTTTGAGTGTCAGAGAAGGAGGACGTGACTAGCAGTTTTAGGATACTTGCAATTAACAACCTGAAATAAAGTCAACACAGACATGGCAGGGACTAAATCAGAATCTCGTAACCTAACCAATTCTAACAAACCCAGTGCATTATCCAATGTTTACTTATTTATATACAATTTCATTCAGGTTTTAGGGTAAGTAGTAAAACATTTACTCATTTATTAACATAAACTTTTGTAGGTCTTAAGCCTGGGTGTAGCAGTTTAATTAGTATGCCATTTTTTGGTGATTATAGTGAAGTAGGCTATACTAGTATAGTAATAGTTTTCAATTACAAACTAACATTAACTCTAGAAATGATGGTTATTTGGTAGCTATAACCTCCTAAGGCCTGGCGTACTTTTTTAAAAGGACATTAATTTGTACTTAAGTAAAACCCAAGTTCAATGTACACCTTTAAAGTCACTAAGACCCAATGTCCTGCAAGAAGGACAAACATTTTGTACTCAAGTAAAACCCAGGGAAATTTTGAACTTTGGAATAAGTTTTTTTTAATAATTTCTTATTCAATAACCTACTTAGACACTATAAAAACAAAATGTAACAGTATATTTGATATATTTATACAATTTTGTATAGTCCTTTTAAAAGTACACCGGGTTTTCATTGGGTAAAAATACAGGGTAGTGAAATCAAGAGACATTATTTTTTTTAAACTTACCTTTATTTCATTTTAGGTTAATCAAACAGTTAAAAATTCAATTTAGTTAAAAAAAAGGCATTTTTTAAAATTAAAATATGGTTCCTGTTTCTTTGTGCTATTAAAAATAATGGACCTTACACTTGTACACGTCTCTGATGTTTTCTTTAAACACATAGTTACACTAGTTGTTTATAAGTTAAAAAGGGCTTAACACATTGTTGAAAGTTAAAAAAAAACAGTTCCTTTGTGCTACTAAACATAAATGGACCTTACATTTGGTACACAATACCGATGTTTTCTTTGAACATTTGGAGTTTTTGCATCTCTGCTGTACTCCTGGTGTAATTTCAGGTAAGTGGTTCCCATGTGTCCTAAATCTCACACTTGGAAGTTTCCTTGGGATTTCTTCCAGGTGTAACCTCTTCATCTGTGAGGTACTCTGAATTTTCACTGTCACTAAGAATAGAGTTTGATTCAATTAAATACTCTCCGTAATCCATCTTGTACTTTCTTAGTTGTGCCACTTTTTTAATGGTATGTTTGACTTTATCTTGTCTTCTCAGTAGCAAAGCCAGGAATTGGATATGGCTAAATCAAACAGGTGCATTATTGTTTTCTAGTGGTCCACTTCCTTGTTCCGTTGTCTGGAAGAACAATATGATAGCATACGGTCTGACATATGTGTATTGTACGCCTTTTATCACTTGAGGCTGAGGCACTGTAATGTACTTTTTTTCTGTCTTTGACCACCTAACGAACCATCCAATAGATCTAATTACTGGTTGGTTTTGGATGTCCCTCACCAAATCAGTATCTTGGTCATCATCCTCCGAAAACATCCATGTTCGGAGTCATCAAGCTGGTTGATGGTGTTCATAATTTCTGCATTGTTTACTGGAACAATTAAATTATGTTATCCATGGCTGTAAAACAGTTTTTTGTAACTTTAAATAAGAGCAAAAACTTCATAGGCCTAAATGTTCATCCTTTTTTGAAATTAAATTAACTAAATAAATGTGTAAAACAGGTAAATTTATTAAAAATTGTCTATTTTCCTAAAAAGTGTCAACAATTACAGGAAACACATCTATATGAAATGTGTAGTCACTTAAGCCTGGTGTCCTTATATTAGGACAATCCACTTTTGAGATAAAAAGAGTTTAAAAACCCAATGTACTTTTATAAGGACACATCTTTTTAATGATAAAAACCAGCCTTTTCCAGTAGATTTTCAATGGGTTTCAATTTTTATATACTAGCTATATATATTATACTGCAAGTTTCTAATGAGAAAATATTAACAATCAATATTTTTTAATACTTACAATGATGTTGAAAATAAAGCCTCCGCTTCCTTGGTGAAGCCATCTTTCTGGAGGTTATGTTTATGGCTAAACTAGCCAGCTAACTGAACACACATGTGATGACTGATAACCTAAAAAAAACAACAAGTCAGCAGAGTTGCCAACATCTAACATACAAATATTTCCTTCTTGGTAAAAAAATTCCCTAAAACTCTGTCCTTCTAAACGGACATTAGGTTTTAACTTGAAAAATGTGGAAAAATCCCTGGGTCTTACCGAAGTAGAAATATTTGTACTTTTAAAAGAACATCAGGTTTTTGCTTAAACATTTTAATTTTTCCTTTGGGTCTTAGGAGGTTAAGATAAAAGGCCGTAGCGGCAAATCATGAATTTGACATTATCAACGTATTCTGCTCACCCTCCTGAACAAAAAATATATATAGTAGCCTACTAGGGGGTGCAAATGACAAATAACATGATTTTAGGGGGTATATTTATAAGTGGTTAAGTTTCTAATGTTTTAGTGTTCAGTTTGTGTGCTGTGTCTGGATAATCTGTTTACTTGAATATTATCTGTGGCCGGGACTGATATCAGCCTGATAACGTATCTGTTATCTGCGTTCTCCGGGGCAGAGTCAGTGCTTCACAAGATATCGTGTTCAGTAGATTGGATTGAGTGAGTGCGTTACAATCATGAATCAACCATCCACTAGTTCGACCAACCCTAGTGAATTGTGTGTGTCGGAGTGTTTAGTAGGGCACGTAAAGAGTTTACATTTTAACCGAAACAAAATTATTTCGTTTTTAATTGAACATGGAATTTGTAATAATGAGTTTATTTGTTCGTCGTGCGGTTACGTGTTGTTTTTAAACCGGGAGACTTTGTTGTTTCGTTGCGATAGGAAAGTTAGAAAAATTAGTAAGAAAAGTTGTTTTAAATGTTGCAATTTTTAAAAATCCACTTTTTTGTTGCTGCTGCTCAGTTATATCCGCCAACACACTAATGGTAAGTGTTCTCTGTTAATATCCATCTATATATTTGTATTTGAGTTTTTCATGATTTATTAAGTTTTTTAACTTTACATAATTGCCTTTGCATTACATTTCAATTTATATTTCTGATCAGCCCCTCTAGAATTTTATATTTTACTGATAGGTACTATCTCGAGGGATGTTTTTCTTTAATTGACATCAGCGCGGGCTTCGGCAGCATCTTCGGTGCTGCCGAAGCCCGCGCTGATGGCCGGAGGCACTCGTCTCATTTCGATAACAAGTAATTAATTTGTTGCTCGAAATTAAGAAAAACATTGTTCATTTTGATCAAAATTCTGCTCATTTCAGTATTATTTTTCATTTACGTTTGCAAAGATGCGACCCTCCAATGACGTCATCACGAGGTTGAATCATGGTCACAAAAGGTCCACTCGATGTCGATGTACAACATGGAAATATTACTCCGTGCGTGAACAGTTGTTCCATTTTTTATGTTTTAGAACTTCGTTATTTCTCATTTTCACACCATCAAACCTTATATTTTTTTTGTTCTATAGGACGATTCCAATAATAATAACGCAAAACTCGTATTTTGCCGCTCCGGCCGTTTATATGATAATTACTGCTTATTTGTAGTAAATGTTTACTTTAGCCACTTCGTATTAACCTAAATTTCAGTTTTCGTTTTAAAGGAAAATGCTTAAAAAGCCAACAGAAAACCATTTTCCGAAAGCCCCAATTTTTTTTTTATCTTCATAATAGGAACTTAGTAGATAAACAGGCTGAAAGTAATGCTGAAAGAAACATTAGTTTAACCCTCCAAGTGTTAATCCTCAAAATTTTGTCGGTCATTGCTGCTTCTGTAGTGTTAACCCACAAAATTTTCTTGGTCAAACATTCCCTCGTATAATTCCTTTTTACAATATGCTCCGGCAACGTATCAATTTAATTCATGCACCATTGCATTTGGGAAGAAAAATGCTAGGGAACAGATAAGTTTTATAGTATTAAAAGAAAGATAAGGTAATTTAGTAACACTGTGTATATTATAGATTTACATTTTTTCTAACTGGTGCGCTTTATTACACTTTATTTAATAAACTTGGTTTTTTTTATATGTTCAGTTATATTTATGGTTTTCTAAAACTACATAATATTTCCCATTACTTATAAACCATAAATTTTGATATAGGCCTAGTACAAGCTTTCAAAACCATTTTATATTTTGCTGAATGAAAATTTTTCAAAAAAGTTTTGAATAATGGCAAAATGTAACTTTTTTACTTTCCAAAAAATAATTTATGGAAATTATTTCATTGGTGCTGTACAGTTTATTTCATTCTGAGTAAGAAAATATGCAATATAATACGTATTCATGGACAATTGTAGGCTATTAGCAAAAATTGTTTTACCAAAGTCCTACGTATGTACCCGATTTTCAGGATTTATGCGCATCACTGCTTTTTGTTGTATTAGCTGGTACTTTGGGATTATACCGACCACACTAGTATGAAGAACACAAAAATAGAAATTTATAGAAACAAACATGATAGAACGAAAAAACAACTCTTCAATTACAAAATTACAAACTTACAAGCATTTCCAGGTATTGTGATCGCTGTTATCTTATCTTTCTCGAGAATCCTGATTACGGCAGGCCGCGCGGCATCACGTGATTTGCACGGTACATAATTGCCTTTCCATTACAATTCAATTTATATTTCTGATTAGCCCCTCTAGAATTTGATATTTTACTGATAGGTACTATCTCGAGGGATGTTTTTCTTTCGTCGACATCAGCGCGGGGCAGCACCGAAAGGTGCTGTCAATGCCCGCGCTGATGGCCGGAGGCACTCGCATTTTGGGTGGCGGAATGTGATCAAGAATAAAAACAAGTTTTTAGTGTTTTTTTTAATAAAGAGTTTAGTTTGGTAAATGATTGTTTTTGTTGAATTTTTGTGTTTGGAGAAATGTAGAGGTAAAACACGGAAGTACAACAAAGCGATGCACCAGCTGAACGGGCGGCGAGACTGCAATCACGTTATCTACTAGACGCTCGACTTTGACCTCTGTCTGAGGATGGGGAGGGGTTTGCGATAAGACAATTCCTGTTTTATATTGACGAAATATTGTTCTACGCTAATCTAGTAATCAGTAGAAACGAAATGTGAAATAACGATTCATGTCTGGGTGTGGTCGGTATAATCCCAAAGTACCGTATAGCTTTATGATGATTTCATAAATGTGTATAATGTTTATGTTTTTCTGAAACTAGATAAAATTTGACACAGAATGGCTATCTCACATTTAAATATTTCTCACTATAACTTCATTTGCTAGGTATGGTCCCCCCCAAATTTAAGAAATATTTTTTGTAAATTTTATATTTTATTAAAAGAGTTTTTAGTAAAAAATATTGTATGGTAAATTTTACATTATAGTGTAATTCTATGTTTCATCCTGAACACAAAAATATATACTTTTATATATTGGTTTTATTTTATTTTTTTATAATTGTTTTTTTAAACCTTGCGCGAAGCTCTAATACAGCCCGACACTACAGGATGAAATGACCACCAGTTCTAGGGTTAATAAATGACCAAAACTAACATATAACTTACTAGTTTGTATGAGCAATCTATTTAGGCCTATAAACTATCTAGTAACTTCCGCTCACATCAAAATATATTTTTTAGAGGTTGGATAAATGGCCTACAAGCATTATTTGGTTGTTTTTATTAACTGTTTCAATAGTTTTATCTAAAGAATAATTCTATATTGCAATTTATTGTACTTAACATATGATTTGAGGACTACCTTTATACTAAATTTCATCAAATTCATGTAAGGTGCAATAAGCGGACCGGTTTTTTTTTAGATCGATATTGACAAAAGATATTACTTAATTATAACTAGTGATATAATATTTGGTTATGTATTATATGTTCATAAATTTACCAAGTAATGTGTAATTTAAGTTATAGGTTGATCAATTGTTACAGTATTTTAATTTAAAAAATAAAAATATAATGAAAAATATCTTTATTATTAGAGATGTCCACTTAACCTCTAAACACCAATAAAGAAAATAAAATTTAATCATTCTTATGATAATATCGTAACTGGCATGTACAACAATTACGTCTAATAATTAATTAGGGTCCAACATAAAAATTTACATTTTAAATTTAAAATTGTAGTATATTGTTTGAACTCTAACAAATTTATCTTAAATACAATAAGCAACTAATAAAAGTATACCTTCCTTTATTCTCTATTCTGAGCTGGTTCTAAGACTTCAGCCCAGTTCTCCCCGGCTCATGTTGTGTATTTATATAGTATTGTAAGTGTTGTTCGTTGTGGCTGCAGAAGGCACTGACTGTGCTGTTTGAGAGCGCTCTGCACGTCCTCTTCAGAGTGGCAAGGAACTTCTAAATTCTTGCACGTTAGAGGAAGTAATTGTGAAAATTTTTTTACCTTTTCAAGTTTTAATGTTATTTCTTTTTTATTTTTCCCTCTAACATGCTGGCTTAAGTTGCTGTTTCGCACTGACGAGGTCCAGGAGAGAAGCTCTTGCTTCCTGCTGCTCTCTCATCATGGGATAAAAGAATAGAAACAGGAAGATGTGACTTGACATAAACAGCGGCACCTCCTCCACCCTTATTTAGACGGTCATTCTGAGTATCCCATTAACTCAACAGCCCTGTCACTCACTGTCACTCAGTAGTCACTGAGCCAAGTCTCAGAAACTAGAATTAAATCAAACTGTGAGGAGCAAAATATTTTTCTAAAATCATCAATATGACAAAGAGTAGTTGAGCATTAATGTGAGGTGCCTTTAGAAAATGTTTGTAGGAAGAAAGTGATTGGCAAATTATTTTTGAGAGGGGGAGAGCTCTATTGATCGGGCGGGACTGTCAGCCAGGCATGGGCAGCGAGCGGCAGACGACACCGACGGTCATGAAATTGTGTGTGGCCAACCCTAGCATACAACATACATTTACACATACAGTCCAAAAACAGTATACATTTAACACAAAATATACCAAAATACACCAGGTGTCGTAGGTGGTTGGTAGACGAATGCAGACATATTGTAACCTGTATTCTGTAGTTCAGTTTTAATGATTAGTGTTGTGTATAGTTTTTTTTATTAAGTGCATGTTTTAGAGTTAGTGGAGTTGACACACAACATGGTGGTTGTGATTCCTGACTTAGACGTGCCACAACGCTTTGGTATGATTTGTTTATTTTAACCTAGTTTATAATTATGTATTAGATTAGTTATTTACGTGAAGAAGAGATCAGATTGCAGATCTCGAAACATAGTGTTACTGATTTTTTGTTTCACTGAACGATGGCAAATGTCCGGAAAAATCCGTATGGGAATCTTTTTAATTTTCCTTCACCTAAAGAAAGTATTTGATAGTGTAGATAGAAATAAATAAATTTATAAATTATCAGCTATAGGTCTAACGGGTAATGCTCTTGCATGGTTTAGGAGTTACTTTGCGGACAGACGGCAGATTGTGTCCGTCTGTGGTGTGAATGGTGATGAGTTTCCTGTGGATTACGGTGTAGTTCATCCCTTTTTTTCTTATGGCATTTTAGCTTGGGGGTGCTTATCCTTCACATATTAAAAGTTTAGCTATATTTCAGAAATCTATTCTAAAAGCTGACTTTGTGAAGTGTAGACAACATCCCTCTGATTTATTGCTTCAAGAAACTGGAATTCTACCAATTCAAAATTTTTTTATTAAAGTCTTATTTATTCATATTTACAAACATTTCTGCTTAATTTTTTCTATGATCCCACATTTTTGTAGCACAATATATGCAATTATAGTCGGAATTAACACTATTCACCAACACAAATCATTTGTGACAACATACAGTTTTTACGTAGCACATATTTTATATTGAAATTATTCTAATCGTTTTAGAATCGAACACGATTCTCCCTCTCTTGAAGTTTTTAAGAAAAATGTGATTATCATCAGCAGTGAGGAGGCCGAGTCACTTATCTCTGTTGACTACAGATGGACATAGACTAACTGACAACTGACTTAAACCTCTCCTCTCCAAGCTAAAGATAGAACAATCTGTTTACATAAGTAATTATCCTATTTTTATTAATTTTTGTTCACTCAGTATTTTTATTTGTTTTGTCTACTTTCCCTACAATATTGCTAATTATCAGAATTCTTAATTAATATCCATTAGTTATTCTGCTTCAGATAACTTCTTTCAATTAAAAAATTTATAAAATTAATCCACACACTGCTCAAGAAAAAAATTCTAATCCAAATAATTTCTATGCATAGGCCATTATGGCCCATGTAGGCTCTTTTCCCATATTATTTTTAACTATACAGAAATTATGTAGCAAATAAACTGAATCATAAATGCTGTGTTCACTAAGTATGTGTGTGTGTGTGCGCGCGCACGTGCGTGTGTGCGTGCGTGTGTGCGTGCGTGCGTGTGTGTGTGTGTGTGTATATATATATTATTTTTTTATTTCTCTCTATATTTCAGTATATAGATGTATTTCTTTGTGATATAAGACTTTTCAATATTATTTTGCATTAATATGTGTTTGAATGGCATTGCTTGAATATTTTTGTATATTTTATTACCATTAGATATCCAAATGCTATATTTGTTTTCTTTTTCAATATAAAATATTTACTTCTGTTTTTCAGTATTTTGTGCAAATAAATGTGATTTGATTTGACATAACACTTGTTTTCAAAATAAAGAGGAAATGTACTACTACATGTTGAAAAATATAAGATATATGAAAATGTGTATTTCAACACGTTCACTGCGGCAAACGCCATTTGGCGTTTTGGGCGGGATGTTACTTCCCGACCGTTATCTCTTGATTAGCCGGAACAAATAACCTTGATTAGCCTTAAGTACGGTCTGGGACATTATCCTGTGCATGTCGTTTCCATAGAATACTTTTAATAGTTTTCCGAAGTGAATAATAATAGGAACCGCGAGATCCAAATAATTTGACAGTTAGTGAAATTGATAGATATTACAATTCTGAATCTGGACCAGAGATATACAGTAGTGGAGTAAGTTACAGGCCAAGTGATGAAAGTGATTCTGAGTCTGAAATTGAAGCAGATACTGCAAGTGGCGGCCCAAACGCGTCAACCGTGAGTAGCCACTCAAATCCCGATTCTCCCCAACCAAGCACCAGTCAAATCTTTCTCAAATACCACTAGTTTGGGATGATAACCCAATAATGAAAACTTTTTTATTTAATCAACCAACTGGACTACGTGTTCCTACACCAGAAAATAATAGCCCTATTGATTATTTTAACCTTGTTGTTGACGAACCCTTTCTCAAAACCATTATCAATGAAACCAACGCAAATGCAGAGGAAGTGTTTTTGTCTTCTGGCACTCATGAGAATTCCCGAATAAGTCAGTGGAAAGATATAACATTAGCTGAGTTCAAAAACTTTTTAAGGCTTTTCTTTCATATGGGAATAGTAAAAATGCCAACCATTCAACACTATTGGAAAACAAATAAATTATTCAAAACACGTTTTTCTGAATTTATGTCTCGAGATAGGTTCCTTGTAATTTTGAGGTGCTTACATTTTGTCAAAAGTGACCCAGATTCTGAAGACCGCTTACATAAGATACGGCCAGTTGTTGAGTATTTTAATAATAAGATGAACTGTATCTACTCGCCAGGCAAAGAACTGTCTCTAGATGAATCCATGGTTTTGTGGACAGGTCGCCTCGTATTTAGGCAATATATCAAACAAAAGAAACACAAATATGGGATAAAGTTAATATGGGATAATATCTTCTGACAGAACCGAATGGACTCAGTTTGAAATTTTGCATTTATGCCGGAGTTTTAGATGCTTTGTCAGGAGTAGGTCACACAGAAAAAGTAGTGATGTATCTGTTATCTGAAAGGCTAGGTAAAGGTCATGCTGTATATGTTGACAACTTTTATAACAGTGTGTCACTGACCAAGAAACTTCTGGCTGAAAAAACCTACATTACTGGGACACTGCGTGTCGATAGGATCAACAATCCTTCAGAAGTTGTGGCCAAAAACTAAAAAAGGGAGAAACTGTTGCAAAATATCACGAGGGGACAATGGTAGGGAAGTGGAAGGACAAAAGGGCTGTTTTATATATATCAAACCAGTATGAAAATGAAATGACAGAACATGTTAATAATCAGAATCAGAATCTCTTTATTTACATTATCATTAAGACATGTAATGGCGTCCAATAGAATTTTACAAAGAAATATATCTTCATGTCTCTTGCTTTACAAATTAAGTTTTGTAAGTTCATAATATTCTTTCACGGTGTACAAAGTCTCCATCAACCAGTTCTGGAGACTTCTCTTGAGATTTTTCCCACTGAGCCTTTTCAAATGCTGCGGCAATGCATTGTACATCTTGCATCCCGTGTATGATGGCTTCTTGCTGTACTTGGTAGTGCGGTGTGGAGGGAGAATGAAGTCTGTGGCCCTCCTGGTTTTATGTGAGTGTAAGTTCTCACCTCTTTGATTTGCCATACAGTCTGCATCTGTTACCACTGAGAGGACATATATACCTACAATGGTCAGTATTTTTAGAGACTTAAAAGCTCCTCTGCAGCTGTCTTGCGGATTTAGATCTGCTAGAATTCTGATGGCCTTTTTTGTTGGATGAGAATTTTGTTCAGATTATTTACAGATGTTCCTCCCCACACCGCAACTCCATACTGCAAATGAGACTCAACAAGTGCAAAATAGGCTGTCCTTGCTGCCTCAGGCCCTGCAATCCACTTCATCCTTCTGATCACAAAGATTCCTGTGCTGAGCTTTTTACACAGATTATTTATGTGTGCTGTCCAAGTGAGTCCACAGTCGATAGTTAGACCAAGTAGCTTTGCTTGTTTCTCTTGGAGAGTATCTGTGCTTTCTAACACTGGATCATGCTTCCTACTAAAATTTATGTGCATGGTTTTCGAAGGGTTTATAGCCAAGTTGTTCTGCAGGCAGTACTGAATTGTTTTGTTTGTTGAGCATGACATCTGTGAGTACATTTCTTGTGCATTATCATTTGCCAGAACCAATGTCGTGTCAGCGGCATACATAATAGTTTTTATGTTATTGGTGCCAAGGTATATAGGGAGGTCATTTGTAAACAGTACAAAGAGGAAGGGACCCAAAACTGAGCCCTGAGGCACCCCTCTGTTTATCAAATATGGCTTAAATCTGAAAGTTAATTTCTTGCCTGTCTCTGACATTTGAACCTCGACAATTTGACTGCGCCCTTGGACAAAACTTGCTATCCACTTTTTTGATGTGCCTTGAAAACCTAGTGTTGACAATTTGTTTAGAATCAGGTCATGCCCCAGACAGTCAAAGGCTTTACTGTAGTCTAGTAACACAGCCGAGACATGCTTTTGTGCCTCTAGCTGATTTGTTATGTACTCTACTAGACTTGTAATGGCAGTGACAGTTGATCTTCCCTTTAGAAAACCATGTTGGCTGTCTGTGATCAAGTTTTGACTTTCCAGGTGTAGTAACATTCTCTTTAGTGCAATCTTCTCAATTATTTTTGAGAAAGTGGATACAAGCGATATTGGTCGATAGTTTTCTGCCCTTGTTGCTGGGCCCTTTTTGTGCTTGGGATATACCTTGGCCACCTTTAACAGTGAGGGAAATTGTCCACTGCTAAATGATTTTTTATTATGCTAACCATAGGTGGGGCTAACTGATTTGCACAGTGCTTTACCATCTTTGATGGAACTTCATCAATGCCACAGGAGAGCTTTGGCTTCAGTGATCCAATAGTTTTTAACACCTCAGTTAGTGTCAGGCTTGGTGTGTGGTTGCATTGTGAATGTATAATGCCTTCAAAGGTTGTTTCCACATTGTGAAACTGATTCCTGCTTTCCTCCAAAGTTAAATCTGCCACTGTCGAAAAGTAGTTGTTAAGATGCTCAGCGATCAGCGTCGGGTTTTCTTCTGTTTTACCATCTATTTCCAAGTGAAATGCAGCGTTGGAGGAGTGGCTTCTCTGCATTTATGATGCTCCACAGTGCTTTAGGTTTGTTATTTGAGTTGATTAGGTGTTCATAGGCTGCATCACGTCTCAGATCTCGAAGTTTGAGGTCATAGGTTTTCTTTTTTTCAGCCATTATTTCTTTATCTCTTGTGGTTCCTGTGAGTTCATACATGTGCAACAATTTAAGAAAATCTTCTCTTAACATATTTACCTTATCATCATACAGGGTTTTCTGCTTCCCCTTTGGTTTTGTCCTAGCTATTTTGTTTGGGCAGGCCAGGTTTAGGTTTACAGTTTATATTTTATTATATTATATTATATTTACAGTTTATTACTTTGGTTTTAGTAATAAAAGAGGAGTGGCAAAAGAAAAACCACTACCAATTGTAAAGTATAATCATTATATGAGTGAAATCGACCGGCAAGATCAGCTACTCAGTTACTATCCGTGTGTAAGAAAAACCATGAGGTGGTATAAAAAGTTATTCATACACGTTTTCCAGATGTGCATAGTAAATGCTTTCTTTTTATACAACAAACACAACGTAGATAATAAACTATCACTGTTGGAATTCAGGATAAAAGTGATAGATAGTCTCCTGACTCCACTAAAAACTGAAGAACCCAAAAGAAAAGCAACACAACACCTCCCATCAAAATTCCAAATGGGTGAAAAAGGCAGACCTCTACGAAGACGTTGTATCGTGTGTAATGGCAATGGGATAAGAAAGGATACTACCTACTTTTGTGAGGCTTGTGAAGATAAGCCAGCTTTATGCCTCGGAGACTGTTTCAAAGCTTATCACAAGAATTAAATTGAGATAAGTTCGTGTACATAGTGTATATAGTAATTTAGGGACTACTACAGCTCAAACTGTATTCTATGTGTATTTTTACGACTTGACAACATATTACTCATCACTGAACCAACGGAAATGGTAAGTACTATAAATACAATTATTTACAGTTTATTACTTTGGTTTTAGTAATAAATACGCATAAAACGCCAATTTAGTAATTGGCGTTACCCACATATTGTATTTGTCATTATGCTATATGCTAATAACGCCAATTGGCGTTATTTATTATTATTATATTTTATTGATGAAATAGTCATTGAATGTACAAAAGATCCCCATTTAAATAGTTTTAAGCAGAAATAGAGCATAAGTTAGAAAAATTGACTGGCCGCATTTGCCATAAGTCGTCATATTTTTTCAGCAGTGAATGTGTTAAGTAATTGAACATAAAATATATTATAAAATAATATAATGTATAGTATAAAGTGTTTTGAAATGTTTAGTACATTTGATAAAATAAAAAGTTTAATACAGTAGAGTCCTGTTAATCCGACCTAATTGGGACCGAGCCCTATTCGGATTATGTGATTGTTCGGATTAGCCAGAATTACAGAAAAATACGGTTTTAAACTTGGGAATGGGTCTATTTTGTTATAGAATTATCAACATTGTTTATTAAAATATGTTTTCTGACTGTTGCATTGTATTTCTTGACAAATAAACATGTTTGCGAATACTAAGCACATTTACCGTATTTAGTGTGAGAGTTCTATTGTTAAGCAATGTGAGCGTACTGTATATTGTATGGGTCCACAAGTTCAATAGTTGTACGAAACTACGCGTCATCCAATAGACTCTCTTTAATGCGACAGAAGACAATAACTGAATTTATGTCTTTTAACAATTAATATTGTACTCAATAATAATATCAGTACTGTACGTCCAATTTTTGTTTGATTTCACTTCTTAATACAGTAATTTAACTTATACTTAACCTATAAGTTTCAATTTGGTACTGTATTTAACTTCATTATTTATGTACTGTACCATACACAATTTGTCTTAATAAAATACTGTATGTCTATTTAATTAAAGTTTTCTTTGTTTATGTACGAAATGATGCACCCATTTTCATTTTTTATGTAATTAGTTCCTATAACTGTTCATTATCGTTATAAATAATTCCTCCTGGACCTGTTCGGATTAACCGACGTTAGGATTACACGTGTTCGGATTAGCGGGACTCCACTGTAATATTTTATTGGTTGACTAAAATACTTGAGTTTGAAATTAATTTTAAATAATATATGTGACAGATACGACCAAATACAAAATAATTTAATTGTAAAAAGTAAGAGTACTGTGGTGTAGTGGTAACGCACTCACCCGCGTTCGAGTCCCGACGGAGCAAATATTTTTTGTGATTCAATGTTTATTTAAAAATTATACATATATATATATATATATATAATTTCAATAAACATTGAATCGCAAAAAGTACTTGCTCCGCCGGGACTCAAACCCGGATCTCTCACTTGCCGGGTGAATGTGCTACCATTACACCACAGATCCCTCACTTTTTACGATTCAATTATTTTGTATTTGGCCATATCTGTCACATATGCGTTTAAACAATTTAACATAACATTCCATACTTTCCAATATCACCTTCATATTAAAGTTATTTGCATAATATTAACATTGGAAAAAATCTGTTTTTTCCTTAACTTTTGAAAATTCATAACTTTGCTCAGAGTCAAATATCAAAGTTCAAATTTATACACTACTTTAGCACTACCTACTATCCAATCCAGCTCAGTTAGTACTGCTGTCAAGTTTGTCACCTTATCTCACATCTTTCTCATTTCTTCATTGACGGATTTAAGGGCTGCACGCACCACAACCTCAACAATAGTCTTTATTTCTTCAGACATTCATGGGACAAGTTTGCTGACAAAATCCTCGCCCAACAAAAAGTTATTAACACAACGCTCAGGCGCTGGGTCGACTTATCAACTGGCATTGTTGTTTTGACAGGACTGGAAGCAGACGACGTGACAGCGATCGTTGGAAAACTGGCTTCCTTGTCCTTTGATTCTGATCATAACTGCGTTGGAGACTAAAGCCTTAAGATTAAAACAAACGACAAAAGGATATAGAAAAATTTAGAAAATACTGGATTAAAAGAAAACTATTTTGAACTGGATAAATGCTGATTAAAATAATTCACCAATTAATAAAGCTTATTTCTGGTTAATTAATCAATACAACCAAAATTAGATAAAAACTGAGGACCTGATCGAACTGTGTATTATCCTGTCAGTGTCATACCCTGTACCCTATGTACTGACAGATAGACGTCTAGAATCTGCTCTGCCATTCCAATGTGGATTCATCTGCAGCCTGCAAGACAAGTGAATAAGGCAGTTTTGGCAAATAATGAGATTGACGTTAATAGTGTTAGGTGCTATGTTTAAATATTTGGGTTAAGACAAATTGATTGGAAGCAGCTAGACTCACACAAATGCTAGAGTTACACATAAGTTGTAATAAACGCTGATATTTAAAATTTGACTTCGTCAGATGAGGTGAGGCAGGAGAAAGTTAACAACATGAGGTAGACTGAAATGCTAGCCAATCATAATTGTTATATCACAATAATAATTATAATTGCAACAACTTGTGTAATTATTAGACAAGTTGTTGATGCCGCCTGTTACGAACTTAAAACTTAATTGGTACATACAGAGTGCTTGTAACAAAAATACCTCCCACTTCAGATGTCATATTTAAACCAATAGTGCATACCACATACACAACAAAAGTGCATAGTGCATAGTGTGAAGCTCTATGAGTGCATTTAAAAGTGAAGATGAATGTCCATCTATAGAAGTGATAGAAACGCTAAAAGCTAACTGTTTGATAACACTGTTTTTAACATTGTTTCTGTAATATTGTTTGGTTGAACAGCTTGTTTCACGTCTGAGTGTTGTGAAAAATGGATATTTCTGTTTTAAAGAAAGTTAACATTGGCTTCAGGATTAAAATCTAGGCATAGCTTTAGGGAGATAGATGTAGTGGGAGGAAAACTATGCAACTTCCCATAGTTTTTTGAAAACTAGAAAAAACGAAGACTGATCCTACACTTTTCTTAAGATTGATTTGCATTGGCCAGCTTTGCTTGTAAAAATTAGCATCCAAAAGGGAACAAATACACTGGGGCATAAGGTTAGTAAGAAATGTGTCACAATTCATTCTTTTTTGTGGTAACTCTACCGCCAACCATCAGCTACAGTACCATTATTAATGACTGGCGAAGCAAAGAAGCCAAGAGCTTTAATACTTCTACCAGAGATATAAAAGTGTATGGATAGAGAATATTATACATACCTGTACTTTGAAATGGTACAGCAAAGCTTTCATCCCTGAAGTAAAAGTTTTTTAAGGAAACAGGATATATTTGAATCATTATTGACATTGTACCAACTAATCCACCTGTTAAATTTTGAGAGATACAGAAACTTAAATTGTTTGTTCTTATTGCCTAATGCCACAAATCTGATACGTTCATGGATTAGGATGTTATTGATCCATGAACGTATACCAATGGCTATGTACTAATGGCTGATGAAGATAATAAAGAAAGAGTTATGAATTCATTTAAAAAAATAAATTTGCAAGTCTCCTGTTACATGATTGCAGATTCTTGGATTGTGGTTTAAAGCCTTTAACTAAAACAAGCTTGGACTAGAAAATGTGGGATATCAATCAAAGATCAAATTCAACTTAACAAGTAAAAGAAATAACTTCCATACTTGATGACGAGGAAGTTCCCTTGAAAGCATAAATAAATATTGCAAAGAAAATAGTGGATTGCACATGATGTGACGATCATATGAAGCAGTGGTTGCAGTGTAATAAAGTCAGTCAGGAGTTCCATATAATGTTAAATGGTGATATTGCAGAGATTGTCATAAACAAACAAGTTAATGAAAACCATAATGAAACTGGGGAAAATGTTCTTAGAAACAAAAAAGTTTTTATATGTTTCAAAACATCTTGAAGTAAATGCGACAACATTAACTTCTTGCCATGAAACACCTGAGAGACCTTGCCACACAAAAACAGGCTATTTCGTAAGGCAGCACACTCTATTTGAGATGCAGAAGTAAAATAACCATATTTAAAGTAACTAGAGTATTAAACTTAACATATCTTTTTATTGTTATTAACACATTCTTTGGGCTCGAGATTGAGTACCAGGTGTTTTACAATCTTGTAAACGATGTCTACATGACATCGTTTGTGTGTTTTCTACTCATATTGTAACTTTAATAACTTTACTGTAATAATTGAATCTGCAAAAGAATCCCATTGTGATAGTGCAGGTGCACAAAAATGCCACAGCCAAAGAAATGTTATACATTTGGATTATTGCTTTTTAACTTTTTAATGTATTGATCATAAATATGCTAATGAATAATAAGATCTACTGAAAAAAATCAAATCTTTAATTTTATTAATTTTTGCAGATGGTCTTATCTATTGTACCAGGTAACCCAGCATTACATGGCTGGAAAATCTACAGATACTCTTTGGACAGAAGTTAAACTCACCGTCCTTGTTTTTCAAAATGCTGCAGTACTTGAGGTAATAAGATCTAATTTCTTCCTGACGAGTTAACAAGCATATTATTTACATATATTATATAGTATAATTATACTATAATTATTAGTTACTTATAGTAGCCACTCTTGCTCTTTTAGTAGCAACATTTTTTTTTTAATTACTCTTAATATTTTTTTAGATTTTACTTTTTTGCTTATTATTTGAAATGTATGCATTAAAAAATATTAATGTACAAAATATGATTATATCTTAGGTAAAGTGTGTTAAGGTTTATTATAAAGGGAATAAAAAATAATAAAAATGTTTGTCTTCAAAAATACAAAATGTGTATATATATAATTAATAAATTCTTCAATTTAATAATTTTATTACAAACATGGTATTTAGTATATTCAATGAAAATTTTACTAGAAAGGCAGTGGTAACAGAACTAATGCTCTATCTTTTATGGATTTTGTTTTAGACATTTTTAACCAAGTCATGCGTTTTCACTTATTTTAATTTCTGCTACTGGTATTGTAGAGGCCTCAGTAAAAATGCTTCTACTACAATGGGTTACATGAATTTTTAGCGAGATTTTTGAATAAAGAAAGTGATTATTGTGATGATAATTTCAATAGTAATGAAAACGCTCGGACAGCCGCTCGGAGGTGGCTAATAACACCTCTGGGACACAGCATGGGTGTGCTGAGTGTGACATTGCACTATGCATCTCTGTGTTTTAGTCTTTCAAACCTATAAACATTTCTAAAGTATTTGTGTAATGAAATGGAATGGATCACCTAATGCTTTGCCTCAGTATTTATGTAAAAAAATTGCAAACATTGATTTAATTTTCTATTGTGTATTATTAGTACAACATTTTTAATTTGTGTAAATATTAATAATATGTTAAATTTTAAAAAGTGTGTCTGTTTTCCTGTATAGATTATAGTCTATTTGTTATAGCAAACCCATAACCAAAAATAAAAAAGTCATCAGTCAAAGGGTTAAAGTTTTCAATCTAAGCAATATATATATGGTGTCAACAAAAACTGGTGAAATTAAGGATGTACATTTCCAGTTGTACTTACATGAGTTATGTCTTAAGTTATGTTTTGAATACCAGTATAGTTGAAGTGAATGATATTAAAATGTAGTATAACTAGAAAATAACATTAAGTTTTAGTTTTTAGTGTTATTTTTTTAACTTAAAGGTTTAATAATATAAAACTACTATTTACAAAAATAAAGATGACAAATTAGAATTAACAACCAGTAATTTTTAATGTTCAACATGAAATATGTTCAAAAGAGCTTAAAAACAACTTGTTCATCAAAATTTAAAATAATAAATTTATATGTATATGTATTCATTGTATAATTTGAATGAATAATATGTCTGAAAGAGTGCCTACTTGTCCATACATTACAGACTAGGGTACCAGCGGAGCATATAAAGTGACCAGCTTGTATACAACCATCCACGAAGCAGTATGTATGCACCTTAAAGCAAGACAACACATATCTTCCCACTAAAAAAAGCTTGTAACTTATTGAGACAAGCCTATAAATTGTGGTAGCGATTATGTTGAAAAGTCCTAATTTTGTACTCTTTATTTATTGAATGCCTTTCATAAATATAACTCTTGAATATGTTCACAGCTGAGCCTGGGAATGTCACCTGCCTACTTTTTGTACTCTGATTTACATTATATTACATTTCTGTTTGGCTAAGTAATTTTATATTATCAATTAGACCGATACAACCCTGTATACAGAGTCGTTGAAAAAGGTGCACCCGATTTTAAACATCAATAAATAAGGCTGTAAAAAAGACAGTTTTTTTTTGCACTGATGAAAGATATAGAAAATCATAGTTATTTTACATACCTCAATGGGTTTCTATGTGAGCTTCCCCTGTGGCACGACAAAGTTTTAAGCGATAATCGGCTTCTGTCCAGGTCCACTTAACCATGTCAGGAATAACAGTTGCAATCACAGTGTTGATTCATTAGGTTAAGTGTCGCAGGATCTTTGTAGCGTGGACAACATTTTTCATATAACCCCAAAAGGAGTTAAGTCAGGGTTCCTTTGCGGCTCCGCAACAACCTCTACCAATCCACCGAGCAGGGAATCAGTGCACGACAAGATAGTGCCTACACATGCACAGAGTTGTAACTTCAAGATCAGCCCAATGACGATATTAAAACTCGAACAATTTTTGTGGATTATGATGTTAGTTTCACTGACATTGTTTCATTAATACTTTTATAATTACAAATTAAATCTGGGTCCACCTTTTTCGATGAGTCTGTATAATTAGTAAACATGTTATAGGTATGAAGTGAAATTAAAATAAAAAATGTCTATTCAAATTGAATTTTGGTTAAATACTTTAATTGCTCGATATAATGAATCTCACATGTAATTTTATTTCACAGATTTTGCACGTTGCTGTTGGCATCGTAAAATCCAACCTGATGTTGACTATATTCCAAGTGTTCTCTCGTGTGATGGTGGTCTGTGGTATCCTGTTAGCAACCCCCACTGCTCCCCTCTCCAATGGTTTGCCTCTCGCTCTTGTGGCGTGGTCAGTTACAGAAGTCATACGCTACCTGTACTACGCACTCAACATCGTCAGTCTTGTCCCTTACCTTCTTATATGGTGCAGGTATTGTACTGTGAAGCAATACGATGCTCTTTCATATTTATAATTTAGTTATATATAAAACGTGTTATTTACATAAGCTGTATAAATCTGTTGAATATCTCCGTATTCATATTTATAATTTAGTTATATATATATAACGTGTTATTTACATAAGCTGTATAAATCTGTTGAGTATCTCCGTATTGTATAAACAGTATTTTCATAACAGTTGAGTGAACTCAGCTGTACACTGAAGCGTATAATAATTCATAATATACACTAACTATATTATAAATTTATTATTAATGTTTTAATATATAATAAACATCAGATGTAATTTTCACACATTATGAGTACGATCTTATTAACCTATATACACATATCTATTCGTACACCTTTGAAATTTTGGCATGTACCGTACAATGACATTGTTGTAATGTGAGAAAAAATAAATTAATATTAACAGTAAGATAGTAACATACAAAGCCAATAATCCACACCAGTTATGCATAATGCAACAATGCATTTAAACCTTCAATAGGCTACACTAGCAAATCCATGTGTATTATTACAATGTTTGGAAAGAAACGAAAACAAAGGAAAAAATGCCAAGACTAACTAGGTGTATGTTTGGCTAAGGCTCAATCTTTATATACAAACGATAAAAAGTGCCTGTTACATACTCCATGAACTCAATATTTAGATTATAAATTAGATCCAATTTAGAAATAACATTACCACATTTTAAGAAGCAAAGTTATTAAAACAGGGTGGCCACCCGACCAGGAAAACCGGGAATTTTTCTGAGAACCAGGAAAATTTCAAAAATAATTTTTCCGTCTCCAAAATCTTATAAAATCACGACATAATTTGACAGCTTCTTGAATCAAGAACTGATTAATCATTAAACATTGTATTTTATGCAACGTGACTTGTGAAATTGTGAATGAAGGTGACATATGTTCGTGCGCTACTCTGACGCCGGTTGATCTAAGGTTATCTCCACTAGTGTAGTGAGTTTATCTTGGTTAGTTCTCTACTCCTGTGCTGTGGCAAGCCTCTGCCCCCCCCCCCCCCAAACAAATATGTAACAATGCATTGAACAATTAAAATCGGCCGACCGCTCGTTTGTGACTTCGGCACTAAACGAGTGGTAAGTGGTAATGCGACAAAGTGGTAGTAACTGCGATACAAACGGGTTTTTTTATACTTAACTATTATTCAGCTTAAAATGTACAGTATTATAAACAGGCTTAAGAGTTCGGTTTGTAGAATAATATAATGTTTGACGGTTTGATAAAAGGTGCAACCCGGGTTTTTTAGTACACCAGAATGTTAGTTGGATTTATACATGGGGTCGTTTGAGTCCTGTTGCACAGCAATCACAGACTGAGCTGAGGGTTGAGCGGCAGGAGAAACATTTCATGTTTAGAATTGGCGGCGGATAAGCGCCATCGTGTGGTACTGCCCTGAAGCTCACGTCTGCCATGGCTAGTGTCGGGTGTTCCCCATGTGTACAACACAAACATTAAACTTTAATTCCCCGCCCAATCTAGAATTCACCGCTAAGCGCTCGTATCGCGGCCGAGGCCTCGGTTGGTCTATGAACGATTGCTCCTCACACATGTTCCGATTGTCATAAAATACATAGGTTAAAACAAAGGTAGTGATGTTAGGCTTATGTGTTGATATCACAGTCACATCCAAATCTCAACTGAACTCCGTTTACACTGGGAAAAAACGGCGCAAGTTTTCTACTAAACATCGCTACGGACGCAAGATCTCTCGCGAACGCTGCCGCAACCAGTGCCGGACAGTTGGTCACAAGAACTGGAGATCAGTGTCGGCTATTAAAATTTCAGTTGTAAACATTGCCGAGACATCACTGTCGTGTGTAAACAGACTTCGTCTTGACTTCCGGAACAACAAGAGATACAACTGTAGCAAGTACTTGTGACAGTTCTCATTAGTAAAATTGCTTATATTGTTCACATTATGCTACAGTAGACAGTGTATAACTTAATGTTGTTGCCAGTCTACAAACGGCAGACGGGTAGCCGATCGAATCAGCCACGCTCATCAGTTTTCGTCGTCAGAGCGGCATTGGTTGGACGACGGCTGGAAATCCCGTCAGTTCTCCGGTCAACTATTTACCGGAACGACTTCTACGCACACTTGACGATCGTTCGGACGATTCAAACTGTTCAAACCAAATAGTCCAACATGCATTAGATCCAATTTAGAAATAACATTACCACATTTTAAGAAGCAAAGTTATTAAAACAGGGTGGCCACCCGACCAGGAAAACCAGAAATTTTTCTGAGAACCAGGAAAATTTCAAAAATAATTTTGTTCTCCGGTCAACTATTTACCGGAACGACTTCTACGCACACTTGACGGTCGTTCGGACGATTCGAACTGTTCAAACCAAATAGTCCAACATGCATGAGGATCTTTATCTTGTTGTTTCATAGTCCTTGACTATAATCTAACTGACGAACTGGCTGAGTCTGTTAGTTCAAATACAGTCAAGGACTACGAAACAACACTGTCTATTCATGGACACAAGCGATCGGCAGTACTCAAATTACTGATTGGTGAAACATGTTTTTGTAGTACTTTGTTTATAAAACTATTTAGAAATTATAGCAACAAAATAACGCAATTTGTAAATAATATTATGATTGAAGTTCGTTTTATGTGTGTCTATATTTTTCAACGCTAGCGTGATAGTTAGCTCCTCGATAGTAAACAGACGATCGCTAATTCGTATTTTATCCGTACGTCGTACTTTGTGTAGTTTTAAATAAATATATTCTCTATAAATATACATCCATACAATTTAACGTAAATGTAATATATTCTGGTGGCTCATTTTATAACCTACCATTTCTATGACTTAAAAAGGAATAATGACTTGAAATTTTAAATATATTCTTTTCCTGCATCTCTGCAAATTCCTTTAAAGTAACGTGGTATTCTTAGGCTTCCCCCTCCCCCACAAAAGATAAATTAATTAAGTAGAGTTTTGATGAAATTATTAGGTTTATTTGTTGATTGTAATGAACCGACCTTGTGTACCGGCGAAACCATTGTCTCGTACCGAAAGCTCGTCCACCGCTAGACCTCTGGCCCGCAATATTGGGCTGCAGCATGCCCAATGGTAGCGCTGTGTTGGTACCGTAAACCGGGGCTACTTTGCACCTTGTGAGGTTACTTTGCACCAAAGTTGAAAAAAGATTCAACTCTATCTGTAGGAGAAACTATTAATCATTTCGACCTAGTTTCACAATTCTCCACTAGGCTGCACCATCTTCTACATGATTTGTGTGAACAGACACTTTATCCCGCCATTTTTGATATTTGTGGGAAGAGTTGTCTTTGTATCTTCAGTTTTGTTTGAATTGTTACGTCAAAAAAGTGCCGTTTTTACGGTATTAGAGAACGTCAGAGAAAGGCAAGTGTGGTATATTTATGTGTAGAATTTTATTATCTTACAAATAACAACAGTAACTGAGAGTTTATATCAATACTCATTAAATTATTATCCATTTTAAGTTTAAGGTTACTTTTAAGAGAAAGACGGGGTTACTTTGCACCAGCATAAGTAGAGCCTTCAGCTGTTTGTTCTGCTTTCCTCGTTGCCCTGCAGTCAACACGAGAGGCCTGCAGCACAAAGCCACAAATAACAAGAAAAAAGAAACTTGCGGTGCCAGCAGGAAAAAGTTTATCTCACGAAGAAACGATTTCCATGCAATCACTTGTAACTAGCGATAATGCTAGTGTTAAACACCCACAATCTATGACTGATGACCAAACACCAAGCACGAGTAAGGCAACCACAAAGACTTGTTTAACTAAAGGAAAAAAAATCGTGTCAGCCTAAATTTCAACGGGATAGTAGTGATGAGTCCATAGATGACCCATCAAAAATGTGTATTGATGAAAGTTCCTCCGACGATGACTGGAAGTCCTATAGGAAAAAGAAATTAGAGGAGATAAATGAAGCAGCAAAAGAAGAGGCTTTTCTAACAATAAAATCAGGACTGAAACCCATTAACAAGTCTGATCTACAAGTAGATTCATTTGTTGTTGTTAACTACGAAAATGAATATTAACCAGGTACCACTGTAAACGTTGATGAAAATGGAGCTTTTGTACGTGCAATGATGAATTCCCTAGGCAACTGGAAGTGGCCTGTTAATAAGGATGTTTTATTTTATGAGTGGAATGAAATTGCTGGATCTATAAATCCACCCAAAATTTTGAGCAAAAGAGGAATATTTGCAGTTCCAGAGCTTCAAGACAATTTTGGAAAAATGGACTAATTTTTTTTTAAGGATATGCATTATTAAGTGTGTATTATATGTTATAATGTTTTTGAACATAGACCTGCAAGTATTTATTAGGTTTTAAGCTTCAGAATCTCTAAGTTTGTCATTTTGTCACTGTCAATTTTCCCATGTTAAATACACTTTGTGACGTATCATGAGTTTTTGTTGTTTTCCCCCCTTTCAGGTGAAAAAAAATTAAATCATATAAGTATTCAGTGGTTCCAACAGATGTTTAAGGGATTCTGAACAGGTCTTACTTTGCACCAACAAAGTTTTTCATAAAAAGATAAATAATTTTTCAGGTGGTGCAAAGTAACCCGCTCCTATGGTATACTTTGCACCAAATTAAAAAAATACATAAAAAATATTTAAATATATAATACAGAAATTTATGAGTGTGGAATGGTTTCCTGGATGTATAAGAATTAATAAAAACCAGTAGTTTTTTAATTTTTTTGAAATGCTTTATTTTTTATGAGATAATATTTATTTAAACTCCTAAAAGTGGTGCAAAGTAGCCCCGGTTTACGGTATTTATTTGTTATCTTTGTATTTCCGAATTGGATCCGATGTGGCATTTCTTGCAAATACCGCTAGTGAAGATAAAACGTCATCGTTGCACTTGGCGTAAGTGTTAAATACAGTACTACAGTTGTCTATTTGGTTTGAAAATAGGCAAGATAATCGAAAATGTTTGATCGGGAAAACCGGGAACAAACCGGGAATTTGAAAAGAGGTTTTGAGTGGCCACCCTGTTAAAAGTATTGGAGTAACTCATATTATCATTTATTTTTAGGTTTATATTAAGTTAAGTACAATTATATTAGAAACATTGAGCAACCTAGCAGTGCTATGTAATTATATTTTTTAAGGAGAGGCTGATCCACTTTTAAGCTTATGCTGTCCATCCTCACAGGCCTGTATGAGGATCTTATTAAACAGAATAAGAGGGAGTGTCAGTTCAGTACAAGGTCAATGGTATTCATAAAAAGTGGTAAGATCACATACAGGATTTGAACCTGCAATATTTCTAGCTCAGAACCAGAGTCATATGTTTTTTACCGCTTGGCTATCCGCTTGGCCATCGGCACTCCAAAATTAAATTAACATTCTGTCATATAATGCATACTAGAGAAGCAGACGTTACCTTATTCAGTTATTATTTAAGTTATTATACTGAATAAGTTTAAGTTATTATTATATTATTGACTGTAGTTTGTGTTTCCAAATCTTTAGGCGCTTTTTTGTGCAATATAAAAAATGTTTGTAACCAAACTTAGTATGCAAAAATAAATTGTTAGAATGTTATGTTATGTATCTGTAAACTACTCTTTTAAAATAAACTAGAAATGTAATTTTTATTTGGATCTTAGATTCAATTTAAATATTGACCATAATTATATTGTGATAAAACAATCTTTGATTGTGGTAACATAGCTACATTCCATAGTTTCCTTTGAAAACATTACCTACGTTATCCATCATGAACTAAATCATTTTTCTCTTCTTCAGTTGATAATAATAAACACTACTTTGTTTTACTATTTGATACTCTTTGTTTATGTACCACAGTATTTCATACTAGAGATTACTCTGACAAAAATGTAAGACTTCAGATATTCACATTTTACTGTGGCTAAAAAATCGTTCTAGAAGAAACAATTCCAAACTTGAACGGATTTGTTGTAACTCATTATAATAAGAATCTTTATTGTTATTGGTAACATGTGCTTGGAACATAGTTGTAAAAAAAACTATAATTTAAGTATATACTTATATAAGTTCAGTAAAAAATACATAATATACATGTAAATACAATTTTAAAATTTTCATACTGATAACATATGTCCTTAGACAGTGTTAAAACCTTAATTAACTGATTATGTTAAGGTGTGCCATTGGAAAATTTGTCAACAAAGCGAATACTTTTATCTAAAGGAAACCACAAAAAGTTCTTTTAAAACATTGTAATAAATAACAATCAGGAACAGTGTTAAAATATTTGGGATTTAGATACAAAACCGACTTACAGTTAAATTGCTGTGATGTATTAGCACTACTAAACTGTCCCTATATCTATTATTATAGATATGATTAAAAGTAGAGAAGTTAAATAGGATGAAAAAATTGTTGTTTTAGTGCAAAAATAACAAAGTTATAACATTTGTTGTGGGCTGCTGTAAAATGTAAATTTTGACCTGGCACTTCTTGATACAACCTAGGGTATGCATTCACCTTAGAATTCTAAACAATATCACCTAGAAAAATGTCTGGCACTAAAAATATACAACATATATCTTTATATTTTATTAAAGCTTAGTCTACTATTTACAACATAGTGAAAATTATAAGAAGATATGTTAAATAATAAGAACAGAAGTTGATAACATTACATGGCACCAAAAGGCGTTAAAGGTATAGTGAGAAATACAACAAAATATTTTTGTTGTAAAAATTCTTTTGTGAAAATGAGTAATGGAACATTTATTTTCTGATATATTTATACTACCTCTTTAAATAAATTAGAAATAATTTATATCTTGATTCTAGATTCAGTCCGAACAACACTGTAATTGTAACGTGGTACAACAATATGTGATTATGGTAACACATAACGTACATTCTATAGTATTCTGTGAAAATACAGCCTAGGTGTTCAACATAAACTAAATTATTTTCCTACTATAAACCTCATTTTTATAATCAACATTTTGTTTCATTATTTGTCCTGGTTAATAAAACTTTTTTATGTCACAAGAAATTGGTGGAATTTCAAATTACAAATATGTATAGTACTCTTTTACACGTTCACTGCGGGTGAGGTCTCGAGACATCATGTGCACATCACTTCTATCTTTCATTAGTGTGTCCTTGGCACTCGCGCGGGATGGTTGAGGTTATGTTTGTTTTGTTGTATGGGCTCGGCTGTATTCTCTGCACGTGTAGTTACACTTCCTGTGCTCGGCGAGTCTGTTGCGTTTTATTAAAAATAAACTTCACAAGTATGGAATCAAGTTGTATACATTATGTGATCTCCATGGATTTATGCTTACATTTTTAATTTACTGTGGAGTTTTGGACGATATGGAAGGAAAAGGGCACACCACGAATGTTGTTCTGAATCTAATGAGAGAAAACCTCCACAACGGCCACAGTCTGTATATGGATAATTATTACAACAGTATTCCATTGGCAACGAAACTGCTGTCTAACAATACCTACTGTACTGGCACATTGAGGCCTGACAGAAAATACATTCCACAAGCTGTGAAATCAGCAAAAGTACTGATTGGAGGAACAATTGCTAAGTACGGTGGAGGAAAGATGGTGGGAGCCTGGAGAGATACCAGAACAGTTACATATAACAACATGAAAACAACTTTGGTAGCATGGTAAACAAAAGAGGTCAGGAAAAAGAGAAACCAATTTCAGTAATCAAGTACAATGCCTTCATGAAAGGAGTTGATCGTTCTGATCAAGTGCAGTCATATTACCTGCTAGAAAGGAAAACTATGCGATGGTACAAGAAGATGTTCATCCATATCCTGCAAATGATCATGGTAAATGCCCACTACCTCTACACCGAAGAAAACGCTAATCGAAGAAGGAAAATGCTATTGTTCAATTTCACCGAGTCCATTGTCAACTCTTTACTACCAGATGTGCCAAATCCTGCATGGGGAATTGTTCGACCTACGGTGCACAGTATCTCTAAAATTACAAAAAAGAAACCTTACTCAAACAAAATTGGACAAAAGAGATGCCGACAGTGTTACAGTCAAGGTAGAACAAAGTACATCATCTATGAATGTTCAACCTGTCCTGATCAACCACGACTGTGCCGAGTGTTTCAACAGATTTCATCAAGGAAACTGAGTGCTAACAGGACATTTGGGTGGCTGGTAGGGCTGTATATATAATTGTAAATACCTAGTTATGCATATATTTTAGTTTTCTCACAATATTTCTAGGCATAAGAGACAAAATGTGTTTTTCGCACAAATGATAGTGACAAATCGGGTACTATGTGGGCGTGATGTCCCGGGACCTCAAGTTTTATAAATGGCCTATATGAACTTTTCAGGGCTACAATTGAATATATTGTACCTTTCTGACAATAATTCTATACATAAGAGACAAAATGTGTTTCCTTTGCACAAGTGAAGTGGTTGGGCGCATTGTGTGCGTGAGGTCCCGGGGTCAAGTTTTGAAAATGGCCAAAATAAACTTTTCCAAGCTACAATCGACAAAATACCATCCCCAGTCTACAAGAAAACATTTAACGGTAACTTTAAACAAAAAATATATTTTAGCATATTGGATACGTAGTGGGCTGAAGTTCAGCAGTGAACATGTTAACACCTTCACTGCTGATGTATACAGTGACACCGAACACACATTTCAGTCTCTACACACCGTAACGTGTCTGCTGCAGTCATTGTGTTAAATAAATTATGATCATTTTTATCTAGATCCTAGATTCAACCCGAACATTATACCCTAAATTTTAAACACTAACAAAACAATTATTGATTTTTTTTAACATAAAAATGTACATTTGATAGTTTCTTTGGAAACATAGTCTATATCTTAAACTGACAGGTGAAACGTAACATAAACAATAAATTATTTAACTGTATCAAATTAAATTAAATGCTCATAAGTGTAAAGGATCATTAATGCAACAGTCCAAACAATTTTCTAAGTCGTCAGTGAATAAAGAAGGATATATTTAAAAATTATTTACAGATTATTATTTTAAGTTGTAATTTGGTGATTTACCTAACAACTATATTATTTGTTATAATAAAACGATTCTATGGTTTCAGGTACACATTTTTCATTGCACTTTATCCCATTGGAGTAACAGGAGAGCTCCTGTGTATGTATGCGGCACAGAAGTTTGTAGGTGAGACTCAGCTGTGGAGTCTCACATTACCAAACAAATGGAACTTTACATTCAGCTATCACTACTTCATCATTTACATCATGCTTCTCTACATTCCATGTAAGTAAGGATCTATTATTCAAAATTATGGAAAGTCTGAATGATTCATGCTAACAAAACAACTACTACATATCCGACCTCTATTAGTGTAGTAGTAAAATATAAGTTACCAAGCAAAATACTGTCATTTAACTTAAAATTTTTTTGAAAATTTATAAAGTGAGGGTTTGCTTATATTTCGTGTTGGTCCAAGCCCGAGCATTCCAGAGTAGAGAGTTAGTTCGTTTTGAAATTCGTTCGTTTGAGTTCGTCACCGACTTCTTTTTTGTTTGTTTTGGATCTCTTTAAACGAACATGACTCCAGATTTCAGGTATCAAGTTTGTGACAGTGGGTGTGCTGGTGCTGAACGATAGCTATGTTATGTGCAGAACATCCGTGTTATTAAGAGATTTGTTCAGTTAAGATTGGTGGTGTGAGGTTTCAACTGTTCCCTGGTTGGGTGACTGCTGTAGTTTGAAGTGAGATGAGCTAGATGTGAGCTATTCAGAACTATTTTTGTGATTTGAGTTTAGTAATAAAGATAGGATCTGAACAGTTAGTGAATCAGCAGGAGATGGTGCAGCCTCAGTTATATTGTAGGTATTAACTGTTAAAGAGGGTGGATTTTAGTCATATGTACAGTTTCAAAATCAATTTCTTTGTTGTTAAAGTTGTAAATATACGTAACAATCATCAATATAGCATTTAAGATTAAGTTAATGTATATTGTATAAAAATAAGTAAAAATCTTTGTAGTTAAAAAAAACTGTGAATACTGTAATGTTCATTATGAATTAGGCAAACCAAAACTTTAGCTTATCAAAGAGCTTACTAGAACCTAGATCACAAGTTATTGTAAAATGTTACATCAGTATAGTGATATTGTTTTTTTGTTTTCTTGTATAAACTTGTTAATTGCTTTGGTAGAACCAAGGAATTATTACTGCAGATTGTTAGGTAACCGTTTTACTTGACATAGATGTTTGTTATTTAATATTAATTTCATAATTTACATGATTATAAGCTGTCAATGTTATGAAGATTCAATAACAATTTTGGGCTAAATAAACCTCTACATGATTGAAATTGATCCAGTCTACATATTTCTCGTACAGCCTTCTTCTGAAGTGTAAACAAGATCTTAGTCCTGGTGGATTTATGACCTCGTATGATTAGACTATAGCTCATATAGGGATAGAAACATACATAGTAAGCCGTCAGCAAGACAATCATATTTTCCGGAAAATGAAGCAAATCTACGTAAGAAGAACAGACTGCTTTAATAAGTGGATCATACTAATGTTTTAAAGTATTTTATCTAAATGGAAGGACAAATTACATTCAATAAACAGACGAAGACTATCAGTACTACACATGAGGTTAAGAGGAAAATCTCTAATTATATCAGAATTCAATGTTTAGTTTTCTTTAAATTTAGAGAAAGGTGGTTTTGTTTCAGCTATTAAAAACAGAGCTACTCTGAATAATATACCAGTTTCTACATGTTCTCTCTAACAAAAGGAAATGCTTAAGGATGTATCATCTGTAAATGTTTCCCTGATTTAAAGCTGTAGGTATTGTATACAAATAAAAGCAAAAGAATGGATCTGAGAACGGAACCTTGTGGTACACAAGTTAAATAAGGTATAAGAAAGGTATTTCTACCAACACCATTAGAATGATAACGCTATTGAAACATTTAGGGAACATTTGACTCAAGTAGACTGGTCACAGCTATGTTTTACTCTCGTAAATGCAGCATTTGATTATTTTAACTTTGTTTTGCCAAGCACTTTCAATGTGTGCTGTCCTTTAAAAGATATTAAGTTAAGCAATAGTGACAATACTAATAGGTTGTAAATGGTATACAAAAGAATTAGAAAATATTGTATTATATAATAAGTTACTATTTATTAAGTTATATATATATATAATATATATATATATATATATATATATATATATATATATACATACTGTACTGTATGTACTGATAAATAATATATATAATTTATTAGTACATACAGTACAGTACTATCATATAAAGAAACAATTTTACAGTAAAAACCACAAACAAATGACTTAGAAAGAAGTTATAGATTTTCGTTTAGCAGATGAAATTCTAGACTTAGCTGCAGTGTCCCTCCATCTCTTAATCCACAAAATGTACATTGGAGTTCAGGTTGGGTTCTGCTCTATGTACTGAAGGGCAATCAATGTCGAAATTCGGGTAGAGGGTTCGTCTTCTTTACCGTCTGAGTCCTCGTTCACAGTTTCCTTGTCATCGTTATCCATAACAGAAAAATCTGGTCGTCATTGAGCTGTTCATAGGATTCACAGTCTTTTGTTACATATGGTTATCCACTATTCAACTTCATTGGCAGGAACGTTGGGCTCTAGAGTTTGTAGATCTTTAACGATTTCCCGTATGTTGTTGTTTTACTCGTCTTCAGTCTGGTCATTTTCACTCATAACGTCCGGTCAAAGCTTACACCATGATTTAGTGTCTGGTTTCAGTTCATCCCATGATGCAGCGATTTTGTAAATAGCATTTTTGATGTTCAGGGATTTCATAGCCTCAAATATGCTATAACCGTCTTCATATTTTTATAAGATTGAGCTGATGTATGATGTACTTTCGCCTTTTTAACAATTCAATAATTCCCTGATCCATTGTTTGAATGAGTGATGTTACATTTGGAGGGAGAAAGAGAGCTTTTATGTCCACTTTCTCTAAATCTCTCTCAGATGGATGTGACTGTGCGTTATCCAACAGCAGTAGAGTACAAACAGGCAGCTATTTTTCTTTCAAGTATTTTTCAATTGATGGGACAAACTCGTTGAAAAACCAAGGTTTGAAGAGATTGCAGTCCATCCAAGATTTTTGATTGCGGTAATAAACCAGCAAGTAAGATGGGTTTAGTATATTTTTGAATGCTCTATGCTTCTTGGATTTTCCAATAAGAAACTGTAACAGTTTTCAGTTTTAGTGATATTGATTACATGTACGAGGGGTATCCAAAAAGTAAGTTTCCATTAATTATGAAAAAGTTAAAAAGACTCAAAAAATAACTGAAACACATTTATTCAACTTTTTACATCATACCTTATTTTTCTACATGGTTACCATCCCTTTCTAAGCACTCTTGGTATCTAGGAAGTAGTTTTTTTATTCCAGCATCACAAAATTCACCCGCCAAATTTTTAAGCCAAGTATCCACCTCATTTTGAAGGTCATCGCTGTTGGCAAATCGCCGACCGCCAAGGTGTCTTTTCAGCTCTTTTCAGCTCCGGAAACAGATGAAAATCGCTAGGCGCAAGATCTGGTGAGTATGGAGGATGACCAAAAACATCCCACTTAAATTTCCTCAAAAGTTCCATTGTTGCACGAGCAGCGTGTGGTCGGGCGTTATCTTGAATAAGCAGAACCGTGCGCGACAAAAGTCCGCGCCGTTTATTCTGTATTGCCCGCCGAAGTCTGGTGAGAACTTCACAATACCTTTCTGCATTTATGGTTTCGCCACGAGGAAGACAGTCAATCAATAACACTCCACGGCAGTCCCAAAAAACTGTAGCCATTACCTTTCCTGCCGACTCAAAAACTTTGGCTTTTTGAGGAGCTGCCTCTCCTTTTTTTTGCCACACCATACTCTGGCGTTTGGTCTCTGTAGTTGAGTGGTGAATCCATGTTTCATCACCAGTGAATATTCTACTGAAAAGCTTTTCATCTTCATCGTCAAACAATCGCAAGAAAGACTGGGCAGCAGCCATTCGTTGTTGTTTATGGGCATTGCTCAATAAGCGAGGCATCCATCTTGCACACACTTTTGCAAGCTGAAGATCTTCTGTCATGATATTGTGCACAGATGACCGGCTAACTTCAACACTTGACGGCAGTTTATCCATAATTTCATCGAGAGTCACTCGCTTATCATTGTCAATAACTGCTCGTACAGCATTAATGACGTCAGGTTGCCGAGAATTGGCCGGTCGGCCACTACGCTCATCGTCATGAACATTTTCTCTTCCTTCCAAAAACATTGCACGCCAACGACGGACCATCTGAACGGACATAACATGTTCACCATACACTTGACACAACTGATGATGAATTTCAACAGCATGGCGGTCAAGAAACGAATAACACTACGGACTTCGCAACTGGCGGCAGAACGCAGTGGAGTCTCCATGATGTTTGGGCAGCAACTTACTGAGAAGCGTGACAATGGGCCAGTGACCGGCGCACCTGTTGCCAACCGAACCGCGCTACATATCCCCGCCCACAGCTGCACGCTGTGTTACGTACGCGTCTTTTTACAGAACAGGGAAACTTACTTTTTGGATACCCCTCGTACATACTATAAGAATTTTTCTATGACGAAATTGAAACTTAATACAAAAATTTGTCCTATAAATATCTTAGCTAAGTTCATTGGTCAGTTTGGTATGTCATTTTGTTTTAATATGGTGACCGTTCAAACTTCATTAAAATTCATAACTCTGTTGTTTATAAACCTAGAAAAAAACAAGAAGTGTTTTGGAATGCTTATTACATTTCTTAAACCATAACTTCAGAACAGTTTTTTTTCTTTTTTTTTATCTAGAACAGTTTTTGAGATATTGAATACATTTAAATCCCATGAGAATAAATTTATAATATTTCAGTTCTCACAAAATCAAACTACTTCTTCCAACTGATCCAGAAGTACTGTTTTAAACAAAGGCAGTCAACTCGTGATGTTTCTCTTTCTGTTTAATAATATACTCGCACGTGTCCTTGAAAAAGAATTAACATGAACACCTATAGTTTCTATTGCTGTTTTACAAAATAAAATTAATAGATATTGTTTTTAGTAAAGGATGAGGTTTCCTGTAAGTATATGACATTGTTCTTGCATGTCTCTCATACTCAGGATTTGGAGATTTCCAAGACATGCGTAAAAAATTGCATAATTTTTATGGATTTAGTTATGGAACATGACAATTATCATATCCTTGTGGTTATTTCGAAGTTTTATTATTGTAATGTAGGAATTTGATTACCTTAACTTCATAATTCTTTATTTATATGATGAATATGTCAGTTATATCACCTGATATATCTAATTGGAATTTATAAATTTGAATTGACACTAAATAATCATGAAGTAAGTTAATCTTCCAGGTGCAAGAATATATACAATTACAAAAGAATGTACACAATTATTTTTATTACTTACTTATTTTATTTATTTGAATTTATTTTATTTGTATTGTATATATTCTTGCACCTGAAAGATTGTATTAAACTAAAAAGTAGAAATTTAAGAAATGTTTAAGGAAGATAATTGATAAGAAATTAACAAACACTCTTGTATTTGTTTTTTCCAGTGTTTCCCCAACTATACTTGCATATGTTCAGTCAGCGGAAAAAGATTATTGGTGGAACGACACAGATTTCGAAGAAAAAAAGCTCTTAAAAGTTCATATTGGAGATACAGAGCAATACATAGTGCATGTTCATAATCAGGAAATTGATCGAAATAACTTGAAAAATACGTTATTAAGCCTATTTGTAAGTGACCTTGTGTGTCTGGATTTACCATCCAGTTTTAAGAAAAATGTGTAAAATAATGTTTTATATAGAGCTCCTTTAACAATGCCTATGTAGAAAGTATTGAGACTGTTATGATACATTGTTCTTACTCTATGAATGCCAATACTTAGATTGGAGGGACGTCTGTGTGACTGATATCCGTTGTGCCAGAATATAGAGTTATTTGATGTGAGTACAACATTAGGAAACAAGATTGTTTAACAGATTGTGCAAAATTTATCAACATACACAGCAAAGTGAACAATTATTAGTTTTTTTTTTTTTTTAAGGAAATATCTTAGAAATAAAACTGTGTCATGTAATATGGACAAGATATATTATAATTGCATTTTAATTTTTTTTAAGCATCTTGGAAAATGTGAAAAGCTATTTACATACAAAAGATGATGAACAGTTTTATTCCATAAATAAATTAAACATAATGGATCATTGTCAATAATGGTTTGGATAAATGTGTTAACATTCCACTATTATTAACTTAAGCTATTTGTTATAGAAAAACTAAATATTCGTTATATACAAAGCTCATTATTTGCTACATTTTATTTTGTCAGTAGTTTAACACTAATTTTGTTAGTAATTTTTAAGAAATATATATTAAAGAAATGAATCATTTCTTTTAAGTTAAACTAATTTTACTAATGTTAGGTTCTAGTGGTGTTATAGTGTTATTGTTATGTAATTATAGATGGTGTTGTTGTCTTTATAAATATTTTTTTGTTATATGTGGGAAATGAATGAAATATACATTTTTTAAATTTTTACTAAGATGCACTTTTTACCTTCATTTACAATAATGTCCTTAATAAACCCTTATCAGTGGCATATAGAACCAGCAACAAACTGCAGAACAAAATTAAACCGACAACTGATAAACAAGATATTTATTCCATTTCAGGTGTTTACTGCTGTGAACATTTTACCTATGTTAAACGGGAAGAACATCCGCTTTAAAAAGGACATTTCAACCCTTAGTTACTGAGTGTTTAAATTCGCATTGTCACAAAGGACAAACATTAAATCGATTAGAAGACATAGAAATATATAAAGGGCCATTGTACAAGTGAGAGCAATACTTTAAATGAAAAATCAGAGCCATCACCCCATTTATGACAGAACTTCAACAATGGTAAACAAAGCGGTTGACTCGAGTGAGATGTTCATAAAAATAATAATAAAGGTAGAATCTAAACAGTCAGTGGAACAGCAAGAGATGTTGCAGCATCAGATTTATATTGCAGGAGTTAATTGTTACAGAGAACGGACTGTAGACAATACATACAGTAAGAGGGTTTTTTTAATGGGGAGTGACGCTATCCCACCGACATTGTTCTAGCTTTAGGCACACGGGGCGGCACATCTAGCTCGGATCCTAAGGGCTTCCAGGGGGTCGATCGATGTCCATGGATAGGTGGGCCCTTAACGACGCCTCTCTGTCTCTAGCATCGGGGGTAGGACACATATTTGGAGGTATCTATCGCATATTAACGGATTAGAACGAGAGGGTCTACGGTGATTGGAATGCCCTCTTTGTTTAAAGAGTACACGAGGACGCTTAGAACTAGGTCATTTAGAGACGAGATTCAGAGTGTCACTCGGGGGTCCAAGGGACACTTTAGGACAGACAGACAGATGGTCATCACGCTAAGTTACCCCACCAATAGGAGTACTCTCTTCACATAGGACGACAGAGCCAAACCAACTCATTAATTTTATCTGCACTGAGAACATAAATTCAAAAAGAAACTAATTTAAATATGCAACTAAACTTACTGTAACTAGATATTATTGTCTTGTGTATTATTGTATGGGGGGGTACACTGACCCCCTTGAACTCACAAGGGTGTTCAACAAACAGAACCAAACACATTTAAGAACTACTTAAACGAAGGGGGCTGTAGAGTAGCTTAGTTGTGAGAGAGTGGAAATACCTTGACCATGGGTCTGGAAAGGGTTCCACCTAGAGTCTGTATTACCAGGCATGATCTTGGTGACAGGCTGGCAGCCAAAAGAGGGGAGGGAAGGAGTGTCCTGCTATACCAGTACAAGGTTGTCTTTCTTCTGGTTGGGAGTTAAAGTGCACCACTTCACACGTTGTTGAGGTTGTGCAAGTATTCCCTGCACCAACACTTCCAGAATCAATGGCGGAGAGTCTTGACGAGTTGCTAGTGCTTCAGCTTGTTGGAAGGAGTTCACTCAGGTATACCAACCAGGAAGGCATCTATCAGGAAGTGAGCAGAAGTGAGCGCCTGAAGTTCATTCGGGTCTCTGAGAGAGGAATGAGAGGACGAGAATTTAGGAACACCTTTTATTTGAGAAGTTAAAAGTCATGAACTGAGGGAGAGTCAGAACATTTTCCCCTATCACACGCTTCAGGTGATGCTTAACACTCTCCCAAATACCACCTTGATAATGGGTGGAAGGTGAGTGGAAACGGAACTTGATACTTTTTTAGCTTCACAGTTCTAAACTACAGATTGGTGAGAGGAGAGAAAGGTATTATGGAAAGTATTTCGAGCTCCCACGAAGTTGGTGCTACAGTTACTTTAAAGGTTAGTGCAGAGGCCATGTCTAGAAACAGGTGTGCTGGTATGAAAACGTCAGAAGAGAGGTCTGTTCAACTTCAATGTGTACAACTCTAGAAAAGAGGCATACAAAGATACATATTTAGGCTTGGTGTGCCTAGTAGCAAGAATAATTTAGACCTGTACAGAGGAAGGACCACCATAGTTTATACCAGCAGCCAAAAAGGCCCTATAGGGCCATGTGGACTTTGGGTAAATCACCCATGAGAGGGTACTGATGTTTTGGCTTTTGCTTAAAGCAAGTTAGCACTTGTAAGGGGGACAACACCACACTGCGGACCGAGAGGATCCACACGTTGGGATAGTAGGGAGGTGTTTAATATGAAAGTGGTCCATAAGAAGGTTTACCACATATTTCTTAGGGAGTATACAAGGTGAACAATTGTCATAAGAAAGGTCCGAATGCTTGTACCTTCCTCCTACCGTACGAGGCCAAGCTGGACAACGAAGGGAGAAGGACATTGAACAGGGCTTGTACTTTAGTATGATTAAGAAACTTGGGTTATAAAAAATTAATGATTTGTCTTTCAACAGTTCTTTCATTGAATACTTTGTTTCAATTTACATATTACAATGTTTTTCAATATTATTTTCATACTAAAAATTATCAGTTTTATTATGTCAGGTTTAACGTAATTCCTTCTAAGAAAGTGCTAAATAAAAGCCAAATTTGTTATGTGACAGATAATAAAAATACTGTCTGTACTATGCATCCCCTGTCAGACCCTCCGGTTAATGCCTGAAATAATGTGTCTAAAACTGTAACCCAAAAGAACGTCTAATAGCACTTGTTATCACTAGTATGATGACATTAAAATTGTCAAAAAACTAAATAGATCTTTCGTTGATATATATTAATGTACGTTCATTAATTATAACGATAGTTACAAACCGATCGCTATAATGTATTTCTGGTACACTTTGTGCATGAAAACCTAAAATTACACAACCAAAGTAACAAATATCGTGCTTTCTAAATTATATTTAACTTGAAATTCATATTTTGTATGTCTATATTTATTCATCACCGAGCGTTTGCTGCGTCTATGCGCAATGCATGTACTGGACGTCAACCGCTCAGCTGCGGTAATAAAACACACAATTAATAATTTTATGTATTGAAATTTGTGTAGTTAATAAATCATCTATAAAAATAAATTTCAATTTATATCCCAATTTTTTTTTATTAGGGATGACATGATTTGAGACTTTACAATCATTTAAATATCAAATACATATTATTCAAGTAATACAATACACGCCCATATTTTCAATTAAACTATAATATGTAAAAGATATGTATCTTGAAAGCCCATATTAGAATGTATCAATTCTAGGTAAAAGGTGGAGGATGTATCTTTTAGTTCTTAAGATATAGCCATTTTCCCGAGCCTTTGTTATTCTCATTCATACAGTGTCATTTTCTTGAAGCTCTTGTTATCAGGCAGTCTAAAAGGGTATATTTTCCTCCAAAAGGGTATATTTTCTCTTATGTTATGATCGTTCTTGTAGAGCATAAAATAAGAATAATAATAATGCTCTCAGACGGCAATTTTTAGCATTTAACATATTCCGGGTAGGGGGGCTCCTGTACTCCAGCTTGCCTGGGAGGTACAAAGAATTTCTAGTGGTAACCCCCTTTGGATCATTCTAGGTTTGCCTGTTCTCATGGTAACACTTCACAACATGTCTCCAGAGTCCTTAACCACCGCATTCAAAAGTTGATGTACATCTATGCTATATAACGCGGCTTGTGGAAATTATAACTGTCCAAAAACGCCCAAACCCACTGACTGAAACTTGTTAAAAAAAATAATCTTATAAATATCTTGGCTAAGTTCGTTGGCCAGCTGGTTATGCTACTTCGTTTCAATGTGGCAGCTGTTTAAACCTTAGCAAAATTCATAACTCCCATTATTTATAAATCTTGATAAAAAAAAAAACAACCAAAAAGTGGTATGGAGTGCTTATAACATTTCCTAAACATTTTGTAATAAAGTCTTTTTGTACCTATCCCAAACAGTTTTTGTGATATTTATTACATATTCTGTAATAATTGTTATTCTATCACCATAAGAATTGTTTTATAGCACCAAGGACAGATGATTGGAATAATTAAAATAGTTGAAATTTAATATAAAAATTGATCTTATAAATATCTTAGCTAAGTTAGTTGCCTCTTGGTACTCCATTTCATTTCAATAAGGTGGCCTCAAACTTTATCAAAATTAACATCTGTTATTTGTAAACAAAAAACTGAATATGTTCTGGTTTTTTTTTAGAAAGGAGAGCCCGATCCCCTTTTAAGCCTTATTCTGTCTGTCCTCATGGGCCACTGGCCTGTGCGAGGATCTTATCAAACAGAACAAGGGGGAGAGTCAATGCAGTACGAGATTGATTGTACTGATAAAAAGTGCAACGGTCGCAGACAGGATCTGAACCTGCGCTATCAGATTCAGATTCTTTATTGGCTATTAAGTAACACAAATTACAATAAGCTTCGTCAAGTTAATACAGCTAAGTCATAATATTACAACCATAAATTGTATATTACAAAATTACAACATTCAAATTCTTAGATCATTAAAATCACAGTTAAAATATTCTTCAGTGGTATAAAAGCATTTTCTTCTTAACCAACTACATATCACACTTTTGTATTTATTACAAGGTAATTGCCTTACTGCTAATGGTAACTTGTTAAACAATATGTACTGTTGAAATTTAAAATTTTATGAGTCTTGTCCAACCTAACATTTGGGGTCACTAAATTAAGGCATTGTCTGGTCTCATAATTATGATAAAAACTGTGGTTATTAAACATACCAAAATGTTCTTTAACATGTAGCAGATTACTGTATATATATACATGCAACTCAATGTCATCATGATGTTGAGATCAGGAAAAGTTGCTCTACAAGAGTCAGAAGCTGATAAACCAGTGATAGCTCTTATTGCCTTTTTTTGCCAAACAAAAGCTTTTTTGGCTGCACTTGAGTTACCCCAGAGTCTTACACCATAGTTGAGTTGCGAATGAAACAGACCAAAGTAGACCATTAACAAAGTTTCCAAGCTGACACATGATCTTAACTTTCTTAAGTTACTCTAGATAGTTTTTAGCAAAGATAGTTAACATGTGCATCCCAGCTCAGTTTAGTGTCAAGATAAATACCCAACAACTTGACAGGATAAAAATAAGGATCATACAACTTTGTTCCGCCTTAAAGGCAATATCACATGATCACATTTTTTACTTTTTAAATTAGGATAATTATAAATAAAAAAATATAATTATTCAATGATTCTTTATTTGCCATTTATTGTAGCACCTTGTGATAAAGTACATTTTTTGTGTTTTTATTAGGCGCAAAAACAAATAACGCGGAAGGTCTTCCGACCTGTGAACATGCCACATATAATTGGCCATGGGAAAAACATGGATGTTCGAGATCAAGACCACAAACTTTCAACAATTGCCCTTGTGACTTATTTACAGTCATGGCGAATGCAAGATGGATCGGAATTGAAGCCGTTTAAACTCAAATGGCATGTCGGTCAGGATCCTCGGAATGAGAACTTCCTCACCTTTGAATTTTCCTTTGAGTATTGTGGCGTAAATCAAATTGTTCATCAATTTACTTACCACCAAACGCATTCCGTTGCACAGTTTTGGTTGGTTTAAGTTTCAAAGCATGATTACTACGGAACCAATCTTTAGTTGTAAATTGTGCGGTGGTAAGCCAGGTACATCCAAGGAGTTTAAAACTTCAATTGTATAGGGGGTGGAAACAACTTCATTTGTTACACAGTCAATATATTTGAAAGAATGCAGTTTACCAATGATTTCATTCTAAATTATGTAGTTTAAGTCATCTACACCTTTATTCTTAGCTGCCACAATCGCTCGCTCACGCAACCATTCATTATTTTTGAGGTTAGTAATGATGTTTGGGAATACTTTGTTGATGAGTTCGTCTTTCGATGAGACAAAGTTACAGAAATTCGGAGGAAATGAAATCAATCCGCTCGATTTGTCGACAGGTACTCGACCATTACCGAAATCTTCAGCAGATGTATCGTTCAGCAATGCAACTCTCATGTTTGTTGTCAGCTGAAGTTTCTTAACATAGCGCCATAGATTCGATGAAGTATTTGAGGCAAGCGTTTATTTCGTCGGCAGCAGTCGATCTGGGAATTACTGGCAATGTTTGGTGGAAATCGCCAGACAGTAAAATCATTGCGCCTATAAAACATCTCGAGCCATTACGTAGATCTTGCAATGTTCGGTTAAGTGCTTCCAATGCCCCATTGTGCATTCGTCCCAGATGATGATCTTCGATTCTGATAAAACTTTGGCCATAGCGGAGCGCTTTGTAATGTTGCATGTTGGTTCTTCAATAGATTGAAGATTTAACAGCAATTTTAATGCAGAATGTGCCGTACGACATCCTTCTAGCAATGTGGCTGCTATTCCAGAAGAAGCAACTGCAACTGCAATGTTGGATCTTGTACGAACAGTGGCTAAAACTACTGACATGAGGAATGTCTTACCAGTTCCACCAGGGGCATCCAGGAAATATAACCGACCGTTTCCATTATCAATTGCCTTCATTAATGTATCATAAACTTCCTTTTGTTGGAGATTCATCAGGAGTACATTCGTTTGAACTACTAAATCTAATTCCTGGTGATCATATTCACGATCCCGTTCCAATTCTCAATTAAATGCGTCATTCATTTCACAATTTGGCACTGGCATTCCTAACCTGACTAATAAACTACCGCACATGTCTTCGATCAAGAGCAAGGCCCGATTATGTATCTCATCATTCATTTCAACATCGGAATTTCTTGAACTGACACGAATTTGATGTAAAATATCTTCTGCCATATTATCCTTGTATTTGTGCCACAGGTTAGATGGGTTCGATGGAAAGCATGTCGAAATGATGATAGCAAATAATGTATGTATCTGACTTAGAGATGCAGAGATAATTGCTTTGAATTGAAAAAATTAAAATTTGAATTATATTATCTGGATAGTACAGTCTATGCTTAACAATGATTGCAGAAACAGTTGAAACTAAATTTGCTGTTTCTCTTAAGCTTACTCTATGCTTTCAAACTATAAATGTAAAGAAATTTAGAATGGTAATTAAATTATATAAACATATATTTCTTTTGTCGCATTATATATGTTTACAAAGAACAGCTGATTAAATTTGAACAGGCTCTTTCACTTAATAACATATGTTTGCTGCAATCCATTTCTTACGGGTATTTCTGTAACTTTTAGAGACCAGTGGGGCGGAATCATGTGAACTTTTATGATATTTTAATACTTATTATCCTATTCCCAACAAAGACAGTTCCAAACACACAAAAATTATCAAAATCGGTCCAACCGTTCTCAAGTTATAAATAGTGTAACAAACACGACTTTCTTTTATATATATAGATAGTATATGTTCAGTCTTACTTTTATTAATCATTAGGTTATTTACAGAGAACCAGATTTTGGCTTGTTCTAGAGAATCTGTAAGCTGGGTTTTAACATTAATACGATCGGTATTATAACATAACAAGGTTGTATCATCTGCATATAACATTGAAAAACATGGTACATTTATACTAAAATCATTAATAAATACTAAAAATAAAAAGGGTCCCAAAACAGAGCCTTGCGGTACCCCTGAAACTACACTTAAAAATTCTGAGGAACGGTTATTAACATAAACCTTTTGTTCTCTGTCTTTTAGATAAGTTTCAATTAATTGTAATTACAAATAATTCCTTATTCTATAAAATTCAAGTTTTTTACATAAAATAGAGTGATTAACAGTGTCAAAAGCCTTGCTCAAATCTATCAGTGTAGTTCCAGCCACCAGCTTATTTTCAAAACAATTCAAGACAACCTCAATAATTGCTTCAACACCCATTACGGTGGAGTGATTTGGTCTAAAGCCAAATTGAAAAGGATAGATCAAATTGTTTGATGTAAAATACTAAAAAAGTTGCCTTATTAAACAGGATTCTATTATTTTACTAATTATCGGGACTATTGTAATAGGACGGTAGTTCTCTGGTAAATTCTTGTCTCCTTCTTAAATATAGGGGAAACCTTAGAAAATTTTAAACAGCTAGGAAACTGACCCTCAACTAACATACAATTAATTAAGTAAGAGGTACAATTATTACATCTATAATATTTTTTAAAACAAAGTTGGACATTCCATATAAGTCTTCACTTCGTGAACAGCTCATTTTGGAAACAACAGAAATTACAGTATCACAGTCAATTATATTCCATTTGAAATCATGTTCAATAACATTAACAGGGCGAGGATAGTTCTCTAAGAGATCAAAATATGATATGTTGCTGGCATCGTCATTAACAATTGTATTTACACTATTACAACTAGGGTTGACAAAAAACTTATTGAAGACATCAGGTGTTACAGGTACAATATTATTACTAGGCCCATTCAGATTACCAGATTCATTTTTTACAACTCTCCATGCTGTTTTACATTTATTCTTTGCATTTGTAATCATATTGTCATTAGCAATCTTTTTCGCCTTATTAATTTCTAGATTGTAATGTTTTTTGAAGTTATTAAAAATAATCTTGTTTCTAGCATCTAAGCTTAGTTTCCATCTGTCATATAATACTAAAAGATAAGCTCTCATATCCTTAAGTTGAGGAGTATACCAGGTTTTAAGTTTACATTTAGGTTTTGCAGGTACAGTGATAAAAGGACAACAAATATTAAAATAATAACTTAATACATCAACAAACAATGAAAACATAACATCAATACTTATATTATTACATAGACCTAAATTAAACCAGTCAACATTACTAAAGCAAGTTTTTACTTCCCTAAGGTTACTTTGATTAAGATTTCGCTTCTGACGTACTTCATGTAGGCCTACAACATTAAACTTACTGGTATCTTTTTTTGAGACTAAAAAACTAACCCACACACCAGCATGATCAGAAATTATATTTTGTTCTAACAATGTACTGCTAAAAGACGTTTTATCAAGATTACAATAAATGTTGTCCAGGCAAGCCATACCCCTAGTTGGTTTTTCATTAGTGCAATACAAGTTTACAGATCTAAGTACATTTAAAAAGTGGTTTACATTGGTCTTGTGTAACTCCAAAATATTTACACTAAGATCTCCTACTAGGCTAAAGTATCTGTGGGGCTTGGCCATTAAATAAAATAAAATATTTTCAAGGCAATCTATACAATTATAAAAATCAGAATCAGGAGTTCTATACAGGGTGTCAATTAAGTCTGGAACCTCTTTTTTAATTTTTGAACCACAATAGAAATAAATACCAAAGTTCACACGTGCTTACTGGTGATAGTAACGCACACATCTGCCCAATCACCGACCGGATAATCCCTTTGGGGGACGGTCCACAAGGAGTCAGACAAAATTCTTAAATAGCAGCATAGGTCAAGTTTGGTATCAAATTAAAGGTCTTACTTAGCAGAGTACAATGCCGCAAAACGGACTTCAAAAGGTGGATTCATTCAGTAGTTATAGCTATTTGAATTTTAAAACAATTGAACAATGTAAATTATTAAGTATTACAAGTAAACACCAATTTTTAAGTACCTGTGATCAAAGTAAGTGTTCAAAATGTTCCCCTCCCATCATCTGACAATGTAGTAATCGAAGCCAGGAATCAATAATTATTACCAATAACACAACTACTGTTAGAATGTGAAAGTGGCAGATAGAGTCATACACAGCATCCACAGAAACTTAACGTTTGGGCAGGTATTACAGGAAATCAAATTATGGGCCCATTATTTATCAATGGTAATTTAAATGGTGACTCGTATCTAGCAATGCTCCAAAATGAGATAGTTCCTGTACTACAAGCTGCTCTTGGTCGACAATTTCAAAGAATTTATTTCCAACAAGATAGCGCGCCACCACACTTTGCTCTCCTTGTTAGAGAATACTTGGATACAATATTCCTTCACAGATGGATTGGAAGACATGGTGCAGTAGAGTGGCCTGCTTGTTCCCCTGATTTATCTCCGGTGGATTTTTTTTCTTTGGGGATACCTCAAAGATAAAGTTTATCGTACTATGCCTCGAGATTTGGCGCACCTAAGAAATCTCATAGTCCAAGAAGCTCAAGATATTCCTCGTGACTACCTTCAAAATGCAGTGGATGGCTTTTACAACCGCCTAGGACATTGCCAGACGATGGGAGGGGAACATTTTGAACACTTACTTTGATCACAGGTACTTAAAAATTGGCGTTTACTTGTAATACTTAATAATTTACATTGTTCCATTGTTTTAAAATTCAAATAGCTATAACTACTGAATGAATCCACCTTTTGAAGTCCGATTTGCAGCATTGTACTCTGCTAAGTAAGGCCTTTAATTTGATACCAAACTTGACCTATGCTGCTATTTAAGAATTTTATCTGACTCCTTGTGGACCGTCCCCCAAAGGGATTATCCGGTCGGTAATTAGGCAGATGTATGCGTTACTATCACCAGTAAGCACGTGTGAACTTTGGTATTTTTTTATATTGTGGTTTAAAAATTAAAAAGAGGTTCCAGACTTAATTGACACCCTGTATATACATAAAACAATAAAACAAAATTCTATGAGTCTAACGGCAGAGGCTTCACATAAAAAGTCTACACAAAAATCACTTACATCCACAGTTTCATATTGGATACCATCCCTCACAAGAATTGACGAGCCTCCGTGAGTCTTCGGTGGTTTTCTGCAATAGCTGGATATCTCTAAGTCCAACGACTTAAGACCGCTCCGCTCGGCACTCCCAATTATTACGTCTTTTTACAACTTTTTGTTATCAACAGTTTGTTTTTTTTTTTTTTCTTTAATAGTTTTCAGGATATTAAGTATATTTAAATCCCATAAGAATAAATTTATAATATTTAAGTTTTTACAAAATCTACCAACTTCTTCCGACTGAACCAGGACTATTTTAAGCTAAGTGAGTTAAGTGGTGATGTTTCCCTTTATTCTGTTTGATAAGAACTTCGCACATGTAAGAACTTTTAACAATGAAAGCTGTGGAGAGGCAATTTTCTTTATTGATAGTTTATTAGAAGTTTTCTGAACTTGTTGAAGTAAATATGCAAAATAAACTGTGATTTTCTGGTCTTATAGCTCATCATACTACGTAAATTTGTTCTGGTACTCATTGTTTTTTTATAGAGTTATGAATGAAGGAAACAGGATTTTTCTGGACATTTGCCATCGTTCAGTGAAACAAGAAATCAGTAACACTACGTCTCGAGATCTGCAATCTGATCTCTTCTACAGGTAAAGAACTAACCTAATACATAATTACAATCTAGGTTAAAATAAACAAATCATACCAAAGCGTTGTGGCACACCTAAGTCAGGAATCACAACCACCATGTTATTTGTCAACTTCACTAACTCTAAAGACATGCACTTAATAAAAAACTATACACAACACTAATCATTAAAACTGAACTACAGAATACAGGTCACAATACGTCTGCATTCGTCTACTAACCACCTACGACTGACCAGAGGGCACTAGCCAATGGCAATCGTCACAGCAGACAAAAACAAGATGGCGGAAATAAAAAGGAAGGGAATCAGGAATGGGCCCTTTTATTATTGGTTCATGCTAGATGAACTTCTTAAAACCATAATGTGACTCCGCATTGGTTTATTACAATTTTCTGATCCTTTTGGTTTTCTTTTTAGTTCATTTTTTAGAATTGGCAACCAAAGTGGCCTAATCTCGACTGATGGTTGACTGATTGGAAACGTAGTGTTACTGATTTCTTGTGTCACTAAACGATGGCAAATGTCCGGAAAAATCCTGTTTCCTTCACAATCTTTCCATCGTCAAAAATAACCTTTAAACAAAGAGTTATGGATGTTTTCAATCTTATCAGGAGAAAATACATGTCCAAGAAATCCTGGGTTTTACCTTCTGTATAATAGATCCATTTGTTAGTCCTGTATTGGTGTGTTTGCATATATTTCAAACAATCAGTCCTTTTTGCTAAGGTGAGTAAGAAAAACTGAACACAATACAAAAAATATTTGTTTAATGTTTTTAATGAAAATACCTAACAGGACTGAATAACTACGAATAAGACTTATTTACAGTAATTAACAATTACAAAAATGTTATACTGTTTTACATGAGCAGTTACATAAAATACAGTGGAGGCATGCAGAGCTTAAAATTTATATACATTGTCATAATACGAGTAAATTGTTAAAAATTGGCACATTTGTTATTACTGTTAGCTGTGTAATTTGATTATTTAAAAAAACACACTATTTTAATGTTCTCATAGATGTAAATAACACTTGTAAAATCTTAATGCCATTCAATGCTAACATAGTCTATGATACAATAATTATTAGTAAAGGGGATTTTCTTTCACTGCCGCTATAGCTTGTTCTTTAAGTCTATTTATTTAGAGATCACAGATGGGAGAACAAAGTAAATTAGTTTATGAATTCCCCAACTAAGATGAAAACAGTTTTATAACAAAAATTTGAAATTATCATAGTCTAATTTATATTAGTTATTATCTAACAAAATTTGTTAGAATAACTCAGGTTGCATTATACATGGAACAGGATTGCCACTATAAATTAAGCCGGTCAATTCAGTGCATCCCACTGGACCAATCAAAGTGGCTCAATTTCTTGTCTCATTCCTATGTTTAAGCTTTGTGTAATTAATTGATTCAAAAGTTTATAATGCTCATATACCCATCTGCTGAGTGTGAGTGCTCCATATATCTGCTATAATTATTCAGTTTGTGCTACTACTGTAGGCAAATAGTAGCACAAAGATGTTGCTACCATAATATTCTTTTGACGTATATTTGCAAGAACTAAAGATTGCATTATTATAACATTGCTTGAAAGTATATTGTCATTATGTAATTTTTTAATACAATAGTACAGTAATAAAATATATAGATTGTGGGCACGTTTAAAGTGTTGCTAGTAATATTGTGTAGTTTTTGTAAATTTGAATCTCTTGTTCATTAATTGTTTCTATAAAATATTTGTAAATAACATGTTTGCATCAATTGGATTAAATGCTTACAAATAAGTATGCTGCATATTAAATTCAATCACACCCTGTATAACTGTACAAAATGTAAATTTATTTTATCTATTTACATCACTATGTAGAAGAAATGTGAGTATGTGAATGATGCATAAAAATGATTTTGGAAGAATTATCAATTTTAAGCTCTCCGTATCTGAATCCATACCAGCTCAAAAAAGAGTATATTTTGCAAGTACGTTTAAATAAAAATAAAACTTTTCTCAAAAATGTACTAAATTTGATTAAATTTCCAGTATTTTTAGCAAAACTATTTTAGTTGTAACTAGACAGCACAAACCATATCTTTCTAATTATTCTTGTTCAAAATTATATATATATATATATATATATATATATATATATATATATATATATTAGTAAAGATATCAAAAAACCATAATAAAAATTTCAATATGGATTTAAACCATAATATTTATGGTGCACACCATAAAAAGATAATACAGTTTTGATGTAATCCAGCAGAATAGACCTACCTTATGAATACTTCCACAATTTTTAATTATTACTGTCTTAATGTTTAGATTTTTAAAATTTAATAAACACTGATTTTGACATAAACTTACGGGGGGTGTGATGGTTTATGATTTTCTTTGATAGTTAAAATTGAAACCATCAATTAACTGTGGAAAAATACATCATTCTTGAGAGTTGAATTACCTTCAATAAATAAGTCAATTTTAGTACACCACAGGGCTTGGTCTTAAGAGACAATTTTTGTTTCTTAAAACTTATCAATAATTTACTGACAAATATAAAAACTCTAAAATAACTATATATGGAGATGATACTACACCAGTAATTTTAATCATGACAAATTCACATTAAAAAAACTCTCATAGAATTTTATTCAGATGAATGAATAGCTCGTTTAATGCAAATGGCCTTTTACTCTATGAATCATGAAATTTCAGACTTAATTTTCATACTCATTTCAATAGCACTGGATCTGACATTTCCTTGCTTTATGAATCATTTTAGGTATCTCAGGAGACTTTTAGGGATTCATCTGCATGGTATTGTAACTAGTGACATGTCCACTTTGAGGAAATAAGTATATTATTTCATTGATTTAATTTCAAGAATATTAAAACCCTACTAATTGATATATCTCTGGTCTTTAGTATTAGATTCAAAACACTGCTAACAGTATGTTATTAACATATCTAGTCCTACCTTACACATGACATTTCATTATTGGACAATTCAGTATATTTTATACTTAAATACAAGTAAATAGGCATTTCATACACATCAAATCCATTAATAGAGTTTAAAACTTCTTGTCATTAGATTCATATTTACCAGACATTAATCATAAGTTATATGTCTAACAAATACAAACTTGCAAAATAAATTTGTCAAAAGTAGGTTAGATTATATAGTTAAATTTTACAAAGTTTCACATCCATAAAGTGATAGCTGCTTGTTCAGGTAATTACACTGATTTTAGAATCAAATGTTTTCAAGGAAGAATTTTAAAATCTATAAATAAAAGTTACATTTGGACCAGTTATATCATTAACAGTAAACATAGAATAATAAAACATTCACCAACAATAAGGTTATCTGTTGCCAGATTCCAAGAATATTGTAATCTCACAAAAAAACACTTCAGCTTCAGCTGAAAATGGTAATTCACATTTCCCCCCCAAGATTTAGTGGCACATCACCACATAATTATTACATAAGCTGTCTTGAATGGTAGCTACTGAACACTTTACAGGGACAGGTGGTCTATGTTTCAGCCTCCATGTCTAATGAACCTATCTAGAATAAAATACTGGAATCCATGAAGCAGTGTCAACTGTGACTAGGTTTCAAAATAAGTTATGCCACAAATTGACTAAGCTACATTTTTTTATTTAGATTACGGTCCATGTTTCTTTCTTCATTTTTTACTGTTCAATAAGCAAAAAACACCACCACTGCTCTAAGAAAAAGTAATGGTTTTCTTAATGCAATTAAAAGCCATAAGTTGAATAAAGAAACTCAAAATGTGTGTGAGGGGAGAGGTTATAGGCAGTTCCTTTCACATAACAATCTGACCAAAGACTATTCACTCCTTACAGCATCAACTTGAAAATGAATGCTTTCAATAGACTAGGAGTCAATTTAAACATGCAACCCAGTTTTTGTTAACTAGATCACAGGATTTTCCATTAAGAAAGGAATTGGTTACATGACACGCTAGTTTTGGTGGGGGTCGAAATGAGAGTATTGAAACGGTTTAAAATGTCACATTTGTAAATAATAGCTATACAATCATCATAAAAAGACTGAAAGTCACAGTTTTAAACAAAATAGAGTAGTCAGTCTTCATATGGTTGGCTGACAGTGATTTAACTTTTATTTATGCCCTTGATAGTTAGTTTTAACTGCTAAAAAATAATATGGTCTGAAAAAACCCATTAATATTGTCTTATCTAATTATTCTTAACCCTTTCAATGCTCCTCAATTTGACCTCCACCAAAAACGTGTGAGGTAGATGAACATTTTTTTTCTACGGTGAAGTTTCTATATTGATTTCATAAAATAAATAGGTTGTGTGCTTATATAAAGCAAATTGGCACTGGTTTCTAAATGTGAATAATATTTCTTTCAATAGATATAATTGAATTAATTTGTTTCATCCAATGTGACAATTCTTTTCTGACTTGACACCTTATTGTTCTGATTGGCTAATAGAAACAGAACTAACAGCGAGGGTGGCATCATGCTGTCTTGATCACAAGTTATTTTATAAATAGAGAACAGTAGTTTCTTTACTCAACTCACACCACGTATTATATGAATAAATTAACAGCAATTGTCATTTAGAATAAAAATAAATTTGAAAATGTAATTGATACTTCTTTGTTCAATTTATTGATTGTTCTTCTATTAAATATTAAAATTCCAAAATAAAAGAAGCAGTAGTAAATAATGAAGTTGATTCATCAAATATCAATTCCACACATTCAGTGTTGTCTATTGGAGAGTCAATAACGGTGCTTAAAAAATATTTCATAATTCTTTAGAAATACTTTTTAAGATTTTATGGTATGAAATATTTCACAAATAATGGAATAACTTGATCAACAAATATATCCAGGAATTGAAAATCCATTTGTAGCCAGAAAATTAAATTAAGAATAAAATTAAATCAAACACAAATTTAGAAATAATATATGTTGTAAGGAAATATAAAAATACACTATGTAGGATAGATGTTTCAGTACATATAGTATAAAGTGTTATGTTTTTATACTTAATAAAATTTGATATTTTTTAAAAATTGAGTTAAAAAAAGTCAATTATAATAAAAGTTTAAAAGTAAAAATGTAACCTATTTTAAAATAAATAAGGAAAATCACACCAAAAATATAGAATTGAGTGTTAAAACTGTATCTGAAAACTATAGATACAGACTAAATTTATGGAATATATATTTCTGCAATTTAAAGACGTTTACCTTTTAGCTGGATATGAAGATTGTTTATTGAAATATACACGTTTTATTTATAAAACCATAGAGAACCGGTAACAAAACCTCAGACACATAATACTAGCCATGCCATGTGATTTTGTATCATTTAATTTTACAGATTACATAATAAACACTTTATTTTTTTGCACTTTCAAGTGTTCATTACAGTTTGTCTTCTTGTATACCCACGGCGTGTAACCGTTGATCCTTGGGCTTCACACTCCTTCTTAACTTTTTCAATGATCGCTGCCACAAGTTTTTCCTCTTTCTCCCTTTGTTTTTCATAGTCTTCTACAGGAATTCCATCATTGGGCTTAACACTTCTACGACCCCTGGGAGGATTCATTTCCAGTTCTTTGAAACCTGATTTGATCACACTTTCATTTTCCTCTCTAAAATTGGGCTTCTTCTCGATGCCAGAATGTCTGGATGTGATATGTCCGTGGTAACCCTTCCGAGATTTGAAGAACACATTGCACCTGTAACACTTAAAGAGGCTAGCAGTACCGGGTGGTGACTGTACATGAAACTTGTACTTGTGGCGATACCAATGCGTCCGGGAGGGTAACACTTCCCCACACCACTTACACACCACACTACCGTCCTCCTGGATCAAATACTCCAGTAGATCTCGGCGTCCATGGACCACTTCAGTGCTGGACTCCTCCGGTTCGTCCAGAGGCTCTTGTTTAGGAACTAACAATGCGAGAGAGTCATGACTAAGAAAATGCACTCCTGAGGCGAACAGTGACTGGACCGGAGTAAGGTTCGAGTCATGAGGGTCGGCCGCCACTGGAGTAATGATTATCTCTGTGGGAACCTGACCAGGCTCTGATCTGGGTTCTGTCGAGATGGAAACGTCGTCACACAAATTCAGTCTCAGCACTGTTTCTTCTTCTGAAATCAGGAATATTGGTCAGTGAGACTCTAATAAAAAACCAACATACTTTGACTTGAAAGTTATTTAGTACATGCTAGAAATCCATCCGATTCATACTAGAACACCTTTTAAGTATTTAACATTTTGTGTTTTTTTTTAAATATGTAATTTAAAATTTTTCAGAGATGTAATAATGCATACATGTTACAAAAATAAGTTCTTGTATTGTCTCTGTTGAAGCAAAACTTAATCTTAGAAGAAAACCAGCTCAAATTTACCTCTTAAATACAAATTATTCTATTTTAATAAGAATCACGATCACAACTTTTTTAATTAACATCGTTAGTAGTTTATGGAGATTCTCACCTTAAATCAAAAATAAACTGAGGATGGTGTGAGAGCTACATGAACAGTAATTATAATAATAAAAATGTTGCAAGATAAGCGTAGGATGGATTTCACCCAATAACTTATTCTCATATGGGATACAATTGTTTATAAATTTTAAAGAAATATATTCATTACAAACACCTTTCTTTGTTTCATTAATATGATTATCCCAATCCAAAGTCTTGTCCATAAGCAACACATGATTTTGGTAATTTCTTTGAATTTTAGTTTTGCTCTGTTATATAGTCAGTCTCTGGTTATTCAATAATAATCTATTATTCTAGCTAGAGGTTTGTTTCATTAAGCTTTATTGTTCTATGATAAGGCTACTGTGAGAGACATCACCATCACAACTACTTATACTTGTAAAACAGATTACATTATTTGTATTGTGTCTAATATGATTGTAAATCCATAGATTGCCAGTGCATCAATTAAAAGTTTCATTATAATTAATTAAGGTACTATATTCTACTATGGAAAAGATTGAGAAATAAGTCATACTGCAAATGTGAATGAAATATACAATTTGTATTTAGGAAAAATATTTTATATGAATAACTCCAGCAAGCAATCTTGTCTACACATCTTCAGTCTTCTTTGCTGAGAACAGTTTCCTTGTTGAGCTTATCTTGACAATTACGGAGTTTTTGTAATGTGAACCTAATATTTTTGTTACAATGAAAACTCTAAATAAAATTTAATATCACTCTATTATTTAATGATGATGAGTGTACTGAGGAAGAGGGAGACTAGGCACTTAGATTGTCAGCAAGAGTTGCCACTTTTACGGATGAATGTTTGTTCTTGGACAGCCAAGGTCGGACAATGCTAGAAATTACATTAAAAACATAAAACCAATATTTAATACATTTTATTGTTTTGTGAGGCCTTTCGATATCCAAGATATCTTCTTCAGACACACACACTTTTGTGATGTATTAAATATTGGTTTTATGTTTTTAATGTAATTTAACAGTGACCAATATAAGCTCCATCTACAGCAATGCTAGAAATCTTTTTGTATGAATTTGGAAATTAATATTTTGTTAGCTGAAAAATTAGAAAACACTTTTCATAGTTCTATTACTTGAGTAAAAAGATTTTACTTTATATAAGAAATCAGAATGTTTTATTCGACATCTTCAAGACTTGAATTCAAATTAGTGTCACTACAAATATTTTTTACATTGGTCCATGTATGTCAAAAATATTGCAAATTATTAATATAAAAGTCAAGATTATTATACAATTTATGTCATAATTAGATAGTCATAGAGCAAAATTCTCCAATAGTGTAAATGGACTCTATACAAGCATGTTAGCCTGTAGTTTCTTGAATGTCTCTTGATTCCACTTCTTGATGATAGGAGGGAGTAGGTTGAGAAAAAAAGGTTATGTTGATAGAAAAAGAAAACATTTCAGCAAATTATTCTTTTTCAAAGGACTCCTAGTGGGGCATTATCTAGAGCCCTAACGTGGCCTAAGAAGCTTCCCACAGGGCATCATCCTGAAGTAAAACACAAAAAGTTGTTTTCCAGCATTTCTTAGAATTTTAGACAATAATATATCTGCAATTTAATTTGTCTAGGGTTTTAACATTATTGGTTTATATGTGAATTCCAATATTATTTACTGGTCATATATTGCTCCAATCCTTAAAAAAGTGCCCCTCTCTAATGGCAGCAATCTTTTATTTCAAAAATGATTCATTAAAATCGGTTCAGTACTTTCAGAAAATCAGTCATAAGAGACGGAGAATCAGGTCAAATTGTATAACCTCTTCCGTTTTTGGTCAGTTAAAAAATTGTCTTTCTTGAGAAAAATTATATTAATATCCTAGTGAAAAAGGAATACGATTACATTCAGTTTATTTCTTTATAACAAAGTTTGACTACATGACAGTTGAGTTGACCACTTAAAGTGAAAGTGCAAAAAACTGATTTTAATACACTATTTCACCTCAAGTACACATCACATTCGCTCCAGTTCCTGTTCTAATGCTAAAGGGTGATGTTTACTCAAATTGGTATTTGATTTTTTGTATTGACAACGTACGACGCTAATTGAGTGAAATAAGGTTTTCAATATATAGTAAATTAAATAGTGTAATAATATTAACTCCAGGATTGCCTACTAAATTACCTCTATTGGCAGGTCACTTTTCTAGGTTTTGCAAGGGTATTTTATATAAAAAATTAAATTTAAAAAAGTTGAATTTTTTTCAGTGTTCATGCAAAATTTTAACACCATCATATGTAGCTTTTATGTGACAGAAGCACACACAACCAATCACATACATAATGCTTAGAATTAGTTGAATCCAGTAAAAGAACACGTACTACTTTCATGGACCACCCGGCTTGATGTCTTTCTTAAACCTAGTGTTGGCAATGGACGATTAGTCATCGATAGTCATGGCGTCACTATTTCAATTATTATAGTACGTAAACTCGTCATATTAACGTGATTTGAGCACCATTGCAAACATCAGAATCTGTCCTGTCTACAGACAGTTTTATCAATAGTTGTAGCAAGTGGACGGATGACGCAGTCAGCTTTTTATAAACTGGAATTTATTTTCAACTCTGATGCTATAGCCCGGCACAGTTATTGACTGACTAAATTGGTTATTTTGTTCATTTATTAAGTTTGTTAACTGTAAATATTTATTGATTATTGCATAAAACGTGTTCAGTATGATCCTCTAATGTTCTTATGTGAGTAGTTTCAGTAAATAATACTAACAGAATTATTTACTAAATTTTTACATTACTAAATTTAGATGCATTTCGTAGTTTTGTTTTAGCCCAAGTCAGAAATAAAACCATTACAAAAAATAAACAAACTAATTATTGATTTATTTTATCACCGTAAATATAATTTTGTTACTTTATTCTTTCTTTTTAATAAGTTTCTTTTTACTATAGCTCAAAACAATTACGTTTTTCATTACTAAATTTCAAATTGAGAGTTGCTGTTTTTTTCAGTTTGGTTTTAGGCACGTTTTCAAGTTTTCACACATATTTTTAGTCTCTTTGTATATACTCCTAAAAACCTATATATTTTCAAAAACTACATAATATTTGGCAACCTTTGGCTATCTTGAAGTTTCAAAGTTTTAGGAATAAAAATATTTTCAAACCATGGTTCCACGCAATTAATGTAAAAAAATTAAAATATGTAGGTAAATTATATATATATATATATATATATATATATAAAACAAATATACACCTATCATAAATATAAGTTATCTGAACAGAATGTTACTCTCTACTCTTTTCTGAAAAAAACCAATGTACAATATACCATAATTGCTGTTACATATGTATTTTTAAATAACAAGAAAAATACATTACAACACACAAAAACAGCCTGCCATTAACAAATGACTGCCACTACTAGGGTTAATATAGGGTTTGGGTTTGAACTCTCAGTATTGGGTCTAGGAAAGTATGAATATATGTAAAACTGATATATATTTTTATATATGTTTGTTATACCTATCATCCTTTTTCTTTGGTACAATGTACAAATGACATAAATCTTTATATAACTAATCATTATTGTATCTATCATCAGTACAAGATGGACTTGCTGCTCCCTCTATGGGTTTTGTGCCATCAAAAACAGACTTTGTGTCTGGTGCATTGCTTTGTGAGAAATAGTCACAGGATCACCAAGTTCCCATGTTTCCTCAAACTGTAGTCACAGAGTAAATGATTCATTGAGTTATATTAGTGCCCAATTTCTCCATTTTTATTCCTTCAGCTCCTGTAAATAAGCCAACCCGAATGTCAAAATAAGGGTATTTTGAGTATCATATGAGCATTAACATTAGAACAATGTTAGTTAAATTATAGCACAGAGAAACAAACTTACAGTCATTGTCTGTGATAATAATTAGAATAAACTTAAGCAGACGAACCCATTACATTAAAAATGTAATCACAATAGTTCTCACCCAGTAACCACAGTTTTATGCAAGCTTATACTGTATACTTAGCCTTAACGTTAGAATATTTTATTAAACCATCATGTAAACAAATCACAATATAAGGTGGTATAAAATTTCTTCAACTAATCATCTGATATTACGTTGGTTAATGCATTGAGAATAACTATCTGAGCACATCTGTGTTTTCTTAAATGGCTGTTTTAACTTATCAAATTACTCTCATAACATTAGAACTTTGGAAACACATGGAGCAGAATCTTAGTCAGACATTTTAAAATCCACAAAATACACATCTAGAGTGTATAAGCTTTCAATTAATACCAAATATCTTTATAAAACAATAGTTTTAGATATCTAGAGTTACTGTACAAAATATAGATTCTTTTAATAATATAGATATATTTAAAATCTTTAAAAACAAATTTCAAACTATTCATATCCACGATAACAAAATATTGAGACTAACATGTATCCTTAAAAGACATACATTTCTATACAAATAAAGTATGATGTAAACATATTTTAGCGATCGGTCATCAGTTTGTTTCCAACCAACAAGTCCATCCCTATTAGCAAACACACAACGATGTACAAAAACATACACAAAGAAGGTACACCCAATTCAATGTTATAAACAGAACCACAACATTTTGTTGTATGAAAAAAAACAGGTTTTTATATATTTGTTTACTGCCGAGCAGCTCTCATACCTGAACTCCATTTCAATTATTTATTTCATTAATACACCCAAAAGACTGTTGGGTTACAACCAAAACCTACGTGGAATTAAGGTATGTTTTTAACAAAATATTTTTTTGTTTCTTTTATTATATTAGTAATTTTCAGTAACAGCAGTAACTGACTGTAGTTATTTGTGTTTCATAGTGGTTACCATACATATTTGGAATTTTCAATCCAGATTATCTTAAATAATTCAATAATCATACATCTTGTCTAATCTGGCCTTGCCTAAATATAAACAATTATTAACCCATCCCATGCACGTTACGGGAAATCCCCAACAGTAAGGATGCCTCTACACACAACAGGAAATGTTACAATCAATGTTATTGTCCTCAATCACAAACTATTGTTTTTTTTTTTTTTTTTACAAATTGTGTGAGAATATTAACTTAATGTCAGAGAACAGCTATGCTCTATTCGTTGTTATTGGCCATCTGTTATCTGGATGTTATAGCAACTGAAAGCCATTTTGTGCAATAAGCTGGTGCATTTGACAGCTTTTATGTATGGGGAGGATGGCATTGAATTCTTGAGATCTGCACACAAGCACTGTTCTTTTGTTGAATTGTGTGTTATATGTTACACCTGAAAATTGTTTACGGCATCTATGGAATAGCTTTAGTTGAGATTCCAATTAAAAAAATAATGATTGCTATCTTTCAAAAGATTTTTTAAATAGTTTTCATATTTTTACTTCTTATAATAACTTCAGTAACCTTAATTAAAATTGAACTTTAGAATTAATCAAATTATTTAGCAAACTAAGAATAATTTTGTAAAGCAAATTCGTTTGCTGGTGGGGGAGGGAGGATTTACGGAAGAGTTAAGCTTCCAAATTAGTATAACTCATATCCTAACTAGTACTAATTTTCATGTAGTATTTTAACTTTAAATTTCAATTAATGCAATAATAAAAGCTCCAGTTAAGCGACCTTAATTACTAGTAATTAACATACTAACTTTTTATTTTCCCCACCAGTAGAAATCTTCCGTCAGGTTTTGGGTTATGTGAGAGAATGGTTTTACTACGGAGGTAGATTTCATATTTATTCATTGAGAAAAATTACAAGAACAACGGGTAGTGAAGAAAGAATAAAGAAAACTATTACAATGTCTTTACATTAAACTAAATTAATATTACCTATCATGCGACCAACAAAGGAGATGGATTTATTACATTCACACAAATACAACTGACTAAAGAAAAAGGCTGGAATTGTAACAAATGAATGCTCTCCTTGAAATCAATACAGATTATACAACAAAAATTTTAATTAACAGTAAACATATGCTTTCTTAAATACAAATTTAAAAATTGGCCAAATAATAATTTTAACCTTAAATTTTATAACATTGTATATAATTAATTGTTGATATTATTTATACAAAGTAAGTTCTATGTTCATTACCTATTTATTTCACAGTTCAACCCATATATGACTTTTGAGTATCTAAATACATAAACATCACTTGATAATACATTTTAAACTACTTTTAATTTTTGAGGAGCGCTTGAGGTTCGATAACTAGAAGCAACCTCACAAATTTAAATTCGAAGGTTGTCATGTAATGTTAATTCAAAATGAAGAAACGTATAATTGAGATTTAAATAAAGATGTCTAGCTTTCATAAACAAACGTAGTTAGCATATTAATTAAATGGAAAAATGTTCTTCCTCTTTAGCAACAATTATTAAATAAATACCCTTTGTCATAACAATTATACCTATGTCTGATTTGTTTAAATACACAATTATTTAAAATTTACAAATTATTAGTTTCAAATGCTTATTCAGGCTGAGTATATTTGTGTCCAATTCATTTTTGGGTAATGCTGTAACTGACAACTTTCAAGAAACTTGAGTACAGGCACCATCTCTTGTAAGGCAGTCAACAGTCATCATTTGAGATTAATTAAATTTCTTTACTTATTTAGTATGTATTAGGTTACCAGTGTCTCGACTTATTATCATTGTTATGATAGTTTGACTAGCTTTGGAAATCTGAAAGTGTTGTTTTTGTTCCAGAACATGTTTTGCTGTGGGTTGCAGCATTTTATAAGGATTATAGACCACTGTCAATGTTGAATTAATATGTTTATATCAAGTTCATTATAGCATAAGTCACTGATGACATAGTACATTATTAGTTGAGAACCCAACCGGATGTTACCGAACTTACCTACTCTATTTTGTGGAATGTATATTTTAAACCTTTGAATGCCAATATAAATTTAGTATTTTTTTAGATTATGCTCATTTATTTAAGGTAAAAAAATGAAATTGAAAATTCCTTAAAGCTATTTTTTTTATTCATTCCTAATGAATAGTAACACAAAAAAATTTTACAATAATGTAACACTTGCATTAAATACATGTAATGCATGCTTGCTCCACTGACAGTCGGTAATGGCGGATAGTATCGTCATCGGCGTACAGACGGGAGTGGGAGAACAGCTGCCAGCAACAAAACAATTTATTGTTTACCTACTACAGCCAGCTGACAGCTGCAACTTGATTATTTGGTCAAGACAGTACATTACTTAGTATTGTGGCTTATATACTGAGCTTATATTATAAACTTCAAAAACAGTAATAAAATATATTTTTATCGATCGGTGGATTATTTCGTCTTTGGCGTTATAAGACCTAACAACATCGCGGATTATTCCGTCTACGGCGTGCTAAGAGTTAAATAGTTTTCTATAAATAATTTAGTTGGGATTGAAGTAGATAGAAATTTATTTAATAAAGAGGATTCACGCCACACATGAACTATTTCTCTTGTCCAGTTATTTCTTGTGTAGGATGAGCCAACTGTGTGACTCAAACATGCACAGTTTGTTCCCTTCAACTGCTGTCATTGTTTGCATCAGTCTCCAAGGTACATGGTAGATCTTTATGTTTGTCATGTTTTGGAGGTTTAGTCATTAATTCAATTTGGTCTAATTGAATATAAACAATTTGTGGAATGAGATGTGGGTGACTCAACATATAAAGTGAGCTCCCTAATAGAACACAATCTGATAGTTCCGCCAACTTTACCTAGAGCGCTCTAGTGCTGAATGGCATAAGGCGGGAATAGTCACAGAGATAGTATAGTACTAGTGTTCTATGATCCAATGATGTTAGTCCTGTCTAGCTGAGAGAATATTGTAGTATGTTATTTGTAGGTCAGGAGAAAAGTGTTGTTCTTTTGTAGTTTTATCTTATGATTTTTTTCCTGATGTTACAAATTGTTCAGTTTACAACTCTTCAAATGGTTTTGGATAAAAATATTGTTATCAAACATGTATGAATATGCTGCTACCCACAAAAATCTAAGTGGAAAAACCCCAACAACTTCCAGATATTTAATAATGCAAAGTAAACTACATTTTTTATTCAATTTTGTTTGTTACACAATTATGACAAAGTACTTTAATTGAATTGTTTACATACAATTCAAGCCAGTAAAAATATAACAAGACATAAAATGGTTTATGTTAGTGGTACTCAAATATATAATATAAGGTATGTGTTATGATTTATCTCAGTTATTTACACTATACATTTGAATATGTTATGCTTATAACTCTGCATTGTTTTATTTTCAAAAATAGTTTGTTACAAACATTTCTCATATACGGTGGTATTTCATTTAAACATACATTCTCTAATTCATAAAAAATTCTGATTCTTTAATATATTTTGCAGGTTTTTAGAAACTTTTTATACATAATGTATAACTAGAACAAGATTACAGTCTTCAAAACAATTGTCAAGCATTTCAATTCTTTTTAATTATTGTAAATGTTATGAACCAATTAAGTTATAATAAAGTATTATTCTTTGAAGTTTTATAAACACAATGATATATACTAATAACAAGTACTTTCAATTGTATAAAACAATTTTACAGAAAGGTTTAAATGGCAAAAATAATGTGAGGTACAATATGTAACTGCCAATTTAAGAGTTAGAATTAATATCTCATTAAATAAACTCAAAACAATGTTAAGAAATATTTTAAAAATGTAATCTCAAAAAATAAATTGTTTTACAATTTATTATCTACTTTCAAATTAGCATAAGTTTTGATTAATTTAGATTTCAACATTACTTATTACATAAATATCAATATGTAAAACTAGCAAAATATATGACTAAAACATAATCTAATTTTTATTTGCCAATATCTGTAACAAATTAGAATAACATAAAATGTAACAGAGTTAGGCCGGTTCAACACACGCAATATGAAGAGATATTACAAAAACTTGTTGGTCACATCTAAAAATTAACAATTTTATTGCTATGCCTAAATATGTGAAAGTGCTCTTAAAAATATGTTGTTAGTTTTTGGTTGTGTCTAGATGGATTAAATCCAAATTACGTTTTACGAGGTAACTAATCTATACATATAAAAAGCTACTTTTCTTTAATGGAAGAATATTTTAAAATCTAAAGCTAACACATTAAACCCTCAACCTTCAACACAGTTGACCAACAGGATAGAACTATACAGTAACACTTTGGCTGAGTACATTTGCTAGCACCAGGATACTGCGGCCGTGGTCTTTGATAAATAGATACAGGTAGTACATTTTGCAACTAAACATATTATGTGTTAGTTGATTTTGCAATTTCAAATTATGACTAGACAAAGAATTACAAGACACAAATTCCATAATCATGTTTTAACTTAAGGCATCTACAACTAGTGTTATATTTTTGTAATTTAATTTTGTTTGTTCTTGATACTATTTAGTAGTATTGTAACATCATAACAAGTTTATAAAATATTAATCTGTTAGGAAATGATTAACTTAACATCATTATTATTTTTATATTAGGTGAAGTTATACAGTTAATATTTATTACAATTTCATGTGTTAATTTTTACAATCATAAATGTATTTACCTACCCCAATTTATATTTATGCACAGAACAATGAACTTTAAAAAATGTGTTTATTTAAATTGTAAATTTTAAAATGTTAGGATAAAATAATACTTATGAATGCTGAGTTTAGTTTCACTTCACCTTCCTCCAAGTACAGCGTCTTGAATCTGATGCTCTCACAGACCTGACTAATTAATCCAAAATTGTAAACAACTACATATTTTGAAAAGTAAAAACCACAGCCATTTAAAAATATAAATATAAACAGATTTAATAACAAAATGTCTCAGCCAAAGTGTAATTACACAGTAAAATAGTTGAATTTTAACTGTCTGAAAAAAGTTAACAAAATAAACATAAATAACAAGTCAATATTTAATATTTTAGAGGTTACAAAGGGCTCATTAGTGGACAAATATAAGTTTAATCTTATCCAGACAGTTGAAAGCCCAACTAACTAGAAGTAATAAATTCTAAAACACTAAAATGCCCGTGAGTAATGAGGTGGAGTCAGGGGAATCACAATGAAGGGGACAACAATTATTATATATATATGATGGTGTGGTGTCTGACACTTTTCACTGTCGAATTTTTTCTCAATAAGCAATAAGGCACCATTAATGAATACATTGAATTGCAGTCACATAATAATATATAAAACAACAGAGAGTAACAGAATTTTATAAAACAAATACAATAAACTCTTAACATAATTCCCCTGCATATAAAAACACATTTAAAACAGATCAACATTAATAAACGATACAACCGATGTGATAAAAACAAAGAGTAAAACAAACGTGTGATATTTTGGTTAATGAAAAACTAAGAAATAAACAATATACACAATTAACTAAATCATAAAAGTTAACCATATGTTAACGAAAACAGTCAATTATAACCAATAATAATAAAACATTGCACATACGTTCATAGTGTACTGACAGACACACCAAACCTAAGTTTACTATGATACATGACTGCCAACTGTACAATATAAATAAGCTAAATATTATCACCAACATTAGCGCCTACAGAGCGCTGCTAACTTCACCTCGCTAAGGTAGCTCTTTGCTGTTCATTATTCGTTCCAATTAACCTTTGTAAGGTGTAATAAGTTTAATATATAAATATAAGTATATAAATTTGTATTTATATAAATTTGTTATTAATGTAACAATGACATATTTATAAATATTTACAAAATATTAAAATCTAACAGTGTTCGTGGTATATCCAACTCAACCAAAACTACAATCACCTCTTAACACAAATTTGTATTGAGTGAGTTGGATTGCCTAAAGCTTCAATTTAATTGGAATATTTACTTGGTGTGCATACACAGATCAAAGCTGGCTGTCATCTATTATTACTATATACATACACCAGCCTTGATTCATGTTAAAAAATCTGAAATATCTTTAAATTTAAAACTTAATTTAACAGACTTATAAAAATATGAAAAATTAAGTCCTACTTTTTACAACGATGGCAGCCAATTAAAAAATAAATGTTCCAGATAAATTATAGCAATAGACTTCACAAGGCAGGAGGCAACTCAATTTAATAAGAAAATGGAAAAACTACTTATAAGACCACAATTTAAGTGGTATTGCCCAAAAGAACATTTCCACAATCGGAAAAGAGAAACATGCAAGATGCGGTAACAAATAAACTGTATTTAATTGTTCAAATAATTAAAAGCTATAAATAACAAAAATGAATTATAAACTTGTTAACTTCATTTTTAAATAGCAATGTTATATTACTTATTATGAACGAATTTTTCGATATTGGCATCTGAAATACTTTCCGAAGAAAGAAATATAGTTAGTTGGAGAGTCACAAATAAATCGACTTAGTTGATATTAATTTCATAAAATCATAACATTTCTAATATCCAATTCCCTTCGTTGTCTTGGTTCTAGTATTTTCCCTATATTTCTTTATTAAAATATTTATCATGAAAACTTGCACTTTAAATCAGAAAGATAAGAAAAATTGGAAATTCAGGAACTTTAGTACACATTAAACTCTGTGTACACTAACCTGTTCAAATAAACATACCAGCAAAATTACTGTAATCAAGCAATCATAGATTTTTGAAGCAATAAACCAGTATATCAATAATATAATTATAAACTTTTATTAATATGACCACACAAAAATCGATTTTGAGAGGTACATATTAATTTATAAGTGATTAAAAGATTACTCGTAATTTTATATAAAAATTAAAAAATCATAACATTAACAACACTGCTTTTACAATACAAAAGTACACAGTCAAATATGAAATTAACAAAATAGGTTTGGAATATTCACCGGAAACAGTACATCTACTCTGAAATCAAAGTCAGAATACAGATGGTAAATTAATCACAGGCATTAACTAAAATCTATATCACAAAGAGAAAATGAACAGGCCTACAAATAAAAATATTCATGCTAGATGTGGAAATATTAATAAGGGCAAAAAGTTGTGCTGGAAAAGAGAAGCTCTGTCACAAAATTGTTTAAATGTCATAATCTGATATTTTATCAAATTAATTCCTTAACAATTAAAATTCACCCACTAACAACAAACAGTTGTTCCAACTTCCCAGCCCTTTTAACTTACCTATACATTTAACAGAATTGTAGAATAATTGCAGTTTAGTATTTTTTGGTAGATATTTTATCACATGTATGCAAAATGTAGTTTCAATATTAAAGTTTAAAAACACATTGTCACTTCGAGGTGTATTGATTAGTACATAACGAGAGACTATGGTCATTTGTATTGCTAAAACTTATAAATTGATCATTTGTTAACACTCTCGACCCCATGTGAGTATTGCGGACCAGGATAATTACACTTGTTGTAGATTAACTGCTGGGACCAAAAGTGTTACATTGTGTTTTGAAATTTATTTAGAATTTTAAATTTTGTTTTCTTTTAAGTCTTCTGTAATTACTAATTTACAATTTTTTCCATTATTAATAATCAACATGCTTTCTCCTTTCCAGCAACATTTAAATCTCAGTAAAAGTTTAAAAGTGTAAAGATTAAAAAATAACATTAATGACATATCATTGCACAATGTTATAAAGTAACCGCACTTTAGCACAGACAATTCATTTACTAGATTATGCCTACACAAGAAGTAGCAGTGTGCAAACAATCCAGGTTAGTCAAACAGAAATGTGTGATTGGTGTAGTTTTCACAGTTCTACAACATTTTTTTTACAAAGTGATGTCACTTCTACTATATTTACTTTAAGGCTTTTGGATTAAATTATCTGTGCTTTGTGCATTATTTTGCATCTTTGTAAAAATTATAAAACTTAACTGTTTTGTTAAATAAAGCAATCTGGTAAACATGTTACAAAAGCTACAGTCAAATGGTTAAGCCAATTTTTGTGCAATTGCTTCTCTTAAAGCAGATATATTGAGTTGCGAATTGTCTTGTGGTTTACCACACACTGCTAGTTATGGGGGCAGAAAAAACCCTACTGCCGGAGGGAAAACACAATCTTTTGGCATGAAACAGTCGTGAACTGTTTTCATGTGATTTTTCATTTTATCGGGTCTGGAAAATTCTTTTGAACATACAGGGCAAGGAAACACTTTTCTATGATGGCCCTCGTGATACAGGAATGCATGTCTTTGGAAGCTATATTTATTTTTAAATGTTTTCAATATATCTGCTTTTTCGCACTCCATACACTTGTAGACTCCTTCAGAAACAGACGCGTAGCGGAAAAGGTTGAGACCTCGGACTGACATCTCAGTGAGCTGCTCTGCTGGATCAGAGGAGGAGGTGGCTCGGCGACGGATGCGTCTGCGAGTGGGCGCGGGCCTGGCAGGGGGAGGCTCGGAAAAACATGGCCCCACTCCAAACGGGCCTTGCTCTCCTTCCATTTCACCAATGGAGTTCTTCACTTCCTCGATGAAACTCTCATTGTTGTTTTCATTGTCTCCCTCTTCGATGATGCTTGCCTCGCCACTGGCCCCGCCTTCGCTGCTGCCAAGTCCCTCCTCCCCATCCACGTTTTTTGGCATCAGTTCAGAGTGTGGTACCAAACGTAGCATTCCGACTTCTGAAACCAAATAGAATTATATAAAACATTTAAAATATTTGTATAAATACAACCTGAAATATTTTCTGGTGCAATTGTTGAGTTTGGATGTTGCACTGAAAAATATATACAAACTGGAATGCCTTCTTCGGCCATAAAGCATCTACTACCAGCCATTGCGATCCTACTTCCAGTCAGGTATATATGGTGCTATTGTTAAGTTTACCTTGTTTCCCTAATCAAGACAGTATACAGATAGGTCTGAGAAGTCTACATCAGTAAGAACTGTCTACTTCAAGCCTATGTAATTTACTTTCAGTTTAAGTTATTTCTGGTGCTTGCAGTTCAGTTTCCATAATTGCTCTGACCAAGAAAATGTATAAACGTTTAAGTTTGAAAGCTGTACTTAGTTCAAAACTTGTAATCAGTCCGAGTGATTGAGAGATTGTTAATAAGTTTTAAATGCTAACCGTGCTTTACTATTTAATACACCAACTTTAGTGTTAAATTACTATACTGTAACACGTTAATCCGTTTCTGAAATAATAAGAAAATAAACTCAAGCTGTTATACCCTACTTCCAGTCTAAAAATATTACTATTAAACAATATTGAAACCCCTACAATATTTTATTTTCCTTTACTGTACTATATACGTTTTAGCCTCATTTTAAGGCTAAAAAGCATTTGGCTTGATGAAGTCAACTTAACTTTTATCACGATAATTTTGTATAAGTTAAATCTAATTAGACCACTGATTCATAAAACAGTCGATTAATGAGAAAAAAATCACTAAATTCAACTTGCAAACCGTTAAAGCCTACTGCCTTATAGCTTTGTAATGTGAGGTAGAACTAAATGGGTTCAGAAGGATGGAAATACAAATAAAAAAATATAGTAACATTTATTTTTATTCTTATTTAATTAAACTTAAATTGGTAAGGAATAATTGATTGATATAACAAAATAAACAATAAGTATAATATACAATATATTAAAACAATATAGCTTTGATAAGAGAATGCAAAGAATAAAAACTATGTAATAACATATTTCAGCTATAACTTATTGCTTTAAGTACAAATAAATATAAAGCCTAATTAAGAAATTGTAAAAGAAACACTGGAAACCTATACACTAATCTGAAATAATTACTTATGTAATAAATAATAACCTATAAATATAAGCTGACAAACAGGAACATGAAAAATATTATGTTGGGTAAAAGCTGATAAGCAAATGGAAAATATTGGACATTTTAAATTATCACAGCTAACAGAAACACCAGACAAACTCTTAATAGTGAGGCAACGAAACAGCTACAACAGGACATGAAATATACTGCGGTTGCACCATTAGAGGAACACTATTTACTATCTGGACACAGAAAATATGTTAAAAAGTGTATATGAAGTGTAAAATGTGTAAGTGTGTGTAGTGTTCCAAGTCATTGTAGTTTACTTCAATGTTAGTTTTTTTTCCATTGCTGATTTTGCCTCTTTTCTAATCAAGAAAATAATGAATAACGAATATTACTTGATGATGGTCATTACTGCTCATATTTAGAAATTGAATTATAGACGATTTAAAATTTTTAGTAGGCTGATGTGTCCTGTGAACAACAAAATTATAAAAAGATGCATGCTAAAACTATGTGTATTTTATTATCAGTTGGGAGTCATTCATTCAACCCAGAACTACCTACAACCTATAATCAAATGTACATTAAGTGCAAGTTACTGATAACAAAGATCGCACCACAAAGATTACGAATCTCATCATTAATGTCAGCTTCCGAAGATGACCACGCAAATGTTTCTTCGGATTTAAGAATAACCAGAAGTCATACATAGTGAGCTCGGGTAAGTTACGCACTCCATAATTTTTGTGCCATTTTCGGCCAAAAACTGCAAAGTTCATGAAGCAGTTTAAGATTAAGTATTATCATGGTGTATAAAATTAAACCCTCGACAAGTATTTTTCGGTGTACCAGCTTGCTGTAATAGTCCTTTGTCCTTAAGGCCATCACCAGTTCCCTACTCCTGTACATTACTTTCTTCTCCGATCATTGTTTCTTGACCGTTGTGGAGGATGGCACTCATCTTCAAACACATATGTGAGTTGAAATGGCATAAAATGTACATCTCATCACCAGTGACAATTTTGAAATAATCCAGTGACCACCATTATTAAGCAGGTGGGGGGTCTCGGACACTCAACTGTGTTTGTTCGTCTAACAAATTGAGAGATGCCCATTGAAGAAAAATGTACGTCTTTTAATATGTTATGCAACATTATTCATACTGCTGCAGATTTTTAATCCCTGGAGAAGCTTCAATAATCAAAAGTACAGTGTCCTGTCCTCTTAGATCATAGCGGGCACACAATCAAATTTTTCTTAGTAACAGCGGAATGCTTGTATATAATCTTCCTGAACGTTTGTCGTTGTGAAGCAAATCACGTCTCCTTTGAAATTCTGAATACCACCAAAAAACAGTAGCACAGGATGGTGCATCAGAACAAAAGACAATTTTAAGGCATTCAACGCACTCCTCCTGAGACAAATAGACTTTAAAATATAGCCCAAAAATGCTTCCTTGATAACTGTATAACTTCATGAAATCGATCTTTCTGAACTGACGACATAAATAAACTGATGAACCCAAGTCCTGTCAGGCACTGATAGTTATTTGGGAAATCAGAGAATGATGAGAATATTGCAGTATGCACTATCTTAAAAACTTGCAGAGTGACAACAACCTTTATACAACAATTAAAAAAAGATAACTGGTTTCCTCTTGAGAAGTGCTTAAAAAATGTGTATTGTTGTTCTTAATTTCAGAAATTAAGAATTAGCAATGTGGTATTTAGTATGTTTAATTCTGAGAACATATTCTACAAATATCACTTTAAAGTTTTTAAATGGTAATTGAACTAGCTTTATACATTCAAAATCAAGTCATTGAATACTCAGTCACTGTCTTAAATAATTTTATCAATATTAGAAGAAATGAGATTAAAAGATATATTTTAGAAATAAAATTTAATCACTAAATATGCTGCTAAATGCTAATCTTGAGAGTGGTCTGTGAATTTGGCTTATATTTGCTATTCATATTCGTTGAAGTCAGAGGAAGGTTTAAAAACCAAGAAAGATCTGAAAGGTTTCTCGGAATACTTTATAAATTAAAAAATAATTATAATTCTTAATCCAAATTTAACTTGCACTGAACACAAACTACTAAAAAAGCTGTTGACACTTTCAGATAAAGTTCCAAAAAGGCTGAAACATTTGTTCACATTTAAATTTGAGCAACTATTAAGTACACAGTACTGTTATGTTATGTAGATAGCAAAGATTCAGTTACTATCTGATTTTTACTAGGGACTGCATCAGTAATGAATTACAAACATATAATAATGAATGGGAAATACTATTCAACACTGTTATAAAACCCACCTTTATGAACAAAGCTGTGAATGTTTGCTCATATGGTACTCACAACTGGTTGGCTTCCTTAACAGTGTGTATGGCATTTTCACAATGGCTTAAAGAAAAATAGAGAAATTAACACTAACATGCCTCAATGAGCCATTTTTTCAAAGACTACAGTCACAAAAACAACAGACTTCTATAATGCAATACCTATTTATTGTAAACAATTATTTTCTAATGTTTTATGGAATTTACAAGTAAGGACTTTCTCCTTATACCGGAAGTACTTTTTAACCATAGTACGCTTCTATGTAAGTAAAAAGCTTTTTTTTTACCAAAGTGTGCTTCCAAGACCCATTTATATACTTTTGGTTAGGCCAACAAGGCAAACTCAGTTGTAGTGTCATAATATATTTAATTCAAAGTAGAAATAATGCTCCTGCATATACAAAACCTAATAAGCTAATAATCAAGTCGCAAATTCAATTACTGGATTATACTGGGTGAAAGCCTCGACCTCTTGTGCTGTAAGGCGTCTGCTGCTATCCACATCTTAACCTCTGATCTAGGCCTCTTAACTAGGAATATGTACCTGATGTATGTCTATTTACATTTGAAAAATATCATAGATCTCCCATCATAGAGACTTTTTATAAGTAGGATATGGACTTCAATTTTGAAAATTGTGTGCAAAGCCGCATTAACAGCTATGATAAAACTCACCTTAAAAAATAACCAAATTAAAAACCACTTTTTTAACAAGCAAGAAAAAAACAGTTATTGCTTTTTACCAACAAAGAAATGCAGAGCCACAATGCCTCCAATCTAACAAATAACTGGTAAATTAACAGAATCACAAAGAAGACTTTAAATCTAAAAGATTTCAGTTAATGTCATACACTGAACTAAACTTTCATAATTAACTGCTGTAGGTGCAGTTTGTAACTAACATACTTGCTAAACTCTATACATCAATGCTAGTGGGGTTTGCATTTCCAGTGATAACAACTGCCTACTTAAGACTACAGCATTATAAGTCTTTTCTAAACTGTTGCTCATATTGCTTGTGATTTAGCCATGCATCTATTGTTTAATAATACAAAAGAAATAAAATACATCTAAATAATCATTGATTTTTGGAGATGTTATGCGAGAAGAAACATTTAAACTATTGTGATATACAGAAATCTAAAAAATACTGAAATGACCTATTTAATTGTTAATGACTTGTTTTATATGTAATAAAAACAATCAACATATATATTGTAAGTCTCTTATGGGATATTTTAATTTAAAGTTATTTTTTTAAATCAATCACTAGCTGCGGAAAATGACAATTATTGTTACATTTTATAGCAAAGAGAAAGACAATAGTGCTAGTCTGCCTTAATGAATATGAAAAAAAATGTATTACTCTTAGTCCCATATGAAGATGTAGAGTCAGAGTTATTAACACTTACAACTCAGTATCATAGTGCCCTGGTACTGCTGTTATTATATGACAATACCTGACTAGATAACGTGCACAATGTCAACACCCTCCTCACGTCAAGACATAGTCAGAGTATTAACATTTACTAAACAGTACCATAGTGCCTCCTCATGTTAATAGTCAGAGTATTGACATTACTACACAGTATCATAGTGCCCTGGTACTGTTATTATTATATATGACATTACCTGACTATTGTGTACAATGGCAACTCTTCTCACGTTAATATTCAGAGTATTGACATTTACTTCACAGTATCATAGTGCCCTGGTACTGTTATTATTATATGACAATACCTGACTAGTTAATGTGCACAATGTCAACTCTTCTCATATTAATAGTCAGAGTATTGACATTTACTTCACAGTATCAAAGTGCCCTGGTACTGTTATTATTATATGACAATACCTGACTAGCTAATGTGCACAATGTCAACACTCTCTTCACGTCAAGACATAGTCAGAGTATTAAAATTTACTACACAGTATCCATAGTGCCTCCTCACGTTAATAGTCAGAGTATTGACATTTACTTCACAGTATCATAGTGCCCTGGTACTGTTGTTATTATATGACAATACCTGACTAGTTAATGTGCACAATGTCAACTCTTCTCACATTAATAGTCAGAGTATTGACATTTACTTCACAGTATCATAGTGCCCTGGTACTGTTATTATTATATGACAATACCTGACAAGTTAATGTGCACAATGTCAACTCTTCTCACATTAATAGTCAGAGTATTGACATTTACCTCACAGTATAATAGTGCCCTGGTACTGTTGTTATTATATGGCAATACCTGACTAGCTTATGTGCACAATGTCAACTCTTCTCACATTAATAGTCAGAGTAATGACATTTACTTCACAGTATCATAGTGCCCTGGTACTGTTATTATTATATGACAATACCTGACTAGTTAATGTGCACAATGCCAACACTCTCCTCACGTCAAGACATAGTCAGAGTATTGACGTCAAGACATAGTCAGAGTATTGACGTTTATAACACGGTAGCTTGGGCATTTGTGGTTGGAGAATTAATAAAACATAACATAATGATAGCTACATGCTAACTTTAATATAAAACAATAAAATACCTGTGCAAGAGTATAAAAAATAATAGTGAACAAAAAATACAAACAACTCATAAAACCATACATTTATTGCAGAAGAATGATAATAAAACATTAACACACTGATAACATGACAGAAAAACTTACTTATGAAGATTATCCAAAATGTGAGCTGCAGAGAAAAGTCAAGTTAATTAATGATTGAAAATATTTGTAAGAGATAACAATGTAACCACATAATAATTATTGTTGAGTATGCCTACAACTAGTATAAACTGTGTCTTGTAATTTAAGTATCTAGTTTACTTAAAGTTTTAGTATAAACTGTGTCTTTTAATTTAAGTATATTGTTTACTTAAAGTTTATATACTTTTTTAGTATAGTTAATAGCATAACACAATATATTAAATTAACAGAACCACATTTCAGAATTATATCTTTAAATTAAATTTCAACAGAGAGAACTCTGCCTTAAAAGATAAAAGTATTCTTTGGTTATTTTTTAATATTGTAACACTTATACTCACAAGTACTTTAAACACCATACAAAATTCTTGTATTTCTGTATGTTTCAGGAGCAAAATTATCTTATTCATACAGTATGGGTTTTAGAACTTACATTACAAAGATGATAAATCAAAACACAAATAATAAAAGTAAAACCTTGTAATATTATTTTAACTAATAATAAATAGGTATTATTTAAAAAGAACACTACAAAACTATAGGACCTTAAGATGTTAGCAATATTGGCTGAAATAAATTACTGATATTTCTATATTTTCAGCCTAATAATTCATACATACATGATAATACTGAAGTGAGCGATGCTTCCTTTGATCCCTTATGATACTTAACTATTTAAATGTTTGCGGTATTTCTAATTATTCTATTGAAATGCTTCCCTTAATTTATTGATAGGCTTTTTCTCTCTTTTAGGCTTAGTTTCTTCTACTCTTTTTTGATGCTAGTACTTTGTACATTAGTATTAACAATACACAAATGGTGGCTGACGATTAATATAAAAAATGAAAAACACTATTTAAAGAGTAATATGTACCTAAATTGTATTTGATATCTCAAAAAAACATTTTTATTGTATTAAAAAGAAGAAAAGAATAGCTTTTTATAAGTTAAAAAAATAAAATTTATAGATAAAATATTTTTGGGACATGTTTTACAAATGTATCAACATACATCTTTTAAATCTTTGAAAATTTAAACTACAAGCCTCTTAACAGAAAGCTTTACGGTTTAGTGATTCAAGAAGTAGTCAAAAACTATATATGTTATATAAATAAATTATTACAAACATGTATTTAATTTATTTACTTCTTTCATTTGATTCAACAATTATTACATTCTTTTAAAAATTAATTATTGTAAAAAGTTATTAGCACATATTTTAACTCTTTCAGTGCCAATGTTTATACACTAGTTAATCATGACCAAGTAGAAAATGTAGTAAACCATATTTGTGCCAAAATGTGCAAATCTAGATCGGTGTTGAAAATGGAAAATTACTGTACCTTAATTTATAATAATGATGGATTATCAATTTGTTTGTATAGCTCATAAGTAGATGTAGAATATCATACTCAATCTTGTAATTTAGTCAATAATGTTTTGTCATATAACTTTTTTTTAATTTTATTTAATTATTTATTTTTGTTTTGAGTTTACACATGATTGAAGTAAAAATCATGTTAATTTGAAGTAAAAACCTAACAAGTTGTATTCAATATCTTGAAAAATAAAAAAGTTAATAGTTTATTATGACCAATCTAAACCATATTTAGACTCATTGTACATTATCTTCTATTGATGATTATGTAAAGTTTTTATATGAGAGTAGAAATTGAAATGTGTTTTTACACTGATTTAGTACATTGTGCGCATTCTATTAGTGAATGATGCAACTAATATCCTGACAGATGGCATTAAGTAAGTAAAACCTATAAAAATGCAGTTTAGACAATATAACTTAAAATAAATACATCATAACATCAATCAAGTAAAACTACAAGATCCATATTCTTCTGAAGTTTTGCTGTTTCATCAAACTACGGAAGCCACAGACAAAAGTATTTAGTTACACACATAACATATTTTATTTATACTTTGACAAGTTAGATTTTTCTGGGGAATTTAGTAAGCTTTTTTAAGATTTCATATTAAACTACTATAGTATTTTCAATGAGTTAATTATTTTTTAGTATGCACCTATATTGCAAAGGATGAAACAGCCTATAATAATATTCTATTAACCTACTAACAAGTGTGCATGGGGTGTGTTATGACAACCGTCCCAAAGTGCATATTAGGCCCAATAAAATCAGACTGGTAATTAATTGGTAGCCAAGTCCAAAAAGTAACATGTTTTGACATGACATGGCAATGGGCGGGACTAGCGCCACCATCTTGGCATCAGAGTGGTTCTACACTCAGTATAACCATAGTGGTAGTATGAGCAGTGTGCTTATAGTAATTTATACATAGTACAGTGTTGAAACCAGTTGTGAAGTGCTAGCTAACACAACACAATACACACTGTACTGATACTTTTGGAAGACTATCATCAATCGTATCGTATTTGGCAATGAGACTTGGGTAAAGTACGTCACATGTAAAAAGGAAACTGCAGTCGACGGAATAAGGACACACACATTCACCCAAGAAACCAAGAATCATAGCTACTATGTTTTGCAATGCTAAGGGAGTGATTCTCGAGGATATTCTGGAATATGCCAAACTCTGAGGATATTCTGGAATATGCCAAACTCTAAGAATATTTCCAAACACTCAGAAACATAAACACGCGGAAAAAAAAGCGTAGGGAAAAACTCAGCAAGAAAGTTTTGATTCAGCACGACAACACACGGCCAATCGTACCTAAGAGCTAGCTCTTAGATTATTTTGGATGGGAAGTTTTTAATCATCATATCTTACGGCCCGGATTTGGGCACCTAGCGATTAGCAGCTTTACCCAGCGATGAAGAATTTATATATATATATATACAGGGTGTTTGAAAAGTATGGGTACGGCTTAATATTTAAAAAACTATAGGAGATAACATCTATAAACTTTGCACAGTGTCATATGGCCATGTAAACTATTTTTCCTTGCTATTACCATGACATGCCAACCATGGGGGGTCAGCCCACAGAGGAAAACATGAAAATCTTAAATTGAAGCGTGATACCTCATTTGAAAGAGCTCACTTAGTAGAGTTGAATGCCGCAAACCGCATCTCAAAAGGTTTATCCAATCAGAAATGGCGGGTTGTTTTAGGTACACATTGTGAAGTACATTATGCGCTGCCATTTCTGACTGGATCGTCGTATTCTGATGCGGTTGGCGGCGTTTCACTCTACTAACCAATGTGTTTTCACTGACTTTTTTTAATTGTGTTATAAATTTATGACATAATTTGCTAATTAAAAAAAGTCAGAGTCGTTGCATCACAACTGTTTATGTGTAGTACAAGCAGTCTCGTGCAAAACACTTTAGTCTATTTTTAATACCTGTATTCCTGAAGTCAGTTTCATGTTGTTGAGTTCATCACTGTCAATGTTTTGTGTTATGCTCTTCCATCGTTCTTTATTTCTTTTAATCTACAAATGGCATGCACCACAAATGCGGCACATTAATTTCCTTTAACGTTATGGTACTTTTAAAATAATAAATATTATCAGATTGCTATAAAATTCATATGGTTTGCAAAGAGGAAGGATCAAAGCTGTCAAATGTCAGGTTTAAACACTATGAGTGCGAATCCCGTAATTTCTGGGTACACCTAAACTCTCGAATAATGCTGTCACATAATTTTACATAATCAGTGTTTTTAATTTTAGCTTAACTACGCGATTGCTAATTTTATGCCATAGTCACGTATTACATTATTTTGTGTTGTCAGTAACACAATTCTCCTCTAGAATGCGTGTTGTATTTGAAAAGTAACAGCTGGAAATTTTAAATGTTTGTTTATTTTTAATCACCAAAATGTCTATATTTTTATAAAAATATGTAAACTATTAAAATACGTAAACTGTAAACAATGTTTTAATTTTACAAAATAAATATTTCTAAAAGAGTTACCAAACATGTGGTCTAATGTACCGGGTGTCCCACGAAGAGGTTTAAACATTTGATTTTATATTAATTGCCCATTTATGCACCGAACACGTTCAAACTCTACACAATTCATTAAAATAGGTTTTAAAAATATTTCAGCTCTCTAGCAATTGTTGAAACAAAATGGTGGCATTTTGAAAAACTATACTTTAAAAACAGTACAAAAACTATATTTTTCTAAAATTATTTATCGTCATATTCAAGAGAAATAAAGCATTCCAATCAGAAAATTAGAACATATTAACAAATATTCAAACTGTAATCCATCCACAGTGACACACTGATAACAGCGCTTAACAAATGAATCGTAAGCTCTTACAAAGAAATTCTGCAGTATCCGGAGAAGTTCCTCTTCACTCTGTTTAAGAATGTGTGGATATTACCAGTGATTTAATACAATTATGCCTATTTACACCACCATTGCGATACTAAAAAAACAATTTTAGTATGCCAATTAGAATCTAACTCATGAAACTCAATGATACGAGAACGAAATTCCACTCTCAAGCCGTATCATCTTCAAGAAGATTATAGACTAGGTGACTTTTGAAAAATTTAATTTTGTTTTTCTTAATTATTCTATGTACTGAAGACTGGAACACCAGTTTCAATTTCAACCTTCCTTAGTGATTTCGGTTTACCTGGAGAACGAAGCATCAGGAGCATTGATGCGCACACTACTACTTCTCTTTCCTCATTTGATCCTCTAGAGTACTTTTTTACAACACAAGAAACTAGTTTCTAACAAAAGAATTTTCCACTTAGTTATTGTTGGATTGCTTGGTGTTTCAACTCCTGGGTGGGCAACCTTCCGTAATGTTGCCAAAAGCAATAGCCCACGCACAACATTTCACTTTTTATTCAACATTAACACTTTGACGCCGGCGCTATTTGACGTGCGCTGTGCCTGAGTGGCGGTGCGTGCGAGACCTGCTTGCCCTCGCTGGGCGGCGGGATTTCACTCAAATCTCATGTCCTGCGCATCTTTCAGTTATTTGCCTCTAACTTTCTTATTTTTTATTCAATTGGTTCCAAGTAAAGTTTTTATTTAGTAAAACTAAATTCCTTTTATTTTGAGGTAATCTTACGAATTTTCCGTCAGTTAATATATGTGTTTTACATTAATTCAGTTTGAAAAACTTGTGTTTTATTACATTTTAAACGTGTTTTGTGGTAAACAAATAAAACAGAATTAAGCCGTTTTCAAATAGTTATTGTTGAAATTAGTTTTAATATCAGTATACAGCTTATGTTAGATTTTAATTAGAAAAGAAACATTTTCTTTGGGATAAGAGTACACCAATACGTTATTATAGTTACAAATTGTATTGAGTAAAGTTCAGGAAATTAAAGTTATTTACACAGATTGAAATAGATTCGAGTATGATTTTCAAGTCCTTTTAATAATGTAGGATGGTGTGATACCTTTGAAAGCAAGGATCTAAACAAAATCCTACGTCACCACCACTGCAGTAGATAGTGGATCTCTTCTCTCTTCCGGCTTTGCGGCACACTACACAGCGTCGTCGAGTGTTGGATTGTTTTGGCCAGTGATTACTATTTCTAGCAGAAAGCCTAGTGGTTTCTCGTATGGTAGTACTCTGAACAATTCGCTCAGTGGGACCAAAACAAAGAAAAAGTCCTTGGACAAGCTTTAATCGAAAGTCACTAAGAAGCTTCTTTCTTCCATTTTCAGGTTTGTAGAGAATATAACTGTTCAATGCAGTGATATCCAAAAAATAAAAGAATAGTTTCATTGCAAGTAAACGTTTCAAAACAAAGTCAACAATTTCGATTAGTTTTTTGTGAAAAATACAACCTTTTAAGAAACAAACAAAAAACATTTGGCATGAAAAGGTTAGTTCGTTTAGGAGATACAAAATAAAGAACAAAGCACTAAAGCGCAGGACAGCAGGTGTCCCGCTCGCTACTTAGGCACCCAAGTATGCCGGGTCAGACGCTGTCGCGCGCGCTACTCGGCCACTCATCACGACAGACACATCTGACCTCAAAGGGTTAAAAGCCATTTCTCGAACTTCAATATCAGTAAAACAGTAATGGAGGAGGTTAAGTTATGTTTTTATAGCACAAGCAATATTCTTCAATCAAACAGCTGTTTTCAACAATGAGCATTATTAAATAGCTGTTCTTTAAAATTGCAATGCAGTAATCAAATCAGGTAATTCAAGAAATGAATTTTTATAGGAAGCAAAATGTTTAATATGTCACCATTTTGTTTCTACAATTATTAGGGAGCTTTAATTTTCACAGAATAATTTTAAAACCTTTGTTAATAGTGTAGAGTTTGAAAATGTTCCGTGCATAAATGGGCAAGTAAGATCCAAGTCTTTATTAGTTATTAATCAACATAACAAGTTACAATAGACTTTGACAAATTATTGGGCAGTAATAAGTAAAAAATAATAATTTTAGAACTAGAGACTTATTTTAAAATTAACAGGAACGTTTCAAAAGACAAGAACATACAAAACTATTAACTTGTATAAATAGGGAGTGGTCATATAAAATCAAACGTTTAAACCTCCTCGTGGGATACTCTCTATATTTTTATATACACTCCATGACAGCTATTAATATTTATTTCACATAGTTATTGAAGCAATAAAATACGGCAAAATTCTTGAGTAACTTGATAGAATAGAAAACCTAATGGAAAAACTAGTGCCTAGTAAGAAGTACTGTAGTTGTCTGATGGTACAAAAACATCACAGTGTCCACTAGGAAACTAATTTTCTTATTGAGAATGCACTTATCCACAGAGTGATGTGTCCCTGTCAAATGTGGTAGGGTCAAAGAAAAATGGGGCCGACCAGTGAATGTTTTAAATGTGGTGTCTACGAAGGAAGTTTCTAAAAATTGTAATGCAGTGAAATGTAATGGGAAAAAAACTGGTATCACATAGTACTTATAATATTTCAAGTAAGCAATATAAAAATTAGTATTTTGGAACTCTTACAAGTGCCCGTAACAATCGTCTAGTAAATCCAGTTTTTCTCAACTGAAACAAACAGCGTATTAAGTCAGTACAAAAAAATGCACTGAGTTTTGGACATAAACCCATTAGTAACAAAGTTATTAATTTGAACTTGAACCAAGTTTTAACTCCTTCTTATTTTGCTAGATGTAATAAAATTCACAGTGGATCTTTAATACTTATTGAGTTTAAATCTGTGAATGTGTTTCAGCTTTTGGTGAAGAGATGTTGTGTGAGTTATTGTTTTCATTTAGACTGCTTTCAATGTTATCATAGTGACCTTCTACAGATCCACTTGAGGGAACAATTCCATTTTATTGATAATTTACATGGTCTGATTGTTTTGTTGAATAGCCTTTCTACAGTAATGTGATAATTTAAGTGTACCTAAATTTCTTTTTCAGTAAGTTCTTCATATTAACATAACCTCATATTGGATATGCTACAGGCTGAAAACCAAAGTTCCCAAGGTTTTACTCAAGCATTTTATGACATGTTCTAGGATCACTCAGTACAGTATCTGAAATATAACACTGTAGAAGATTTGACTTCTGAAATCTGGACTGTCTGTCTGAAGAGAAAAAAAAGTGGTGACGAAGACGTTCAAAACAAACTCTTTGCATCATTTAGACATCAGAGACAACTAGTTCACAAAATAGCTCTGTATAGTTTCCTAACAGCCATTCAGTATCATATAGATGAAGAGATGTTCTCATTGTCTTACCAGGTGCACAATTAATTGGTCTTAAATGTTTGGTCAACTATGTTCAATTATAACAATTCCAAGGGTACATTTTTCAACAAAATCCGTCATAAGCGAGCATGATCACTTTAAAGATACGCTTGCACAAGCTGGAAGTGCCAAACATGGACCATTTGAAAGTTTTGTTGCTAGTATGCCATTGAAAATTATCTGAACTTGGAAAGAAAGTACTAATCTGATCTTCTTAGAAAGAAAGTAATATAACGAATGTTGATTTTTATGTATGATCCTAAAATTAAGTACCAATCCATGAACTGGGTAAGCAAACTTCACTATGAGCTAAAAACACTCAAATGAACAAATCTAGATTTTAGGCTATAATGCCTGCATTTCTTAAATACTTATCGGATTGTGTGTGTACGTACCTTCACTTTTTTCCTGAATGTACAAAATGTTGATCAACATTATTTACCTTGAGATTCATGTTCAACTTCATGAATGAATAAGAAAGAAAACCCTACTCGAATTGTGAAAGAAGTAATGGGTTTGTACTCTGTTAAAGGCAACAACTTTTCAGTACTAAAATGTCCACCTTATTCGCTTGACCTTGCACAAAGTAAAATCTGCATTAAAGTTCATTCTGTTGAAAGGGTCAGCACAAACAATGAATAAGAACCCAGGAGATTTCTAGCATTGCATCATATCATAAAAATGTTAAAAGAGAGGAGGTGTGCACATTGAGGGTGGTCATAATTAAGTTTGTAAAAATTTTAAAATAAATGTTTTGTAGCAGTAGTTTTATTTTTTTACTTTATAGCCACAATTTGCATACAACAGTTATGAAATCAAGAGTTTTTTCTCTTGACAAGTTTAAACTATCCATTTAAGCCCCTATGTAATTTAACTATTAAACTATATTGTCCTAAAAGTTTTATTGCTTAACCCTTTGAGTGCCGGAGCATCATTATTTGCGATCCTGCATTATATGCAAGTAATGCCAGAATCGCTATTTGCGACTTCTGCAGTAACGCTTATATTTTATATAGTATTTATCTAAATTGGCTCAATGACTATACATACGCATTCCAAAGGCTTCAACGTAACTTTAGATGAAGGTTTTGTTGCATTCTGGTTATATTCTGATTTTTACAGTGGTTGTAAAGAGATAACGCGCGTCAGTCGAGTTTAGAATCAACAGCTACACAGACGAGCCATCACATGTTTTGTTTGAGCTGGTGTTTATTTCACAAATGATTGTAAATATTGAAAGTTTTTAAGTGTAAATGGGTTTGTAATGTTAGTATATTCATATTATTTAGTTTTTGTATGTTCTAGTCTGTGTGTAAGTAGAACAATGACTTGACCGTGAGTTGCGGCGATCGTAATCAGCTAGAACTTTCCTAAATACATTTGTAGTTTTTATATTTTTTGTGTTTGTTCAGTGATATTTATAAACAATGAGTCGTACAAACATTGCTGACAATGAAGATCTAGATTGCAGGCATTAGATTTAAGCATTAGCAGTGTAGACAATACAGAGTGTTAGGTTAGGTTAGAAAATGTAGTAAATATGAAAATGTCTAGTTTTGTAACGGTTCATATTTTCATATTTATTTTCCAAACTTTATTTATAAGTATAAAAAAAGTGTTTGTCTTTTTGTAAAGAATTAAATGAATTATAAGATAGAATAACTGAAAGTGAAAAAATAAAATATTTCTATAACACGTTGTGTCAAAATAAAAATCAAAATGTTTTTGCTCATAAAGTTTTTGTTAATGTTTTTTTATTGGTATAAAAACGTTAAATAAGTAATCAATGTATTATATTTATAAAGAAAATATATTTATCTACAAAAAAATAAAAAACCCAGGACATTATACTAATAAATAATTTTTTTTATGAATTTTTAACCAGACCCTTGCAAAATCAGGCATTTTCGCTCAGCATTTTATGCATACCATATAGAAAAACGTCGCGGCACGTAAAGGGTTAACCAGAAAATAATTTTCATAAATATTTAGACAGCATTATCAGTTGCACAATAACCATACCCACTAAGACATTTTTTATAGTTTCACTGTACTACATCTGATTTTATATAATAGTTTGTCCCTGCTCCAGTAATTGAACGCTTATTAAGGCAAATGGCTGTGGAAGATCGCTCACTTCTTATGTTCATTAAGTTTAATTAATCACTAGACAGTATAAATATAACTTAAATATCTTAATAATATTACAATTATATTAATATCCAATGGAAAGTAAATAGGATAATATAACCTAAACTCACTTCAACATTTAAGCAACATACTTACCTGTTAATTTTAAACTCAAAAAATATAAAGAGTAATTAATAGTTCTCAACAACACATCAGCGCAGCTGTAGATCTTCTATTTCCAATCATTCCCAACATGCCAAACAATTCTTCACAAGTTAAACAGCTATATGAAAAATCAAACCTTAGAATAAATAAACGCTCATTTAACAAAAATAATTTCAGTTATCATTTAACTTAATAGTGCAGCATGAATATGTTTCTTTAGTATGGACAGAACCAAACAAATCTATTTGTCTTTGGTAGTAATATTGAAATGTAATTTTCAGATAAGAGAGCAATTCCTTGAAAACAAAATCATGCTCATTGCAACTTACAGACTAACACAGTAAAATAATTAATAGATAGACAATACCAATTAATTTGTTAATAATAATTTTATTTACTGGAAAAAATATATTTGACAGTCCAACCCGCTCCGCAATCCAACTCCATATGTATTATGGGTACAGTAAGTAAAAGCTAAAACATGAATTTTTAAATCAAATTAATTTTTACCGTAAAACAACGCCTACAATGTTTATTTCATACCATTTTTACTTAAAAAGAACATCATAAACCAAATTTTCTTGATAAATGATTGCACTTGTCCTTCGGCACCTTTAATTACAAGTCAGTAGTGTCACTGCATCGTTGACTCCAAGCATATTATCTGTTACATGCTACTTACTCATCCCATGTGGAGTTTTAGGTGATGGTTTTAAATTTTTTAATTTGTACCTAGTGTTTTTGTTATAATAAAAGTTGGTTATAACGGAGTTGAAACATAAATACACTACAAGAGACATGACAGTGATATTTTACTATGAACATTGAGCTAAGGAAGCACTATAGAATCATACAACTACAGAAACTCAATTTATACAAATTTCATTAGAGATATGATTTCTGAGAAAAGAGCAAGGATCCATCTCTCTGGGCCCTACTACAAGAATTTGGAAATTGAAGTAGATGATTACCACAGCAAGTGAAGTCTGCTGTGATCATGGGACCAGGCTTGTAGGAATATCAAGTATAGTACTATCGAAAGTGAAGAGTTTGCTTACCGTGTGGCCATGGAGCCACTTGTCGAAATATCAGGTAAAGTACTATCTAGATACTGTAACAATGCAGTAAATAAGTTTTATTTTAAGTTCCAAAACATTGATAAGGGCAATTACCCATCTTGTTATGTTTCTTTAACGATAAAATTTGAGACAAGAATCTACCATTATTTTCTAGAAAAGTGAATACATACATTTTGCACAATATTTTTAGTGCATTGATATTTTAAGGATCTTTTTATCACTTGAATCAACAAATTTACTTAGTACAAAATTGCGTAAGTAAAAATTACTATATCTTTTAAGTAAAATTTTCTATAAATTCCAATGAAAGTATTATTACTTTATTTAAAACAAAACATATGGCATCTATTGCTATTTTATAACTTATTAAAAATTTCTTCCTAGATGTGACACTAATTATAGGAACTATGGAAAATAAAACACACAAACACACAATATATAATAAGAATATATTAAGTATCACCAACAGTAACATGTGTAAAAATAGTGTTCAAGTGTAGATTAAGGCACCTGTGGTCACTCACTATTAAAGCTGCCATAAGAATCTGCTATCAGGAAGATTTAAGGAACTCTTTAATTGCAATTTACATTGTTACATGCAACAGAGAGCAAAGCCTGTGGGCATTACTGCAAGTGTAGTGTCTTTTATTACCTAAAACACCAAGAAGAAAGAATACCATTAACTCCTGGAACTTAATCCATGGGGACTTGAAGCTTCATTAACCAAAATAGACAAGTTTTTTTACAGAATCTAATTAACAAAATTGGTCAAGTACTTAATTTGTATAAAATTGGTCAAGTATTATATTTATTGTAATACTACGACTATCGGTAAGCTGTATTATTATTCATCTATTTACCTACCTAAAAAGTTGCAATGTACTAAAAATAGACTAATAATGTTTTGCCTGTTACTTGATTCAAGTTTTAAACAAAATGCACAAGCAGTGAATATTTGCTACTTTGGGCTCCTACTTCACTTCATTGCTTGATTGCACATTAAAGAGTTGTTTGTTTATACTCTTCAATTAGAATCAAATGTTATTTCGAACACTAAAATTTAATTCAAATTACCAAAATAACAAAATGATAATAAAATGTTTGAAAGCTAAATAATACACTAATACCTTTAATGTATTGCTGACAATAGCGTATTTTGAATATAAATTTTCCGATATTGATAAAACTTTGGTTTCTCTCATTTGAAGGGATATGTTCATTTCTATACAGAATAGTAATACGACCACCATTAATACTTCTCAAGATAACTGGCCTTATTAGTAGTATGACTTGGCTAATACCTTGGCATAAACAGTTCTACGTGGAAATCGAACAGTCTCAGCAATAAAGAAGAAACTAGTCTGTATGTTTTACTGTATTTCACCTGAAACAAGACATTCTGATGACGGATGTTTAAAGTGATGGTAGAACTAACAAGGCATCTCTACCACTTGTACATAGAAGTTATAAGTTGGTTATAAACCAAGTTTTATAGTTTGTTTAAATTATATCACCTTCGTAATTTTACAATTAATTCACATTTTTTGTGTGTTTAACTATTCTTCTATTCTGTGTGTTTAACTTCAATTTACTATTCTTTTTATTTTTAAATTAGTAATTATTTCTCTCATTTCTGAAACCTAACACATGATCTCAGGCCTACGTAACTCTTTGCTAATCTCTCTGTGCAAAAGTTTACAGTTATATTTTATTTTTGAACAAAAACAGCTGAATGACCACCAATATTAGTAGATGCACACCCTAACACTTGTCTTATTCCTCCTGATAGCAGATGTAAGAACAGACCACACACATAATACTCTGCATAGTACAACAGTTCAGTTATGGTATTAATAAACTCTAAACAATCTCAAACAATCTCATTTGGTTTTGATATGACTATCAACTTAAACTATACACTTCTACATATTGCACAAACCATTAACACTAACCCCAACAACACAAAGATAAAAATATGGCAAACAAATATCACTACTATTTTGTGTTTTGCACACAACTTAGGTGGGTGTAAATACAACTTATATAAAATAGTTTAACATTACTTGAATGCAACAATCTTGTAATTAGCTGCCTGAATAAATTTATGTTTCCTAAATATTAAAAACGTAGTTATGTGCAAAACACATAAATAAACAACTAGAACATCTGGTAACACAAGTACACATCCCGACATATAACTAAATACTTACAGGAAACTTCAATGGTTATCTCTGAGGTATGATTTAATATACTAACATTATTATCAATAAAAAAATCTATGTTAACAGTCAACAAAAATATAGAAGAAAAAATAATTAATATTTTAGTTTCTATGTTAATAAACATCATATTCTAAGTACCTTTATATGGCATTCTGACTAGTAGTGTTAAGATTTAACAAGGCACATTAACTGTAACAGTTAAGACTTAAAATATTAACAATCATAAATAAGAATATACTTAGAGGTGGCTTTTATTATGTTTCACTTACATTTTAATATGCATAATATAAATGAAGGAAATGAACCAGTTTATTCAAAATAAAGAATATTGAAAATGTTAGGATTTTCTTAAGTTTAATTTATTTAAACTTAAAAACACCATCATATCTATTGAATTAACACCGGACTAACATGTTAGAATTTCTTAATCAAGACTAAACCATTACATTTGGTTAAATTAGTAAAATGCCAAAAAAACAATAAATATTAAGAAACCCATTTTGGGTGTGGAAATGTGATATTGTTGAGTTAATATTATGGCTATATGTAAGAATAAAAGTTTTATTTGACCTTTAAAAAACTAAAGTAAAAATTTGTTGAAGAATAGCATATTTACATTTACAAGTGTGAAATCAAATGATTTATTAGCATTTTTAAACTGACTGAAATGACTAGCTTGTAACAACCTTTTTCTATATACTATCCATAGTTCCGGCATTTAATCAGTTGTATATGTTAAAATTACAAAATAAAATTATTATTTTGACTAGCCTGAAAAAAATTTGAACAGTAACTAAAATACTGTTTTAACATTAATTTAAAAATCATTCTTAGTCATCTTTAAATGTGAAAAAATATATATAAGGCCAATCCTACAGTAACATTTTCATGAAAACATAATACAAAAATTAATTAAACTCTCCTTCCTTAGATTTGAGTTTAAAATAATAATTGTTTCACGGAATCACAAGCACGCCATTTCATCAATATACTTATTATTGTAATGTAATGCTTGGAATTATAATAATTTGTAGAAATGATAATATTATGACAGATTTCTTTATAACATTTATGACAATCAGAAAATATGCCTTTTAGACTCAAAAACATTCAAAAGCCACCTCTACTATATTTCTTATTAAGTAAGAGGACAACTGCCAATTTAACTTAGTTATTATTACAAGTTTAATTATTAATACACATCTTTGGCAAAAATATTATACCCAACAGAAAGTACTTTAATCTGTGGAATGTAGATAGAAAAAGTAATAAAAAGATCTTCTTAAGAAGTACAACATGGACACTAAAATGTACAACACAAACCCCCCTTTACATCAATAAACACCATGCTTTGTATAAAACCCAGTAGTAAATTATATGAATATTATGAAGCTTAAACACTTTTTCAATATAGCAAGTAATTGTCTAAACCCACAAAGGCTAATAATAAGTTAAATATAACTATATCGATTTGGCACTTGTTGAAGGAGATCTAAGATTAGTATAATGTGTGGTTGAGAACCAACATATATATTCATGTGTGTATAAAATCACTTTTCTTTTCTTTTAACAAATGGTAAAGGCACTTTGCTATATAAATATATATTAGTTTTGGTGATTTTTGACTAGTAACTGCAATTCTTATCATATAACTTTAAACATGCATAACAAACTAAAAGAAAAAGAAATGCTATGTAAAATTTTAGCAAATTTAAGTAATTCACCAAATGTATTGTCAAGTCAACATATTTTCAAATATAACCCTTTTAGTGCTACAGCATTGAATTGCATGATTTCTTTATCAGATTAAAAGTGTAAGGACCACAATTACGGTTTTACCCCTTTGTAACATGCCGCAGTTATTATAAATGGTACTGAAACAAAAACATGCTCTTGTTCCAAAACATTTGCTTTGATTTTAATATCGGTGGAATGTTTCATATAACATATATGTGAGCAAAAGAGCAATTTACTACACCTTTAAGGTTGTTTGTTGTTTCAATGACTATAAGCGGTAAGCGTACTATGACGGGTACCGTCACACCACTACCATGAAACTTTAATTACGTAGTTGTACTGATAGCAGCACTGAACAAGCTTCAACTGCATTACACGCATGTAGCTGTAGGTACTATAGGTAGCTGATGTTTGTTATTTTGATAATTGTGAAGAGAATACCGACAAGTGTAGTCAGTATACTATAAAATGTCATGTTTCCACTGCAATGAAAGCCAAATATTCATAACGATATTGTAAATAATACTGTTTCTCAAGGCAATACTATTTTCCAAGGTGACTTACTGTACTAACATATTTAACATGGGCCTTTATTCGTATGTATATATGTATGTATGTACGTGTACGTGTGTGTGTGTGTGTGTGTGTGTGTGTGTGTGTGTGTGTGTGTGTGTGTGATTTTTGTTTGAGTTTTTAAAACACAAGTTTAATTTGGTGAATTTCATAACTTTATCTCTTATGGAACTCAAGCTATTGTAATTTGTTTGTAAAACCAGCCAGGCTACAAAAAATAGGAATTCCTAGATGCTAAAACGATATTAAAAATTAATGCACCAATGGGTTCTGTTTAAACAACAAATGTATGTGTGTAAATAGCTTATATAAAACTAAATCTATTAAAGACATTTTTTAAATAAATAGTTATTTTCCCCCTTAAATTTGTACATTTTGGAGACTAAATATTTTATATATTTCTATTACCCATTCATTCTCTGTGTGGAACAAAAACACGACAATCTAAATACATATATGTCATAAAACAAATATTTTGTAGTTTTCTCCTCCAAACATTCTGAGGTGAAAATTGGATCAGCCCTTTGAGGTTTGCAAGTATACCAGATGCTGTAGTACTAAAATTGTTAAAATTAAAAAAGGTAATAATGAACATTCTATTATTTTATAATGTCTTGTATGTTTATGGACTAATACATTTTTAATACGGAAATTACCTTTCTTCATTACTCAAATACAAAGATTTGGTATGCAAATTTACAAAGGAGTTAATATAACATTGGTTATGATATAAAGAGACCGTAACAATACATCTAGTCAACACTTTACTATATATATTCCAGAAAGGCACATTATTAAAGATTAGATATTACTTTTAATGTAAAATGATTGTTACAAATTTAAAAACCACATTTGGTAACAGTAAAAATAACAGCCTATTAGTATGATTTATTTGGTTCCATATAATTAGATTATTATGAATTCTTATGTCATAATATATATATATATATTACATCTATATCAACAGTAAAAATACACCATAAACAATGAATTTAGCACTTTTATGACTTAGAAGACTAGTTTAAATTGACATATTTACCACTGGGTGCAATTAATTAAAATAGCAACACCCATCAATAAAAATTTGTTTTATATGAAAATATTATATAGCTTAATAAACTTTAACTTCATTTACCAACCTGATATTGTTACAAGGAACATAACACATTACAATGAAAGCCTGTTGTTGTTTTGGTTCAAATTCAAAACAAAGTTGATTCTAACTATTAATGTCTACCATGTTATTATCGACTATTTAGAAAATTAATACATTTTTTTCTGTTGTACAGTTCTCAAATATAATTTATTTTGTCAATTAATTGACAGGAATTTCTTAACAAGACCTCAATTCTAGTGACAAATAAAGGAGGGTGTCTTTTCTACTAAATACTTGTTTAGTATCAACAAACTTTTAGAAGAGAATTTTCCATTAAAATAATACTTTGAGTGCAATGTTCATTTAATGTACCATAAAACTCCCAAATACGGTTCATGCTCTGAACATGATTGATATTTTAAATGTAATTATATTTTAATGACAGTATCTGTCTGGATTTGTTCAGTGCTTGACATCTTATGGCATTTTAATAACACAACTCATAGCTAGTACACGTTCACAGTCTTAGTATTATAGCTTGTTAAAAAGCTACATCGGTTTCGGCTTGCACTGTCTGCTTAGTTGTACACAGTAGAAGAAATAACTGTATAAGAATTAATGGTATTATATGATTCTTACTAATCTTCATGTTAAATACTTAAAGTATATTTTACATGTTTTTATACTTTGTTAAAATTAGTTAATAATGAAGGTATTACATTTGTGTAAACAGCCAATTAGAAGTCCCGAATTTCAGAGTCTGCACTCAAAGTTAGTTCCGAAATATTTGCCACTGTCATAACCTTTTAAACCAAATGACTTGATACCCTTCTTTCAGACACCCTCCATTATTCGTGATAGGAAAAATATTAATTATCTTACTCCAAAATATTAACCATCAATATAAAAAAGTTTCATGATTCTGTAGTAAGTACATTTGAACAGGAAATTCCCACAGTGATCAGATAGGTTCAGGAAAGGGAGATGGAGGAAATGTGTCAGTGGAAGGTTCGGAGATGGGCTGCAAAGTGCCACGGTGAAGTGTCAGGCGGTGGACCTGTTTGGTGTGAGTCATCATATTGTCTTTGCGAGTGAACAGCTTGAAGCAAACAGGGCAAGGGATCTCAGGACGCATGCCATGGTGGGTGGAGAGGAAGTGACGGCAGAAGTTACTGATGTGAGTGTAAGTCTTGCCGCAGACGTTACAACGATAGGCATTGTCTGCCTCGTGCGTGCAGTAACGCCTTACAGATGCCTTGTCCATGGGCTTGCCAGGTGCACCAGCCACCACTCCAACACCGCCTCCCATTGACATCATCGATTTGAAAGAATCAAACTCGTACTGAGATATATCTTCATCCAAAAACTCATCAGTTTCACTCAAACCTTCTTTCTTCTTTCCTCCCTTATTTTTCCCATTTTTGCTTGTATTTGACTCCTGATCAAAATCAGATGAAGCTGGAGAACATGCTATCATGTCTTCATAGCACTCATCAACATCAGAGGTAAGTGGGAACGGTTCTTCTCTTGTTTCTCGGTTACATTTTTTTGCTGACTTCAATTCTTCATCTAGAAAAGAAAAAAAAATACTAATTTCTGTTTACTGTCTAAACCTTTGAATCTTTTAAATTTGTAAGAAAATAGGAATGTGCACCCCAAAATTAACACCACTGTGATCATGAATTTACACAAAACTTGTAGATTATTAAATAGACAGCTGCAATAATACAAAAACTTTATGTTCCATTTGAATGATCAATGTTCATTGTTTATTTGATATTCACGATTTCAAAATTCACCTCTGACTAAGTGAAGTTATCCCACCTGTTTCTAACCTCTAGTGATGTTTTAAAATAACAACAAAAATAACAAATGCAAGTGCAACATATACCTTTTATAGCACCGGAATAACAAAAAGATGGGGCACATTCCTCTACCATATTTATTAAATATATATTGTATTTGTTAAACTTACCTTAAAATCTAATGCTGGTATTAATTCTTCAATCTTCTGTATTTGTAACTATTAACTACAGTACATAACCACATGGGAAAGTAATTAATTAAAATAACAATCAGATGAAGTACCTTTCTCTTTTTTATATTTATGAATACCCTAAGATTTCTAACACTTTTTCTATTTTGACAGCTTCAAGTAGTGTACATAACCCAAGAGGGTTAATGGTGACATCAAACTGAGCTAGATTCTCTACACATATCTGTATCAAATTTGAATAAAATAAGATGTTTTTATATAGAATATAATTTAATGCTGTTATAAGAACAACTATAGTTTCAATAAATTCATAATAAATTTAACCGTTTGATACATACAAATTAAATTATTTTATCTGGATATTACAAATCCATTGCTGTAAAAAAATACATTGATTTAACAACAAATTATATAACAATCAATATATTATTTATAATACAGATTCAAGGGAAAAAAATTCAAATATGATATTCTTTAAATCATATATTATATTATATATATTATATTTTCTATCATATATCCTAGTGTAGTTTCATCACTTGAACTACACTACATAATAGAAAAAGCATTTTATATGTATTATTTAGAAAAATAATTTCACTATGAGGTAAAACATTTAAAATGGTTTTATAATTCAGATAAACAACATTTGTATCTGATTTACTATTCCTACAATATCATGTCACAACAGTTCATCCCCCTTTACTTCCAAGCTTTTTTCTAAACATTAATACTTTATATTTTCTTCTTGAATAACTTACCTACAAATAAACTGAAGGTTTATTAGAAATTAATTTTCATTAAAAATATTTAAGAACCTAATGATTCTATTCTATGTCCCTTCGTCCACAATCACTCAATTAAATATACAAGAAAACATAAGGCGTCTTAAAAACTAAACCACTCATAATAAAAAAAAAACTGTAATGCTGTCAAAACAGAAAATAGCATAAAACTACTACACCTACTAAAGAGGAAGGTGACCCATCTGTTTGTTACATAGACACAACACGGAGCAAAACACAAAAACACACAACACATATTTCCTTAAAATAGGAATCACATCTTACACTTTCTAATGTTTGAAAAGAAAGAGATTATTTTTAAACCATTAATTATATCTAACCCATGCCCAAATATTATTGTTCAAACTATAACAATTTTTATGTATATTTGCATAGAGTAGGCAAATTAAATCCAAAACATTTTACATTTTTACAATAAACCACAATAAATTTTGTAAATTACAGTACCAAATTATTCATGGCTGATGAATAAATGTTAACAAATCTTTATAAGTATATTATTAAACCAACCTCTCTTAAAGAACAAAGTATTTTGAAACCGGTTAAAACAACATATTCTGAGCACTACCAGCACTTATAGGTCTGCATGCAACACTTACCAGGATTGAAGGTGTCCCCATCTTGTGAGTTGCTGCCTTTAAAAGACGAATCTGCCAACAAAATAACTGTTTGTAGTCTTTAAATAATGTTGGTATTGAAATATATTATCCATTTTACAACTAACAATTTTAGTTTCAATTAGAATACAACAATCAAACCATTTATCTACACAATATATAATTTTTAACATATTTGGAAATTAAACTTTAATTAATGATATTAGGTATTAAAATTTATATAGCTTCAAGTTGTAATATTTAACATTTTTCAATTCTTAAAAATGTATTATTGAAAACCAATAATTTATTTTGGGTTGGGTTTCAGGAATTTCTGCGATAACCAATAATTCACTTTTATTATTCAGCATTTAGTGAGGTCTCTCTCACCACTTGATGACATTAGATTTCTGTGTGTTGGTGTGTTTCGTCTCTCCATTATCCCATCGAGGAATCAGTTATTTAGCCTCCTCTAGTTACAGGAATTACTTTTGGTCAAAATGTAAGAGATTCATTATAGTGAAATAAATTTTTTATTTATAATAGAGAAATGAAATTTGAAACATTGTTCTTCAAAACAAATGTCCCCCTACTCCCGCTACATTAGTATTCATAACAGCATATATCGGTCCATTGGGAGTCGCTTTTCCATTGTGGGGTCAACTCAAAGCCTCTAATGCTGATCTGAAATGTGACATGCATTTCATTACATGTTATATTTTTTGAACTGAATTTAAATTTCGGGTAGAATTGATTCATTTGTATACTTTTTTTGAAAAATATGAAGTGAAATATAAAATATATCCAAGAAATAAAACTGGAAATAAAATTTTTTTATTCTAAAGACCATTGCGTACGCTTTACATCACATAAATGTACTTCTTATATCAGGCCTTAATTTCATACCGTATGTTTTATGACATTCCAACTAATAATTAATCAATAGATATTAGTTCTTTTCAGTGCATTTGATTCTATTTGACCACATATATAAATATTTAGAGAAAGATTGGCACATCCACGCAGTTGGGCGATCGACTGTGGCAGCCTGTAGCCAGTGTGAACTGTTCAATTCTCCCTAAACACTACTACGTTGCCAGGACTGCAACACGCCGCTGTCGGCTGCAATCATTTGTGGCGTTGTTAGCGATAATTGCTCCTGCACGCAACAATCTGCCAGCTCACACTCGCTCATGTAAAATGCTCCATTTAATTTGGTACACTACTAATTGTGCCAAGTCTGATCATCGCGATTGGGCTTGCTTAATTCTCGCTCACGTGTGAACCGGATTTGATGAATAAGTCATGGTGACGACACATGTTGATTAATCAATCACCAGTTGTAGAGATTTTCACAGTTTGTACATTAATTCACGGGTTATTTAAGGATTTTTCACTGTGAACGAAATTCACAGCTTAATTACAGTTTCATGAGTTTCACGGTCGCATGGGAACCCTGATTTTAATAGCAATTTCAATTTGTTAGTTATTATATTTCAACATTTAGGTCCAATAATTTGTTTTATTCTTGATGAAAGGACATAAGATTAATTATTAATTAATAAGAACGATCTAATCTTAATTATTAATTAATTAATTATTAGGATTACTGGAATAAACCGGTTCTGAAATAATTAGTAGTAAAATAAAAATATTATTACACTTTTAAGTAAGTTATTGGTGACAAATTTGTTCAATAAAGGGAGATGGTGAAATAATTTTATCTTGCTTTGTCTATTCTTATTCGAAAAGATCTCAAATATATTTTCTTGTGATTTATTTAATTTATACAACAATTTAATTTATCCAAGCAGTTGTTTTATGCTTTTAAGGTTCACAATAAATTTAGGAAACATTTCTTTACTGGCTTAGTTTTTAGTAAAGCCCGTTTTCCGTTAATAACAAAATCCAATTTCTGTGTATTGGTATGTATCTATATGCATGAAGAACTTCAACAAAATTACTTACCTAAACCTATACTACCTTCACATCAGTACTGAAAATTGTTAACATCAGTCCATTGATAGATGACATTAAGAAAGTGATTCTACACACTGATATTAAAGATAATAAAATAGGCATCTTAACAGTTTAATTAAGCCTTTATGTCCTGTTGCCATTTCTTAAAACCATATAAACAAAACGTTGGACAATTATTTGTATATTTGTACAGTTTTGGAAGAAAATTTATTGTAAATAACTTATTTGGTAATAACATTTGCAACACAATAAATGTCCTTAAAGTTTGTTTAAAAAAATTAAAACATGCAATACAAAAGTGTATTTTTTTTAAATTTATATTTTAAAAGCATATCTGGTGCTATAAAGGTCTTCTAACTGTACCATGTGAAATAAACCATTCAAATCTTAGCAAGTTACATGTACAATATTGTTATTTACATGGAAAGTGAATGTTATGTGTAAGCTAAAGAAAACAAGTGTTCAGAAAATCACTGTAAATGAACTATATGATATAATTTCATATTTATTCTTTATTTTGATATCAAAGAAACAGTTCATTAAAACAGGAAGCATATTGCTAAAACTGAAGTAAAGTAAATAATGTCCCAACAAACTTCTACATACTTGGTTACTGGGAAACAGACTTATTAACAACACTATTTTGTCTTCGTAAAACTTAGTCAAAGAATTGTAATGCAACAAATAGAATAACACTTATGAGAATAAACTATTATTAGTGCTATATTTTATCAAAATTACAATTACAAGCATGTAAAAAAAACAAAAAAAAACATAGCATTGACTAAGCTACAGACCAAGATCATCGTCATAAATATAAAACTTTTTACAGACGAAAGAGAAAGAAAACGTTAAGTAATTCATATTAATTGATAGTTTGGTACCATTTGAATACCATTATTCGATTAGAGGCCTAAAACAATGTTATACTATATGAAGAATTATTGACATCAAAAAACATCAAAATTGGAGATGCTGATGCTTCACTTTTTTGTACAGTTAAAATTAGAGATGGTGTGTCACTCAAAGGGACAAATAACATACTATCTAAAATCAAAAATAAAATCACTATGTCTTTTTGAGGTTAATGTTTTGCATTAACTACCTTTCACAACTCGTTTGCAATTACTTAAATAAATAAATGCTGTACTGTGCAGATTCTCTTTTTATTTATTTATTTCATGTTTACATACCCTCTTAGAGTCCATGCAGACTCCATCACTCAGTTGTTAAATTATAGGGTAAAAATTACAATTTGAAATGTAAATGTTGAATGAAATTTGATATGATAAAGTTAATAAAAGTTAAATTAATTCACTTTCCATAAACTTTAAAGAATCAATTGCAATTCACATTGGAACATAAAAGGAAGTCTAACATTACGACACCTGCGGATCTCTCACATCAGTTGAATATGAGTTCAATGGTTGGGCAGGAATGACATCAGAAACAACTACACAATCAACAATGTTGTGGAAATCGGGCTGCAGAGGTCCTACCCAGGAACTCTGTGAAAAGTCCACAGATGCTGTTAGCCCAACAGAAACCAGACAACACCACAAGGTGAGCCAGCAAGCATTGGGCTGAATACCAAAACTCATTACAGTGGTTGATGATACCGACACGAATGCCATTGGTTCCCTTAGCAAGGGTAATTACAAACTGTAGAAAGACAGTGCTAATAAAGTACCAATAATAATGTCAAATATGAATAACTTTATATAAAATTAGAAATTACACAGCAATATTAACTCTAGGCCGCCTAGCTCGCTCTTTATGTGCAGGAACAAGTGGTAGTCAGACGATGCCAAGTCCGGGTTGTAGGGCGGATGATCGAAAGGCTCCCAACGAAATTGTAGAACCAATGGTTTGAGTGTCACCAGCAGTATGGTGCCGAGTATTGTCATGGAGCAACACATTCCATTACTGAGCATTCCTCTCTGTTTTGAATTGCCCGCCTTAATTTTCTTAAGATTTTGCAATACCTTGCCGCCACATTAATGGTTTCAGCTCTTCGGAAATAATCAATAAGCAAAACACCTTTCTAATCTCAAAAGACAATGCATATGATTTTTTTTGTAGACATTGGCGTCTTGAATTTTTGTTTCTTTTGGGATTGCGTGTGTTACCACTCCATTGACTGCTGTTTGGATTCTGGTATGACATGAGGGACCCAAGTTTCATCACCTGTCACAATTTTGTTTAAAAAAATTCTCACCATCATCACTGTACCATGTGAGTGTCAAGCAAAAGTCAAAGCACATCCGAGTCTTTTGGTTTTGTGTATGTCAGTGAGCATTTTTAGAACCCATCGGGAACACAGCTTGCGATAACCTAAGCTGTCTGTAACAATTTCGTACAAAAGAATGCATGAAATTTGTTGGAAATCGCTAGATAGCGTTGTCATTGTGAAACATCTGTTCTCTTGGATTTTTCCATCAACTGCCCTTACCAGATCATTGGTGATGAGAGAAGGCCGACTGCTCCGATTCTCATCATGCACATTTGAAGATTCTAAACCACTTTCTCACCATTCCTACACTCAGCACGTCTTCCCCGTAAACATCTCAAAGTTGACGATAAATTTCATCCAGTTTCACATTCCTTGCGTTCAAAATTCTTACTACTGAACAAATCTCACAATAGGCGGGATCACTAATTATTGTTTTAAACATTTTAAACGTTCAGAAAAAATTGAAAACACAACGTAGAACAATTAAATGGCCTGAGTCAATAGCAAGTGAAGAAGGACTAGTGCACATGAACGGAACACCGATTGCAATGCTTCGGCGACATTAGAATTAAACAGTACTTACTTTCTGAACAAACCTTGTATTACAATCCATGTGCTCAATACTATATATTTCATAAAAGGATCATAAATATCATTAACATATTTAAAAATAGAAACTTAATTACAAATTTTACTACTGAAAATGTTAGAAACCACAAAAAAATCAACAATGTTGTGGAAATCGGGCTGCAGAGGTCCTACCCAGGAACTCTGTGAAAAGTCCACAGATGCTGTTAGCCCAACAGAAACCAGACAACACCACAAGGTGAGCCAGCAAGCATTGGGCTGAATACTGGGATTGGTCATAATATGAACTGTATTATAAAATATAGTACATGTGTTTAACACACTTAATAAAATTAAAATGGGTTTAAAATTACTCATGGTTCCTTGATGATGCAGTCTTTGCTTGAAAAAGAATTGGTTGTACAGAAATTTTTGTTTTGTCCCACAAAAACATTGGTAAGCCATAAAACAATTTTATCTCTTATTTCTGTAAAAACTGAAGCTCATTATTGGTAATGACTAAATTTAAAAATCACAATAACCAAATACTTTAACTTTTAATTTTGTGAAGCAACAAGGCTGTCTTTATTTCATAGCACTTCACAAGTCACAAAAAAGTCTGATTTATGGTCTTGTCTTGAATGTGTTAATAATCAAAATCTGTTTTGTTTAACACTAGTCTTGAGTAACGGAATTTCCGGTTCCGATTTCCATGAGAGAACTGATATTTTTAAAGGTCATGCTCATTTCAACTGTACAAGGTAGCAAAAGTTAGTAATTTCTTTAAAACCAGCCGCTCAAGTTTTTTCTCATGCTGATTTTGATATTTTTCATCACAGTTGGAAGTGACACGATTTTTTACCTTAAAAATAGTGTAACAGTCCCTCATTCTGCATAGTATATTGGCAACACCTCAACAGAAGACTAAATGTATTATTTGGTTTGTAGAAATTAGTTTATTTTTAATGATATAGAAGAATTTTTGACACAATTATAGTGGTGATGAGCTTTTATCTATTTAACCCTTTTAGGACCAGACCAAAATTTGACATGTGCAAAGAAAATTTTTGCGTTTTTCTGGCCTTGCTCCAAGAACTGTGCACATAAAAAATGTGCGATTTTTCAAGCGTTTGAGAGAAAAATCATATCTTCAGAACTAATTACTGTACAGATTTGTTTTTAGGCTTAAAAATGTTTATAATTAAATTGTTCATTGTGAAAAAATAAATTTAAGTCATTATATAGCAAAAAACAATTTGATTTATCTGTTTATCAAATAAAAAAAAGAAAGAAAATTAAAAAAATTGAGTTTGATCTTCAATAACTACCAAAAATAAGAATAAACTATCTGTGGGAAATGGTATTTATTAGTTCTACATATAATTCTCTATAACTGTACAAAATTTTAAAGCCCTGGAATAAAAAATAAAAAAGTTTGTAAATGAATTAAATTTTTCTGTAACACTGGTTAAAACACACTTTTCAGCATTAGCCTAACATACAAAACCTTATAGGCTACTAAGGATATTATTCGGTACTTTAGGATTATACCGACCACACCAGTATGAAGAACACAAAAATATACATTTATAGAAACAAACATGATAGAACGAAAAAACAACTCTTTAATTACAAAATTACAAACTTACGATTATCAATAATTGTTAATGGGGTCAGATTCTGTTATATGCCCCCAACGCTTAAAATTTTTTCAATGAACTTAGAACGTTATAAAACGATGTAGTTGAGTAACAGAACTAACATTCCATCAATCAACAAGCGTTTCCAGGTATTGTGATCGGTATTGTTGTCGCTGTTATCTTATCTTTCTCGAGAATCCCGATTACGGCGGCAGGCCGCGCGGCAGGCCGCGCGGCATCACATGATTATTTAAGTTTTTTGCACGGTACATAAAAACAAGTTGTGTGTTTTTTTCAATAAAGAGTTTAGTTTTTGTGTTTGTAGAAATGTAGGGGTAAAACACGGAAGTACAACAAAGCGACGCACCAGCTGAACGGGCGTCGAGACTCTGCAATCACGTTATCTACTAGACCGTTCGACTTTGACCTCTGTCTGAGGATGGGGAGGGGTTTGCGATAAGATAATTCCTGTTTTATATTGACGAAATTTGTTCTACGCTAATCTAGTAATCAGTAGAAGCAAAATGTCAAATAACGATTCATGTATGGGTGTGGTCGGTATAATCCCAAAGTACCCTGACAACATTACGATGCAACATGGCCGTAAATTTTTTTTTTTTTACCAAGCTGATGATTCCAAAGACGTTTAAAATTTGATATCATAGTTATAAACATACAGGGAATAGAAAAATAGTATATTTATTCCATATAGAAGATTAAAATACCTCTTAAAAAATATGAAAAGTCCGCCGGCGATAAACCAGACGGCTGGTCCTTTTCGCATAGTACGCCGCCGGCGATAAATCAGACTGTTGGTCCTTAAAGGGTTAAGTATTTAAAAAACTGAAAGTTTAATGAAAAATAAAGTCTTCTTGTAGACCACATGTGTCAAAAAAGAGAATGTAGATATGAAGCTCTGAACAATCCTAGACATGACTTAGTCTTGTGTTATGGATACCGTAGTTCACAAAAAGCTTTGTTTCATTGAGTACAAGTCACAACTTTTGCACCAAATGAAGGATATACACGCACTTTGTCAAAAACTTAAATTTTATTTGGAATCTGGGGTCATGTTTTTCAATGAGTTAAAACATTCGGTGTAGAAGCTCAAAATGAACTCTTACATAATTGTCACATCAGAAACACCTAGACTATAAAATATAGAAGTTTGTTCTTAGATGTTTACAATTGAAACGCTGAAAGCTATCGATCCCATAAGGATCAAAAAGCTGACAAAGGGGTGCAAGAAGTTAACAGGAAAGAATACATAGAAACCTGCTTCAGATATAAACTTCTGTAAAAACCTTTATAGCAGAAAAGAGAGACAGATCAAGATAAAAATTCACTGTTACTATACTCAACAGAATTGAAAATACTGATTTTTAAATGTTATTTTTACCAATAATGTAATTTTTAAAGAAAACAATACTGTGGACCAACACAACTGCAGAATTTGTTTACAGCCGTCTCATGAAATCATTCAGTATCACCCAAGTGACTGTTTGGTGTGGCAATTGGCATTGAAGAGGAGAAAGGCTCAGAAAGATGGAGCACTTGCTCAGATATATGCCATCTTTGACTACAGTTACTCACTTGCATGCAACCATCGCCATATGTTGGCCAGGACATACAGAGGTAGAATGTCATTTGGATATGTGCCGGGCAACTAATAGGGCCACATTAAAAATTTACTTCATTGTAAAAAGTTTTTAATAATATTACCTATAAAGTCATGCATTTTATATAAAATTAGGTTTTTGATTTAATTTAAATATTTAACCTAAAACCCCATAGTTCTGTAAAAACCTAAAATTTACAAAGTAGTATCATGAATCTGCAGAATCCATGCCCAACACAAATTTTCAGTACAATTTTTTACAGATGATTTTGTTAATTATTGCACTAACTCATGTTTGCTTTACGTAACTACCTATCTCATCAAATTCAGTTAGCCACACATACACAGTTGATAAAGCTTCTCAATAGCAGGCAGTTTTTTGGTAGGAAGCATATCAATACTGCTTGCCATTTAATCTTAGTCACATGGAATTAAAATATTAGTTCCGTATGACACATTGTTTTTTTAAATGTTCAAATATTTTTCAAAATTATAATAAACATTCCAGTTGTTCTCATAAAGCAGGAAGTATTTCAAGTTTTAGAACAAAGAAAAATTAAGGAAAATATGATCATTTACAGGTACATCTGAAAAATTTTAAACCATGAATGTTATGTTTGGGTGACTTATTTATGAAGAAATGTAGACTATTATTCCAAAAAGAGTTATTTTTACATTCTCTAATTCAAACTTGCACTGTTTAAAATAAATGAACCAAAGAAACAGATTTTTTAGAGTTATACAGGGTTTGTATAATAAGAAACCGGACTGACTTCAGGAAATTTTTTATTGGCAAAATATGTACAATTTTTCTTTAGAAATCTTCAAAGTAGTCCCCATTGGAGTCGATAACACGCTGATACCGTATTTTCCAATCCCTGAACGCTCCCTGGAAGTCGGCAACCTCGATGTTGTCTAGAGCCCTCGTCGTAGCACGTTGAACGTTTTCCAGAGTCCCGAACCGCGTCCCCTTAAGGTGTCTCTTGATCTTGGGGAACAGAAAGAAGTCCGGTGGTGCCATATCCGGGCTGTAAGGAGGCTGTGGCAACGTTGCCCTCGACTGTTTTGCCAACTGTTTGGTGACGACTTCCTCATGCCCAGATCGTTCTTTCGTTCTTAATAATGTTTTGAACGGTCATCTTATCAATTCCGACCTCATCTGCGATAGCCCGAATGCTCAGACGACGATCACTGTTCAACACATCACGCACTTTTTGCACATTGGTGTCCGTATGACTCGTTGATGGAGGACCGACACGCTGTTTGTCATGGACGTCATCGCGGCCCTCCCGGAAATTTTTGTGCCACTGAAACACCTGAGTTCTGGACAGAGCATCCTCACGTAAGCCTCTTGAATCATTTGAAGAGTTTCCGTGGCCGTTTTCTTGAGTTTGACACAAAATTTAATGCTAAAACATCGCTCGATCATACTCTCCATTTTCACTCCGACAGGGTAACTGACAATGCACTCCGCTCTCGCTCGATACTAACTCTCCAAGCGCTTGGAGGCAACTGCTGCAGTCCGGTTCCCTTTCACTAGACCCCCCACCAGCACTACAGCACCAGATACCGGTTAGCAGACGCTTTGACTGAGCGGGGCAGGCTCAGTCCGGTTACTTATTATACAGACCCTGTATAGCACTTTTAAATTCAAAAATTTACATAATTTTACTTTTATTACTAATTGTTACATTTAAAAGATGGGCAATGTGAATTAGATCACAGGCACTAATAAAAGCCAAGTGACTAAGAATTGGGGTTTACAAATCACATAGTGTTTGTGCTTGAACCTAAATGTGCATCTCCATATAAGTTTTTCTACTTCTATTTGATGTAAATACGAGAACAAACAGTTGCCTGATATAAATACAATAATTTATTTTTAAGAAGGTATGAAATATCCTACTTCTGCCATATGACAATATTACTAAAATATATTATTGTACAAAATAAATGCAAGTTTATTCTTTTTAATAAACAGATTATAAATATGTTTAGACACTTTTTCAGTAGTACCAACTGTATCTGCTTATGAACATTTTTTGAATAACCACTTTGTGAACAAAGTTAATTATCAATAAAGTTAGTGGTTGCCACCATCACTGCAGATTCTCTCAAAGTATTTCAACATTGAGCAGTTACTGTTTGGATATGTTGGCACATTTAAGGCTGTCTATGTCTCAACGAATCATTCTTTCCCTGGCTATAGTCCAAAAAACAGGTGTAACGCAAAACTTTAATAACGATTATTTTGGAATTTTGCATAACCTTAATAAGGATTTTTCTCTTATATGGAAAGTACATAAGAAGTAAGAAGGACTTTCCCCTAGGCCGTAACAGGCTTTTTAGTCCTACTTATGTGTGTATTTTCTGTATCAGGACAAGGCAAACTCAACTATGTCACACGATTTTGACCAAAATAGATTTCTGAGAACTAGATAATTGAACGTATACAGTATTTTGATCGAGGCAATACGGCATGCTAAATTGTGACATAGTAGGTAAGTGAATTTAGTGAATTTAAACGGTCTTAAGTAGGCACTTTGTAACCGAAGTAGGCATCTCGGTCCTACGTAAGTATACACCAAGATTTCTTTAGGATTTTGAAATAAAGATATTCTCTCTCTCTCTCTCTACATATTTTTTCTTCGTCAGAACAACAAGGCAAACTCTACTATTGTACTGGAAATATCTTAGACCTGAAATATACGCTTTTTGACCGAAGTAAGTTTCCGAGACCTGTGTGATCTGAGATTTGTGTTTTTTTGATCGGGATGACAAGGCAGATTCAGTTGTGACGTTATGTATATAATTAATTATAACCAGAAATACTCCTACACGTGCCAAACATAATATAATATAATAATTAAGTTAAACTCTGATAATATCTACCTGATATATGCTTACTTACGTTTTAAAATTGTTATAGGACTCCCATCATCATAATTGCTTTTACTAAGTAATATAAGGACTTCGGTTTTAAAGATTGCGTGCGAAGCCGCAGGTAACAGCTAGTAAAAACTAAAAGGCTTTCTATATGTACGTGTGTGTGTGTGCATGTACTGTGTGTTTGTGCACATCATCTCACAAAACACTGCAATCAAAAATGAAATAGTAAAGGCTTAACATTATTTTTATGACATAAAAGTTAATTAGGTTATTAAATACCATCATGATTGACAACTCACCATGAGATGAAGTACCGGGGGTGGGTTCCTGTTTAATCGGTTTCTCCTCTATTTCTTCAGCCTCAGAGTTGTCCAGCTTGCCATCCGTGTCGTCAGCCTCCATCCCAGACTCGTCGTTCTGCAGCGGATTATGATCACTGTCACCCATGTTCACCTCCAACAGGTCCGGGGGGCCCACCATCGCTGGAACAAATTGGAAATCTACATTGCACAAATTTAAAGAAATTCAGCATGCTCAACTTAATATACAACTAAAAAAAATAGGCAGATATACCAAATTCCCTGTTTGTAAATTATAAGATAAGTCCTCTTGTTTTGGAAAACTTACCTTTAACAGTAGAAAAGTAAACTTACTCTTTATGGTTGGATAGCCATTCTACACAATCTTTTACAAACAATATGTAACTTTGTTCTAACCATTCATAGGCAACCAAAAACTCACCTATGCCCTGTTTGATTTATTTATTCTCACTTTTAGGCAGCTTTAGTAATGGTGAAATATCAGTGTTTTCTGCACTTTCTCAGTGCCCCATTTTACACTTTGGAGTGCTAGTCCCAAGTTACATATCTTAAATAGAATAGCAGGTGTTTTTTACAATTTAAAAAATCGTAAGTCCAAAACTAATACACACATTCTTGTAATTTCACTTTTCTTTCTTCTTTTGATTAACAAGTTGTTAAATTCTGTGGAAGATTAAATTATTAAGAAAATTATTCAAAGAAAAATCGTTACACATGTTTTATTACAAACAATCTAAGCTACACATATTTCTAATAATTTTAAAATGTCTCCTTTGAACATAGCAACTTTCCATTGATGATTAAGTACAAATGTAAAACACTTTGTAATATTTTTAATACGGTTGACTTGTGCAAAACAATGTAACAGTTTATGATTTATCAATAAGCTGATTCAGTACATTACACATTCTAAATGTGAAATATTGTAACTTACACCCTTATAGACATCAAAGTAAACACAATCTGTAAAAGTACGAAATCCACAGTATAATTCAGTGGAAAGAGTTTATCATGTAAAAATAGAAGATTAATGGTCTTGAAAGTTTTCCAGTTTCTTAAAACAATGGGCTAAGTGTTAAATGAGGTTAGTTGATTCTCTCAAAATATTGGTTTCTGGCCTGTTAAAGCTGTTATCAAATCTGTTACATCATTGTAAAGGAGTATTAATAATTCAATTCAGCTTTGAAAAATCTCTTCTTAGATTGAATGACCTCAGCTGCCAAAACCAATGGCGTGGACTTGGGTATGAGTGAGCAGAATGAATTTTAAAATATATTTTTGTTTGTTATGTAATACATATGCTATTATGTAAAGAAATTTAATTTTTAGTATTTATTTTAATTTTTAAATTGTTTTAAAACAGTAGCCAGATTTAAGTTGATTAATTATTCTAAACTGCAGTTATCTATTTGTTTAGTAGTTGGTTTTTTGAGGTTAGATGTAAGAAAGCGCCATGTGGTCCTAATCTCGTCTCGGTACTATAAAAAAATTATAACTGACTATTGGGATAGTATAAAAGCTCTTAAATTTCTAGGAGAAAATGGGGGTAGTAAAACTAAGGGAATGAGATATTCATAAGGAAGTGATAAATCTATACCTAGATTAGAAAAAAATCACCTAATTCAATGTCCAGGGGATTGATAAAAAACTACATACAAAAACTCATGTGAAATATGATTTTTACTTGAAGCTGATGTAACCTCACAAAAAATAAATATTTTGAAGCACATTAAATAAGTAATTTGTCTTTTATGGTTCCTACTAATTTCTAGGATAAGTCTTTGTTAAGGCATAAATCTCCCAAGGATTTCATAGTCCGAAAATAATCTTACCTTCATAGAATTTTTCATTGAAAACATTAAGCTAAGATAAATGGAAAGTCAACAACTGCACCCCAAAAGCGTATTACCTTGTGGGTACATACATAAAAGCAAATTACATTTTTTCATTAAAGGTTAACTATTTATAATACTATGAAAGAACAAGGTTTTTTCAGATTCAGAAGGAAAAATAAACTAAAAGAATCCAAAATAAAATGAAATTTCAGATTTGGTTTACCTGGAGAGTCTGCTCTGTTTGGGTGATGAAGCCTCATCTCTTGCTCAGTGTTGTCTTCCTCACCAGGCGTGTTGGGACCATTACTGCTACCGGACAGCTTTCGAGGTCTTCCTCTCTTCCTCTTGGGTGCTGTTAGTGCTGATCCCAACAATGGGTTGGCGGCCATAGGAGGCAGAACTCGTTTGTGTGATAACGGGTGGATACGATGGAGGTTCGGAGGTGGTGGCGCACTAGGGGGTGTTGATAATAAGGAAGACGCTATTGAAGGAAGATCACATCTGAAACAAAATAACAATTACAACTTTAAAAAATAAAACATAAGATGTGGTACTAATTTATTCCAACCACACTAGGAATATTCAAATAAAGCATAATAAATTATATTAATGATACTCGTTTATTACTAGTAAAGATTACATACATTGTCACATTGAAAACACAATATTGTACATTTCAATTTTAAGAGCAATGCAATCCTCCAGTTCGTCCAGATCTTTAAAAGAAGTAATATATTAAATAAATAAAAATCAATTAAAACAAATCAATTACTAATTAAAAACTAATTGCAACACAGATAAAAGAATTTCCCAAGATCAACAATGATTATTTAATTCATGATTAATCCCAACAAACTCCCACTTCATAGAATGGGTGTTCCAAAAAGAAAAATCCAATTTTTCTTTTGAAAATACCAATGGCAGTGATCTTAATCTATTTGGCAGTGGTTCCATAATTTTGGTCCAAGAGATAATGTCGCTTATGAATATTGTTTGGAAGTCAGTTTTTTGGTTACAATGTTGTTTGCGCCCCTTGTGTTATATTGGTGGATGTTTTTATATATTAGGTTGTTTGATGTAGCCATATAAAGCAACAGTTTATACAAAACTAAACAAGGGATTGTCATAATATGAAGTTCTTGAAATTTTTGTTTACATGAATCCTTATAGCCAATACTATAAATATAACATAACTGAGCAGGTCTAGCAAGAGCCGTGACCGGCGCGAGAGGGGAAGTGGAGTAGGGCATAGAGGGGCGAGAGGGAGGGAAGCACTGAGCCGCCTGCCTGGCCTCGCCGAGCGGCGCCGACGTGCTCACAAGCAACCACTATTCACAGATTCGACATTCTAACCGCCGTCATAACTACTTATACCTTAATATTAATATTAGTAATTACATCATCTATGGCTTTAAACTATATAAGACGAAATAATATTATCTAGCCTATATAAAATCCTAGAACTATTTAAATAAAATAAAAAAACTTACAGTTATTTAAATCAGGGGTTCTATTCCACTCAAGTCCACGTCATCCATTTCATCATCACTTTCTGGATGGCTGTCATCATTTTCATCTTCTGTGTCGGAATCTTCTCCCAAATTAATTATTATTTGTTCACTAATTTCATCGATTTCCGGCTCTAATGCCAAGTAATCCAATTCCACTTTTTTTACATGGTTCACACGAGAACTCCACTGTTCTCGTGTTATCTGGCTACATATCTCTACGACCAGTTGTTGAACTTCAGCTAATTTAAACGAAACGTTTCGTTTGGCTACACATTCCTTAAGTAAACTCCATACCATTTCAATAGGATTTAAATCTTGGTGGTATGGTGGTAACCTTAACACAGAATGGCCGGCTTCTGCCAGAATAGAATCTACTTTAAACATTTTGTACTTTGGTTTATTTTCTTTAATAACTGAGTACAATTCTGGTTTTAAGATTTCTTTAGAAAAGTGTATGTTTCGTTCTGATAGCCACTGTATCATGTCTGCCTTTAAAGTTGACGACGTGGGAGCTGGGTTCAACTGCACATTGTGGTAGGGTGCATTATCAATAACAATAACAGAGTTTTGGGGTATGTTAGGAATTAATTGTGTTCGTATCCATTTTTCATAGTTGCTGAAATTCATGTCACCATGATAATCCCCTGTTTTTTTTCCCAGAAATGAACGTCAATAGTGCATTATTTACAAAGCCATCTTCGTTACCGGCATGAACAATTATTATTCTCTCGCCCTTACTAATAGGGGTTTTTAAACCTGCCTCGCTTCCATCACTCCAACTCAAGGGTTTTGTGTGTGTAGAATGAACGTAGGTCTCGTCCATATAGATTACTGGCCTACCTTCCGATCGATAATTCTGGATATTTCTCAAATATTTTAAACGTAGTTCCCTTATACAAATTTTTTCAACCAATACTTTCCTGTTATTAACTGATTTCCTCCAGCGAAAGTTTAGCTTGTGTAAAACCTTACCTAACGACCATTTACTCCCTGTAAAATTAATTTTTTCTCTGGGAGCTGGTAATAGAGTTTTTACTGTTGGTCGTTCGCCATTGATTTTGTGGAACTCATTTACAGTTCGCCTGACAACGCACAAATCAAACTCATCTAACTCCGTTTTGTTCTTTACTCTATGTCTTTTTTTATTTGGCGTATAAAACTGGGTTTCAGTCTGAACAACGGTTCTGCTTTCTGCAATAATTCTCTTGACAGACGTCAGTGATAAACCCGTGGCTTCCGCTACACGACATTGAATTTGTTTTAAAAGTATTGCAGCTCCAGTTTCAGCTTCACGTTTCATAAATTTGTACACATTTGCAATGATTTCTCGACTTTGGCTATGCAATACTTTTCGTCCACCAATTAGTTTACGATGCTGCTAAGCTTCCATATTAATATGAGTACAAACAACAATAACACAACCACTATATAACACCTACAACAACGACAGCACGGCCACGTGAACACTAGATGTCAGCACAACGGAACGACACGACTCCAACGCCTGACAGCAGTGAACTGAGCCGGCTGCTACCCCCACTCCTACATCTGACCTCTAGGCTACTGCGCATCTTTGGCCCACGGCTCTTGCTAGACCTGCTCTGCTGTACTCCTTTTTTTGTATTAATAAAATTTTATTAATGTTCTTTTTAAATGTATTTCCCCATATTCCAATACCATACACCAACTGAGAGTAAAAAATGCGTAATATACCATTTTAAGAGCTTTTTCGTTGCAAAATTCAGACAGTTTTCTCATCATAAATATTGCTTTAGGTAACTTTAAACAGAGAGTAGTTATATGGTCATTCCAATTTAAATTTTTTTCGATAATCAATCCGAGAAATTTTGTAGAATCATACATTGGTATTACTAAATTGTCAACTGCAAATTGAATTTCAAAGGAAGATTTTTTATTTGAAGTAAAATTTACAGCTGTTGATTTATTTGAATTTACTGTTAAAAGGTTTTCATTTAAGTATTGCACTATATTATTAATTTGTATATTCGCTATGATTTCTAAATCCTCCAATGTCTTGTGTTTATATAGTATAGATGTGTTATCTGCATATACAATTGTCTGGTTAGGATTACTTACATTTCCAATGTCATTAATATATATTAAAAATAGCAATGGACCAAGAACGGAAACCTGAGGCACACCACACTTAATTTCTGCTCGTTTAGATGTGACTTCAGCCTGATAATTTTTTATACTGACAAAACTGTTTCTGACACACCTGATAATTTTTTATACTGACAAACTGTTTCCGACAGACTAAGTAAGATTTCAGTAAATCATGAGGTGTCCCTCTTATTCCATAGTTTTCTAATTTATCAAGCAAAATATTTATATTTACACAGTCAAAAGCTTTTTGTAAATCCAGAAATACACTGCAAATAAAATCACCATTTATCATTATTTCATTAAGAAATTTGATTATGGCTGACAAAGTGGATTAGTGAAATAATAATTAGATTTCAACACCCCTGCCTACTGACCACTTTCATAGAAATAGAAAGAAGAGTGGAATCTCATGTCGAAGGGAAGTAAAATGACGACCCCATGAAGGAAGCATGTCACAAGTAAGAGGACCTGACATACTCAGCTCGGGTAACCCTGTGGTTGCGATCTATGTACTCATTAGATTGTAAGCCCCTAGGAGACCCATATGTTAGCCGCAGTACTGTACTGAGAATCACTACCAATTCAAATGTCTTGACTAACTGAATATGACAACAATAACTGATGTGGTGCAAAGATAGGGGTGAGTAGACTAAGGAACAAATGTGAAACAAAAAGAGTGAACAAGCACTAAAAAATAGCTCTACTGTAACAATCACCAAGCATAAATAGTAAGTACTTTATGTTTACATAACTCAATACAGTTTTATATCACTCGATTTTATTAGTTTGCCTTTTAAATCAGTAAAAGAGACAATGTTTTACTATACCACTTTGGATATTCAAAGGTGGTATACATGCAAATATACTATCATTTACCTCTCTTCATTAACCTCTGTGAGACCCTTGATTCTTAGAGACTCAGCAACTTTAAGGAACGCAGTCAATCTCTCCTGGTCTACACTAACTTCTCCTCTGTACATAAAGTCTAATAACGATCGCATGTCAGCATACGGCACATCCTTTAATATCACAATAGGGTGTCTGTCGGGGTGTCCGACAAACAAAGACTGGAACAGCCAAAACAAATAATGTTCTCATTAGTATTGAAAGAAAACAGACTTTCAAATATTTAGAACTCTATCATCAAAACCACCAAAATACACACATTGTTGAAGATTACCTGAGTATTTAAAAACACTTTTCATTTGGTTTATGATGCAATAACCAAAATATAACCATTCTCTTTCTAAATACTAAACAATCACCTTCTGTTAAAACTCAACACTTAGAGTGCTAATCCCGTAATTTTACGGAACAGCGAAACTTCTGAAGAATGCTAATCCCGTAGTTTTACGTGGTTATCATTTCAATTGGTATTATATTACATTGTCCTATTTAAACGGGTTTTGCCTACTCTACAATGTTATTTGGGTTTTTAGTAACACAATTCACCGCTTCAGATGTATTGAATGAGCTTGATGACAAAGCAATTTCGGTCGCTTTGTTGACGTGACGTTCGTTGCAGCCGGCAGTCGATGGCGCAATCATGGCTTCTCGCAGCTTGAACGACGTTGCGATCAGTGATGTATTAGATGAAGATAGTTTTATTGTTGTTGATAGTATTATTGACGATTCTGACATTGATCCTGATTTCATGGAAGAAGACGAGACACATATTTCAGGTAAGAATAAGTCTATTTATCACATAAACATCAGTCTAAAAGTTTGGTTATGTTATTGTTTTCGTGAATCAAACTATAATTTGTATTATAATAAATTAACTTTATTTAACTAATATTCTATTCATATGAATAAAATGAAAATATATTCATATTTTACATAGTATATTATTATGTTACAGATGCTGAAAACGGTAATGACGGCGAAAGTAATGCCAACGCATCAATATGTCGGCATAGTTTTTTTATCAAAAAACTACAAAATACAAAAACATGATTTGTATTATTCAAAGGATAGTATATATTTGTAAATGGGTCATTGTAAATAATTGTGTATATGCTTAGTTTAGTTTGTTAGATAAAAAAACTGTCTCAAAAAATAATTTTTTTTTTCAAATATATATGTTTTTCAAAACGTTTTTTATGTGTAGTTTTTTTAAAATAACACCAACAATCTCACGTTAAAAGAAAGACGAAAGTAAGCTGAATTAAGGCATGTAAGTATTTTTCTTATACCTTAAATACTTTTTTTTTAATAAATTTTTGTAAACTACCAAAAACGCCCAGCATTCTACAGAGTTACATGTTATTTAGGGCCAGCACTCAAAGTGTTAAGAAGTTGTGGTAAAATTAGACATCTGGCACATTTGCAAACACATACTATTGTAACTCGTGATTCGATCAATATTCACGATCACTTCAAAACTCACATGGTTGCAATGAGGAAGAACCAAATTATTCAGCAGTTTTGTTGGGTTTTAAATTATTCTCTTGGCAGACAGGAAATAGAAAGAAAAGGAAGATTTGTTTGAGTGACTCGCAAGTGCTTGCTCTTAAAACTCGTGATCCGTAATATTTACTAATCACTTTTTAAAACTCACCTGATTACAAAATAGAATTAATTTATTCATAAGACCGGGTTTATTGAGTTTTATTTCATCCTACTGACCATCGTGGTTTGGTAGAAAGAGAAATGTATTCTAGAAAATCCAGTTCTTCTTTCCCTGTTCACTGAGCTATTTAACTAATTTCCAATAACAGATGAATTACATAAACATATTGTATACAACAAACTTTAAATTAAATCCTTAAACACAATAATGAAGTGATAGTATAAATCTATAATGGAAGCCGACCTGAAAGTATGGGCTGCATGCTGAGAGAACCATCTTGTGTGCTCGCAGGAACTGTCCCTCCACCGCGAGCGTTACGTCCACAAATGCCTCATCATGTAGCAATTGGTCAAACACTGAAAGAAGGTTTGACTGGTGGTTGTTCCACCGAAGGCAGAACCTCTGTGAAGTCGCCATTTCTATGGCTTTTATCTGTCATTCAGACGAAAGTACCTGTAAATGAAAATCAAACTTAATCACATACTTGAGCTGTCATATAAGAAATTAAAAACAAGCAATGAAATGATTACATATGCAACTATAAGCTAGCTCTTAGTGATGATTTTTAACCAAGTCATGACATAAACCATACAGTAAATAAAATGAAGTTCACAACTTGCAAAATTGGAAATTATGTTTTAATCTTTGGCAGTAAAAAATGTTTCATAAATTGACTCATTGAGTTCAAGACAATGGTGTTGTATACCTATGTCTCATACGGGTCATTCCATGTCAAATCACCCAGTAAATAATTAATTTGACACCCACCTCTTCAGATTTTGATGAAACTTGGCACAATTGTTGCATTTGCTATCCTATTGATAAATACCAAATTTTATTTCTCTATCTCTTATAGTTTTTTCTCTACAAAGTTTTTAATTTTCTTAATTTAACGCGATTTTAGGCCTCGGATTTCGTGTCTTGCAATGTAACTTGTAGCTTAAAAAATTAATATCTTGAAAACTATTTGAGATATCACCATGAAACTTTGCATAATATTTAATTAATATATTTAAAATAAAGAAAAAATACATTCACTAACCTATCTCAACTCAAAAAAATAATAAAAATATTATAATCAGAAATTTTGTTTATTTGAAAACCGTTGTTGGGATTTACTAAAATTGCAATATTTTAGGTCTCAGACCTGGTAGAGTGTTCATATTTTGTTTTTACATACTCCTAGATACATAGGCTAACAGATAAACAAAAAAGATGTATGGCTTTTTCACATGTTTAGTTAATATTCCAAAAAGTAGAATATTATTAAGAAATTATAAATTTGTGGTTTACTTACATTTAATAAATGTGAAATAAAATAAAACCAAAGTCTAAAAATCAATATGTTTTATAGCAATTATTAGTTCTGCTTGTTATATTTTTTCCACTTCATCCAACACTCTTCTGTTTTTCTGATACACTCTTTTTTGAAGTAGTACATTCTGCCAGTGCTATTTGATTGCGGTGCATCAACTGTACTGATAATGTGCTCCAAAGGTATTATGCACAAGTCTTCTCTTTGAGGCCAGTAAAAGCTGGCAGCAGGTCCTGGAGGGTGAAGAAAAAGAATTTCAGCATCTTCTTCTTCATGAAACACAGTTTTAACGAGTCCAAAGTACCACTTTCCATCGTAGTTTGCAGCCACATAATCTTTTAAAGATGGTTGAATGCAGACCCAATCCGTAGCAGGATCAAAAGAAAACATTAGAGTAGGATTAGGACTATCAGTAGTCCTCCTTATTTCAATTTCATTTGTATTTAATGGTTTGAAATAATGGAAACTTCTAGTACCGGGAATAGTCTTGGTGGTTAAAAATCGTGACACTAACTCCGATCTGAAAGCTACAGCATCTAGTAACAATTTCACATTCTGGTGTATGCTGCATACACATACTGTATGGGTACCTGCTGACCCAGCAAGGACACACCACTTTGGTCTTAAACTGCAAAATTTCGAGAATCCTATTTTCAAGTCGGGGCATTCCCATTTAAAACAAGAGTAAAGCTCTCTCAAATTACTGAGAATAAGTCTTTTTTGCATATAAATATTTTTTTTAATGCTCACTTTATCTTTTGCTCCGGGCAAAACTCTTGAATTCTCATCACTTTGGTAAAAGTCTGTCACAAGTTTAACTGTGTTTTCGGAGGGTGTGTTACCTTTTTTAGGGTCAGGGATAGCTAGGATACCTTTCTCTCGTTTAAGTTTTCTTGCTTGTTTTACCATATATTCGGTCACCTGAAATTCTGTAGCAACTTTTTTCTGGCTCCAAGATTCTGGCACCAAAGTCAGAATCTGGACTTTTTGGGATCTTCCAACAGACATAAGTTTTTCTTTTAAAAGGCCCACGAGCTTATCAAAATCTTCTGCTTTTTTGATAACATTTCTTTCATCTTCTTTTTCGTCTTCTGACATTTCAATGTCATAATCTAGAGCTTTGGAGATTTTGTCTTTACTTCTTTTGTTACTTTTTCAACTTTTCTTTTGTAATACAATCCCTTACTATGTGATGACAAATTATGAAGTTTAATTGGAGTTAAACCCAAATCATCTAAGGCTGCATTTGTTTGTGAAAGGGAGACATTTCTAGATTCAAATGAATCCAATTCAATCATTAGTTCGTCATCAGATTCATTTTCAGTGATTTTAGTTTTTTCTTCACAGAAGTTTCGACATGAAGGGCATATCTTTTGTCCAGGTTTAATAAAAGTATTTTTTTCACACAATTGTTTTGAAAAACTTAAAGCTACACTTCTTAGTGACTTTTTTATTGGCGTTTTGTGTTTTTTTAATGGATCTATGCATACTGTTTGATATTTTTCAAACACATTGAGAAAGTAGTAGCTGTGATGGGAACAAACATTTTTAAATTCAATTAAATTGATTCCAGATCTAAGTTGAATTAATTCTTTTTCTTCCTCAGTTAATTCTGATACAGATTGTAATTTTTTGGAAGGTGTATAAGTTGTCTGAAAACAGTCTGATTGTTTAAATAGTCCAATGTTACAAGCTTGAGGATTTGTCATTTTGATTTCCGCTTACCCCATTTTAAAGTCCAAGAAGGAAAATAGGTACAACCTGTAACTAGCCTATTCACTTAGTCTTACACAATCACTGAGTCAGAGAAAATTGACTCTTGTTGATTTCCAAAATTAAAAGGTGCATCTTTACTTCAAAACTAAATAGTTTTATTAAAAAAAACATTTAATGGAAATCACATAGTTATATACTGTAACTGTTATGTTTCACTTTTCACTTAATAAAATTAAAAATCATAATCACTGCACAAGAAGTTTGCACTATAGATCTTCACTCACTCAAAGCAAGATCTAAACTGAGGCAGTGTTCAGTGGTTAGTTGTAGAGCTAGGAGCATGAACCAACATGAAAGGATACTGTTGAGACAAGATAGATGAGTCATACAGGCTGTGTAAATATTAGTGCTTATAATGTCTCTTTTATAAATCTTTGTCATGTCTTAGTTCTGACCCCTTGCTCTATCAATAATTAATTGATTTTAGAAATAATTATAAAAAATAAGTGGATATATAAAATTTTAAAAACTTCATAGTTGATACAAACATGATCAGTAGTAAATAATTTACAATTTATCTTCATAAAGGTTTTGTAAATACTTTTAAATTGAAAGTGACTTGAGTACTAAGTTTAATTGAGTATTTTTATTCTGATAACAACTTAATACAAGAAAAGTTAAAATTAAACTTTAATTTACTTTCAAACCAAATGTTTCAAATTGCGTATTCTTTTAGTTGGTCTGTAATTTTGTTACTCATAAATAATGTTGAATATCAGTCAAACATGTGAAAAAGCCATACATCATTTTTGTTTATCTGTTAGCTTATGTATCTAGGAGTATGTAAAAAAAATATGAACACTCTACCAGGTCTGAGACCTGAGATATTGCAATTTTAGTAAATCCCGACAACGGTTTTTAAATAAAAAAAAAATTCTGATTATAATATTTTTATTATTTTTTGGAGTTGAGATAGGTTAGTAAATGTATTTTTTCTTTGTTTTAAATATATTAATTAAATATTATGCGAAGTTTCATGGTGATATCTCAAATAGTTTTCATGATATTAATTTTTTAAGCTACAAGTTACATTGCAAGACGCAAAATCCGAGGCCTAAAATCACGTTAAATTAAGAAAATTAAAAAATTTGTAGAAAAAAAACTATAAGAGATAGAGAAATAAAATTTGGTATTTATTAATAGGATAGCAAATGCAACAATTGTGCCAAGTTTCATCAAAATCTATAGAGGTGGGTGTCATGACCTGGTTGACTTGACATGGAATGACCCATACTTTACAGCCTTGTTTTCAAGATAACATAAAATTACACAATTGTTGGTAAAGAACTGTTTTAAGTTTTTCAACAAAGACAGCTTTCTTTATGAATTGAGACAAGCCACCTTAGAGAAATTGCAAATTTATTAAACTTGTTGGGAACAAAGAAAGAACACTCTTTAACCAGTTCAAAGTTCATATGCGGACCTTATTTAGTATTAAAAACAATTTTACTAATATTATAGTATTACACACTTTAGCAATGCCTACAACACGTGTATTTTTTAAACAGGGTTCCCACTCAATCTTATTCATCAAATTCAGAGCTCTCTCACGGTTTTTACGATACAAAAATAGTAATTTCACGGTCGATAGTTTCTATAAACATTACAATAAAAACAGAAAGACTGTGTTTTTGACATGGAATGGCCGATTTCAGTATCTAGCGCCAAAACACGCCACAAGTGCGTGCAGTGGTCTAGGACTCTGCATTCATGGCGTTGCCGGTTCTCATGTCTCAACTCAGCTTGAATACAGATGTTTCGTTTCTCAGACATGGCGAAATCGTGAAACTATTATAACTTTTCCTTATTTCACTAAAAACCAACAAATATTTATAAAAAACAACAAATATTAATAAAAAACAAAAAGGTAGGGCTCATAGTTCATGAGGACTGATTATTCATGTAGGCTATACAATAATTTCTTTCTCACGTCTCTAATAAGTATTTTAATATCAATAACATTTATTATTAAAATTTTTTTAGTAGATATTATTTAAATCTGACTAAATGTAGGAGAAATTAATTTACTCTTTTAGCCAAAAAGAGTAGTTGGATTTTTTATTAATTGATTTATTTATTGATTTATTTTAAGTTTGAAGATTATATATAAGTAATATTCTTTTAACAGCAAATACCTTAACATTTTATCATGCGAATTAGTACTGAAATTTAGGTGTAATTTGACATGCTCCTCTTAGTAAAATAACCTAATCATTATTAAATGCACTTTTCTTGCCATGCAGAACTACTAACACTAGTAAGAAAATCTACTTATAAAATACTATAACTATAAAATAAATAACAATAATAGGTAATTCTAAGCAATATATGGGTCAACCTCGATTTTTCTCATATTACAATATAATGTTCCAATAGTCAATTAGAAAAGGAAATGACTAGAATTTCTTGCCGGAAAGCAGTTATAGGGAGCAGGCAACTCATATTACAATATAATGTTCCAATAGTCAATTAGAAAAGGAAATGACTAGAATTTCTTGCTGGAAAGCAGTTATAGGGAGCAGGCAACCGCGAGAATTACCTATTAGTGATCAGGGGCACTGACGTGATCTGGGCTTCAAATTTGGAACTACTCGAGTTAATTTTTTTTCTAAAAGAGCAAGCAGCGCGAAGCGCTGCGCAGCGGGCAAGCATCGTGCGTGATCTTCGTATATACTGAATTGATTCAGGCCAAAGGAATGACACAGATTCCTTTACCAGATTTTTACGGAGATTTTGTATTGGGCGGATTATATTGGTTTACTTTGCTTTCCAGCATGTAATTATGTGTTTAAAATTGTTTTACATACATTACCTACATTATATTGTAATATGTAATAACAATTTATCAGAAATTTTTAATAAAAAAAAGGATCACGCACGATGCCTGCCCGCTGCGCTTTTTTGCTTTTAGAAAAAAAATTAACTCGAGTAGTTCCAAATTTGAAGCCCAGATCACGTCAGTTCCCCTGATCACTAATAGGTAACTCTAAGCAATATATGACCGTCTGGCGGTTGCCTGCTCCCTATAACTGCTTTCCGGCAAGAAATTCTAGTCATTTCCTTTTCTAATTGACTATTGGAACATTATATTGTAATATGAGAAAAATCGAGGTTGACCCATATATTGCTTAGAATTACCCAATAATAAATTGTCAGGTAAACAACTACACATAAGTATAAGTATATTTTTCTAAGGTGATCTATCTGATTATAAGTGATAAAAGCAATCAAATAAAAATAAATAGAAGTTTTTATTTAGTGGTTAGTCCACAGATATCATATGCAATATTGCAAATAAAAACCGATAAAATATTTACATTATAGTGTACAAAAAGCAGGCTAATGTTTATACGTAATTGAGCACCTATGGAATACTCTCCAATGAAATCCACCAAGATCCATATTCGAGAAAAATTTGTACGCCTACGAGGTTCACCAATGGACTGC